>NC_090444.1:1690989219-1691302651 GCF_031143425.1 Pleurodeles waltl | reverse complement strand
GGACTCTTTCTGCCTATTGCATCCTATTCAGTGCCTTGGAGTGGTGCACCCCATATGCTTTAATTAAATATCTGTTTATCTATCCTAACCTTAAATTGAAACCTACAATTTCCATAGATATACTACCATTATCTTATACTCAAACATTGCACAAAAAATATAAGGATGAGAACTGTCTCCGTGTAACAACGCATTGCATGCTGCAAGTTTTCAATAGATCTTTCCTCTTTATTTGTGTTTGTTATGTATTGTTAGGTGAAGTATGCTGAGTTAAATTATTGATAAGTGTGGTCTGTGTTTACGAACAATACGGACAATTTGAAGGGGAGTTTTTGACTCGAGTTGGGCGAAATACTTTTGTGGTCTTTAGACTTGTAGAGGGACTTATTATGGTCTGGGTCGGCACAAATAAAATTGTTTTTGTGCTGAATACATACATGGTTAGGTTGGTAATTGTTCTTTTAGATATAGTGATAATTATTTATGGCACATATGTTGTGATTTTGTATGCTAAATATTTATAATGGCATGTACTTAGATTCTTACATCTATTTGTTTGATTTTTTATATACATCGATCACAATTAATAAATTATATATTGATAGTAGAAAAAGGGAAGCCTTTATTGCCCTTTGGAAATTAAACTAATCATCGCGTATTTAAATTTAAGTGGAATGCATATTCTATCCACTCTAGCCCAATTTCGAGGTTAGTGTACGGTGGAATCTTAGGCATTATAGCTGTTAGAATGGCTTTGAATTTGAAGTTCTGATCTGGAGTTGTTTTTCCTTCCATAGTGGTAGTTGTTTTTTTTCTTTTCGGTCAAGCAGCATTTAATACCAGGAGCAAGACAAAACAGTGATATACTCTTTGTAGGGGTATCCCTTTGTTTTAATTAAATCTTATTTCTATTTTTAGCTCTTTGCTAAATAATTCTTGAACACTTGGGACTATTTGGTGCTTTTTTAATTGCTATCATTTTATTTTAAATACACATTTGGGGGTTGGTATAAGGAGGTTTTCTTTTCTTCATTTTTATTATGTGTATTCATTTAGATCTACTTGGGAGACATTAACGAATATATTTTTACAATGCACTTTGGTATGCACTTTGTGGTGATGATTGTAGGTTATGGCTAACTTTTTAGGCATGATTTGGATACTCTTAAAAGATTTTTTTAATGTGGAAGGTAGGAATCATGAGTTTAATTGTAATTTTTTTTTGTATGTTGAATTTTGATTAGTTTTGAGAAAGCCTTATAACGGGGTGAAACACGTGTTGGCTAGTATCATCTATGAGAAAATAGGCCTGAATGGTTGGATGTCATCTATGAAGAACACAGGCTTGGATGTTTTTTTTTTTAAATCAACAGTGATGAGATTTGGAACAATAAAGTATCAGAAATGTGTTCTGAAAAAATGCTTATGAATGTTGTTTCAGTATATGTTCACATAAAAATGTAAAAGCATAATATGTTTGTAAAATGTATGTACAATCTTGGTTTAGTACAAAGAAATGAGTAATTTACACCTGGATGTTCAAAATATGTATATTTCTTGTGCAATGTTTGAGTATAAGATAGTGGTAGTATATCTATGGACATAGTAGATTTCAAAATAAGGTTAGAATAGATAAACATTTATTTTTGTGTGCTCCACTATCATAGTATTTCAATATGTACTTGTCTGGATATCCGGTTTCCAGCTTACACATCCTGGCAACAGATGTGTTATAGTGTTAGAGCACCATCTTTGCTCACAATTCAATCTGATAAGTGTAAGGGATGTGCTACTGAGGAGTCACTGTTGCCTTTACATGCTGATAGAGACTTAAATATCTGTCTCACTGGGGTTTTCCAGGTCTGTCTACTCCTAAAGTAACTTACTTTGTACATATACATTATTTGCACTTGTTTATTGTTTTTGTTATGTATTCTCAATAGATAACCAGCGTGGTGGTCCTGCAGTCACACATCTTTGCAGATTTACATAGGTTCAGCACTCACTCAGTTATTCATGCATCATTCACTCACTAATTCTATATTCAATGGGTTCACTGACCATCCTTCCACTGATTCATGCTCACATTTATTCTGCCACACACACAAACTCACCAACCACTAGAGAACCACTTGCATTAGAAAAGGCAAGACCCATTGACTTTGCCAGTACTTGTTTATTATTCGGTCTGTCCACCCATAGCTAGAAGTGCGTAGACTAGGCTGGGTATGTGGGTATGCACATAGGTTTTTACAATAGCTAGCTTTCAGTGAAGAACCTCTCAGCACAAATGGCAAGTAATGCACTGAATTCCACAGCAGTCTGCCTTTATTTATTTTTAGGTCAAGGGCACAAGTGATATATGAAAACCCAAAAAGGCAGTGCACCGCCACGCAAATATAAAAGTCATATAAAGTACAAAGAGAGTCCAGTGCTCCAGTGATGCAGAGGAATGATTCTTTCTTTTTAATACTTCTTTGCAAGTCCAATGCTTTGTGTTTTCACAGTTCCGTAAATAAAGCACATAAAACAATGGATGGAGAGCCAACGCGTTTCGCCCACTGGAGGGGATTCTTCAGGGCTGTAATATAACATGAGAACAATGTATGCAATATACACTGAATTGCAAGAATCCAATTACATAAAACAACCATAAAGTTCGAAATGAAAAAATAATAAATAAACCAGAGAGATGCTATGTACCAACACAAATATAAAGCACAGTGAGACTGAACAAGAGTGCACAAAATTCGTAAGTGCATCCAGGTACGCACACGTTGAAAATAATATGAAAATACAATGGCATGTGTGATCCGAAACTTAAGCAGTATGTAAATATGAAAGAGCCCCAAGTGATGAATAAACATGCAAAAAAGATAAACTCATCAAAGGAATAACCCCTTGGATGCGGGCGTCAGCCACTGGCCGACGCCCGCACTACCTCCCTCGTGCGGGTCACGATTTTTTTTTTTTGTTCCCCGGGAGACACGGAAGCTCTTCCGTGTCTCCCCCTGCCCCCCACCCGCCCCTTTGTGACATCAGTGCACTGCGAGGCGCGCTGATGTCACTTTGTTGATTTCCCCCCCTTTCTTACGAGGCCTTCCTGAAAGTGTTTCCTGGCCCCCGATCACAGCACAGCTGCGATCGGGGGCCAGGAAACACCACTAGACACCAAGGATTTCACTTGGGGGGGTCGGCCCCCTCGGAACACAGGCCTGTCCCCCCCCCCCCCCGGGCATATATTTTTTTAAAAAAAAGGTAGGTGCCCCCCAGGGGCTAAATGTTATTTAAAAAAAAAAAAAAAAAAAAATGAACAGGGGGTCGCCCGTGGGCAGGGCGACCCCCTGTGGGGGCAATAATTTTTTTAGTTGTTGTAGGGTTTCCCTGGGGGCCACTTTGGCCCCCAAGGAAACCACACAACAACCAAAAAAAATATAGATCTATATATATATATATATATATATATATATAGATCTATATATATAGATATATCTATGTAGATATATCTATCTACATAGATATATCTATAGATAGATCTATAGATATATATAGATATAGGTATATATATACGGATCCATCTATAGATATATCTATGTAGATATATATATATATATATATATATATATATACAGTATATATATATATATATCACTTTTGTCAATACGTGTGTGGTTTCCCTGGGGGCTGCGATTGGCCCCCAGGAAAACCAGACCCACATATAAAAGTGATATATATATATATATATATATATATATACTGTATATATATATATATATACCAAAACAACGTTCGGTTGAGCACTCCACCAAGAATGGTAATTCAATTATTTATTGACTGTGAAAAAAGAAAAGAACAATGCGTTTCGACCATTACGGTCTTTGTCAAGTTCAAACAGTTCATGATTCCATTCCCATTCTATTTATAGCCAATTACATTTATACTCAAGCAATGCAAGCTGGGACTCGTAGTATTAACTAAGCAAAGGAGAAAAGGAAAAACGAAAAGTGCCAAACTACAAAACATTTACCAGCTGAAATCAGCAAAGGAACATATATCTATTTCCTGCATACTCTTTGACATAAATCTAATTATAATAAAAACTAAAAATAAAAAATTTCGAAATTAAAAATTAAAAGTTTAGTACTTCTGCTATCACATGCAATGTTGACTCATTATCCACATCAATTAATCAATACTCAAAACCTTTTCCTATAAATCTAAGTCTCCCAAAATTATATTAAATTAGGTGTTATTCCATACTATTCCTTATGTATTAGAACATCGTACAATATATAAAGAAATGCTTACTAACCACAGTAGCTAATTCATCATCAAAATTTCTCAAATTTCCAATATTACATGGATATATTTTATAAATGTACATGAAGTTCCTCATCGTAATTCATTCCATACGGAATTCTCGTTCGCATTTGAATTATGTACCTAGACTCCAGCTGTCGTAACTTTTTAGTACGGTCACCTCCTCTTTCCTGGTGTGGAATGTGATCTATTCCATAATATCTCAAACTTCTCCAATCATTCAATGTATGTGTCTGCATATGTTTTGCTGTAGCATAAGTCATGTCTTTATTAGTTATTGCTCTCATGTGTTCTAATATTCTTTTCTTAAGTTTGCAAATGGTACTCCCAATGTATTTATGACCACAATGGCATTCAATAATATAAATTACAAATTTGGTATTGCAAGTGATTCTGTGTTTAATTTTCCTCACCTGCCCATTTGCAAATAGAATATTTTTCATAGATTGACCTATTTTACACGCTTTACAGCTATTACACTTGAAAAAACCTTTTTGTTCCACTTCCAACCAATTTGAGTCTTTATTAAGAGTGAAGTGACTTCTCACCACTAAGTCTCTGATACTGGGTGCCTTTCTAAATGAAAACTGAGGTTTTGAACCCACTAATGGCCCCAAATCCTGATCCTTTTCAATTATTTTCCAATGTTTCTCAATTATGTTCTTTATACAGCCGCTTTCTTTTGTGTATTTCATAATCATTCTCACTGGTTCCTTCAGATTAGATTCATTTTTCTTAAATAAAATTTCCTCTCGTTTTTTTTATTTGATTAAGGTCATATTTTTCTTTAATGTGTTTTCATTGTATTCTCGATTCTTAAACCTTTCATAAGTTTCTAGACATTTTATGGATAACTCTTTATCATTAGAACAGATTCGCCTCATTCTAATAAATTCTCCCATGGGTATACTCCTCATCAAGGGTTTAGGATGGAAGCTTTGACCGTGTAATACACTATTGCAAGCTGTTTCTTTGCGATATACTGTTGCTTCTATTTTGTTGTTCTCAATATAAATAGTGATATCTAAAAAATTGATCAATGTTGTGCTTGTTTCACATGTAAATTTTAAGCCTACCTGATTATTATTAAGGATAGTAAAGTACTCCATAAATTCAGCTTTGGACCCATTCCAAATAATAAAAAGGTCATCAATAAAGCGGACCCACAATAGTACTCTCTCAACATATTGATCATTCATTCTAATCCATGCTATTTCTCTTTCCCACCACCCCATTACTAGGTTCGCATAATTTGGGGAAAGAGAAATGCCCATAGCTGTGCCGCACAATTGGTGAAAAATTTCGTGATTAAACATGAAAATATTATTCTTTAAACACATATCAATCATAGATAGTAACATGTTAGAATGTTCTAATTCAGAAATTTTCCGTTGTTTCAAAAAATATTCTATTGCTTTCAGTCCAACTGCATGATTGATAGATGTGTAAAGGGAGACTACATCAATTGTAACCAGTAAATATTCTTCCTGCCAATCGGTATCTAACAAAACTTTTAATAAGTCTCCTGAATCCTGAATATATGAACTTAAAGTCCTAACCATAGGAGCTAAATAAATATCAACATAATCCGACAATCTTTCAAATAATGAGTCACATGCCGAGACAATTGGTCTTCCTGGTGGTGATATTAATGATTTGTGAATTTTTGGTAGAAAGTAAATTGTCGGTAAGGTTGGATTTTCTTTTCTCAAATAAATATGTTCTTCACGATTCAATAGTCCCTGTTGAAACCATTCATCCAATTTAAAATGTAAATGTGCAGTCATCTCTTTTAAAGGATTTTTCGTCAGTTTTTTGTAATCAGGTGGGTTGTTCAATTGTCTATAGGCTTCTTTCATATAGTCAGATGTGTTGAGAATCACTATGTTTCCTCCCTTATCTGCAGATTTTATTACTATCTGATTATTTAGCATCAGGTTTTTCAAAGCTAAACGTTCCTTTTTTGTCAAATTTTCCAAGTGCCTAGTTTGTTTTTTATTGCACAACCGTTCTATGTCTTCCAATACCAATTCAGAAAATAATTCCACTTTGTTTCCAGGCGAAAGTATTGGACAGAACTTAGATTTTTCTTTTAATCCAGAAGGTTTATGAATTTTTGTGTCAATATCTAGTTGTTGTAAAATGTCCTTTTCTGTGTACATCTCGTCCTGTAGATTATGAGATAAATCAAACAAGGTTTTTAAATCAGATGCTTGGTCAATCCTTAATTGAATTGCTTCCGGTTCTTCAATAATTTGATTCATCATACTAGATGTTACCTTTTTGGTTTGCTGTGCATGAAATTTCAGTAATTTTAATTTCCTTACAAATTTGTAAATGTCAATTTGAGTATCAGCATAATCAAAATGAATCTCAGGACAAAATGACAATCCTTTATTCAAAGTATTCATTTCCGTGTCAGTTAGTTGATAGTTTGAAAGGTTCACTACTAGATTTGGTCTGATAACTATTTCTTTTGGCTTCGCAGGGGATATTGTCTTGTTTCTGCCTCTTTTGGCTCTCCTAGTTTTCCTCTTGTTGATCCTGTTTGGTTTCGCCTGAAACCCACACCCCGACCTCTGCCTCTTCCTCTTGATAACTGTTGGTCCAGATAAAGGACCTGCATTTCCTCTAAAAAAGTAGTGTTGCCATTACCCGATCCTTCTCCTTCACTTGATTCTACTTCTGATTCAATTGAAGTTTCTTCATCATTGCGGGTCAATAATGACTTATTATACCTCGACTCTTGTTTCAAATGTTCAAATCTTTTTGCAAATGTGTACACTCTGCCAAATTTATAATCCCGTTCATCCCTTAAATATTTATTTCTCTTTCTCTCTTGAATTTCATCCTCATAAACATTGAGACGTTTCTCCATCGTTTGACGTAGAGGACTCTGTTCACTCTTGTCCTCATGACTAGTTAATTTATCTTCTGATTCTTTTATTTTAATTTGAATATCCTCTACATCCAATTTGGCATGTTTAATAAGAATCCTCATCATATTTAAGGAACATTGCGTGTTATTTTCTGCCCATTCCGTGTATAATTCTGGTTTCATACCAGAATATGTTGGAGTTATAAAGATACGTAACCCTCTTGGAATTCTTTTTACTTCAATGTATTTTTCTAAAGAAATAATCTCCCAACTTTTATTAATCTCCTTTTTATAGAGTTCTTCCAATTCCAAGTATGATTGTTTTAAAGATAAGTTAATCTGTGAGTTAACTGCTGTTCCTACCGGTTTCCCTCCATTAGATACATTGCTTGTATCAAAAAGTTTTGTGGCCACTTCTGCTCTTTTGGCTTCTCTATCCTCCATTGTTATATGTAATAATGTCAGAAAAGCGGAAACGAAAAAGAAAATGGTTTCACGATTCCACAGTCATTTACTTTCCTTCCTTAATTGTTATATCTTGGTGACCCCGTTTTAGTTAAAAAGTCATCGTAGAAAAAAAGGGGGCTGCAATGGCATCAATTGATGTGTAGATTCAATACTGAAACACTACGGGCTTACCTGACGAACGGTTACCCCCTAGCCGGCGTCCTCCGACTCCGAGTCGGAGGTTCCGATCACAGTGCCGGTGTGTGTTTCGTATACGCCGGGCACGTCTCACCGAAAGCTTTTTCAAAAACAAACAAAGCGGCTCAGTTAATGGCGCCGCGCTCCAAACGCCGGTGCTCAAACCAAGGGCAAACCGATCCCTCAATGAAATATTCCAAAACAACGTTCGGTTGAGCACTCCACCAAGAATGGTAATTCAATTATTTATTGACTGTGAAAAAAGAAAAGAACAACGCGTTTCGACCATTACGGTCTTTGTCAAGTTCAAACAGTTCATGATTCCATTCCCATTCTATTTATAGCCAATTACATTTATACTCAAACAATGCAAGCTGGGACTCGTAGTATTAACTAAGCAAAGGAGAAAAGGAAAAACAAAAAGTGCCAAACTACAAAACATTTACCAGCTGAAATCAGCAAAGGAACATATATCTATTTCCTGCATACTCTTTGACATAAATCTAATTATAATAAAAACTAAAAATTAAAAATTTAGAAATTAAAAATTAAAAGTTTAGTACTTCTGCTATCACATGCAATGTTGACTCATTATCCATATCAATTAATCAATACTCAAAACGTTTTCCTATAAATCTAAGTCTCCCAAAATTATATTAAATTAGGTGTTATTCCATACTATTCCTTATGTGTTAGAACATCGTACAATATATAAAGAAATGCTTACTAACCACAGTAGCTAATTCATCATCCAAATTTCTCAAAATTCCAATATTACATTGATATAGTTTATAAATGTACATGAAGTTCCTCATCGAAATTCATTCCATACGGAATTCTCGTTCGCATTTGAATTATGTACCTAGACTCCAGCTGTCGTAACTTTATATATATATATTTGCCACCAGTTGTCTTGCAGTTGCAGCTTGCGTCTTCAAAGCAATGCACATACTTTAACTGACGCTTTTCAACTGTAGCTTTTGGGCAGCAATAAAAAAGTCAAGTAAGTATTGTGATTATGTTTCTGCTACAAAAGGGTCAGACTTGTCTAGTGGCAGTTTTAGTGCTATAAAGAAGCACAGAAGGTTTATATGCCTTCTGCAAAGAGCAAATCTGTATTTTATGTAAATAGCTGAGTACATTAGTAAAGTCAGCCATTACCTGCGCTATAATACAAATGAAATGTATGTGCGGGGTGGAGGGCGGCTATGGAGAGATGAAGGGCACTTTTGCTGGGTGGTAATGAGGGAATTCGAGGAGGAGGGAGTGTGAGCACCAATAATGATTGTTGGACTGGGCGCAGGAGGTGCTAAACACTGTGACGAATGGTATGTGACAAGGTGTTTTTTGAGTGTCTTGAAAGAACGTGCTGATTGAGGGAAGAAACGCAGGTAAGGTGGCCTCCCATCGATGATTTTGTGACTGTCTACGTAGGCTAGTGTTTTAGAGCAACAGTTTAGCCAATAGCAGAGATAGCATCTTGATGGATGACTGCTGCCGTCACTCGGCTTATAGAGGACAGCTCTGACATAGGATCAGAGACTGAAACATCAGATACTGAGACAGCATCTGAGGGATAGGACAATGGCGCAGACTCTGGGAGTGATTTTTCAGTTGGAGGAGTCCCATTCGATAACTCCTCTTCCAGTAAATTATGAGGGAGGTGATGAGGACAGTCCTGCTGTCCCTTCGCAAGCAGTCTGTGCAGAGAGCAGGTGAATGCGGCGGCAAGCAGAGAGAGTGCTCTCTTGGAAGCTCTCCAATTTAGTTCAGCCCCAAATTCCACCGCCCAAATCGTATTGTGGAGACATCAAAATTATCTATCGCAAAACAAACTGGTTTTGTAAGGCAGGCACCTGTGTTTTTGGTCCTGGGTTCGGCGGCCATATAGAGAAACACACTAAACCCAAACATTTCTGGAAACTAGACATTCGGGGGAGTCCACAGAGGTGTGACTTGTGTGGATTCCCCGAAGTTTTCTTACCCAGATTACCCTGCAAAGCTGAAATGTTGAATAAAAACTGTATTTTTCTCGCATTTCTGTCACACAAACTACAGGAATATGCTGGGATCCACAAAATTCCTACCACCCAGTGATTCCTCACCTGTCCTGATAAAAACACGACCCCACTTGAGTGCCTACACCTAGTGCCTGCGTCAGGAATGGATCACCCCAGGGTCCACAGCTGCCTCATGTAAGGACCAACATTGACCGTTGTGTGATCTATTCCTGTCGCGGGCACCAGGCCTACCCACACAAGTGAGGTACCATTTTTATCGGGAGACTTAGGGGAACGCTGGGAGGAAGGAAATTTGTGGCTCCTCTCAGATTCCAGAACTTTCTGTCACCGAAATGTGAGGAAAATGTGTTTTTTTAGCCACATTTTGAGGTTTGCAAAGGATTCTGGATAACAGAACCTGTTCAGAGCCCCACAAGTCACCCCATCCTGGATTCCCCTAGGCCTCTAGTTTATAAAAATGCACAGGTTTGGTAGTTTTCCCTAGGTGCCGGCTGAGCTAGAGGCCAGAATCTACAAGTAGGCACTTTGCAAAAAACACCTCTGTTTTCAGTGAAAAAATGTGATGTGTCCACGTTGTGTTTTGGGCCATTTCCATTTGTGAGCGCTAGGCCTACCCACGCAAGTGAGGTACCACTTTTATCGGGAGACTTGGGGGAACGCTGGGTGGAAGGACATTTGTGCCTCCTCTCAGATTCCAAAACTTTCTGTCACCGAAATGTGAGGAAAATGTGTTTTTTTAGCCAAATTTTGAGGTCTGCAAAGGATTCTGGGTAACAGAACCTGGTCAGAGCCCCACAAGTCATCCCATCTTGGATTCCCCTAGGTCTCTAGTTTTAAAAAATGCACAGGTTTGGTAGGTTTCCCTAGGTGCCGGCTGAGCTAGAGGCCAAAATCTACAGCTAGGCACTTTGCAAAAAACACGTCAGATTTCAATGTAAAAACCATGTTGCGTTTCCTGTCGCGAGCATTAGGCCTACCCACGCAAGTGAGGTACCATTTTTATCGGGAGACTTAGGGGAACACAGAATAGTAAAACAAGTGTTATTGCCCCTTGTCTTTCTCTACATTTTTTCCTTCCAAATGTAAGGCAGTGTGTAAAAAAGACGTCTATTTGAGAAATGGCCTGTAATCCACATGCTAGTATGGGCACCCCAGAATTCAGAGATGTGCAAATAACCACTGCTTCTCCACACCTTATCTTATTCCCATTTTGGAAATACAAAGGTTTTCTTGATACCTATTTTTCACTCTTTATATTTCAGCAAATGAATTGCTTTATATCCGGTATAGAATGAAAACCCATTGCAAGGTGCAGCTCATTTATTGGCTCTGGGTACCTACGGATCTTGATGAACCTACAAGCCCTATATATCCTCACAATAGGAGGAAGAGTCCAGCACACGTAACGGTATATTGCTTTAAAAAATCTGACATTGCAGGAAAAAGTTACAGAGTAAAACGTGGAGAAAAATGGCTGTTTTTTCCAGCTCACTTTCAATATTTTGTTATTTCAGCTGTTATTTTCTGTATGAAAACCTTGTAGGACCTACACAAATGACTCCTTGCTGAATTCAGAATTTTGTCTACTTTTCATAAATGTTTAGCTTTCCGGGATCCAGCACTGGTTTCACACCCATTCCTGTCACTAACTGGAAGGAGGCTGAAAGCACCCAAAATAGTAAAAATGGGGTATGTCCCAGTAAAATGCCAAAATTGTGTTGAAAAATGTGTTTTTCTGATTCTAGTCTGCCCGTTCCTGAAAGGTGGAAAGATGGTGATTTTAGCACCAGAAACCCTGTTGATGCCGTTTTCAGGGACAAAACCACAAGCCTTCTTCGGCAGCCCTTTTTTCCAATTGTTTTGAAAAAACAAAATTTTCACTGTATTTTGGCTAATTTCTTGGTCTCCTCCAGGGGAAACCACAAACTCTGGGTACCATTAGAATCCCTGGGGTGTTGGAAAAAAGGACGCAAATTTGGCATGGATAGCTTATGTGGACAAAAAGTTATGAAGGCCTAAGCGCAAACTACCCCAAATAGCCAAAAAAGGGCTCAGCACGGGGGGAGGGGCAGGCCCAGCAGCCAAGAGGATAAGCATGTGAGAAAAAGTTAATAAGAAGAAAAAGAAACATATCCATATTCCAAAAGTCAAGTAGACTTCACCCTGTGCTGAAAAAACTGAATCAAGAAACGTATAGGAGATAGTACATATATGGTTAAGCATACCACAGTGGAATCCAGTCAGTCGCAAAAAACAAAAAACAGCAGTACGTTTAGGTACGTTAGGTGCCTGGCAGGAAAGAAACACTCATGAGTCAAAACAAAATTAAGTAAAAAATTGATGTACCCGTACTTAGATTCAGGAAAATGAAAAAACACATGCGAGGCAAGTGTTGAGAAATGGCAAGAGAAAGGTAACACGAAGAAACAGTAAGCAGGCGGCAGGAAAGTCAAAAAAATAAATAACTAATAGATCTCATTGTTACAAAAGTATGTAATCCAGAATAAGATGAAAACATTTTCAAAAACCGATGTTAAGTGTGTGCAAGAAACGGGGTGCAAATACCAGAAAGTACATTAAAACATTTGGTCGTGAACGCTTCCAAAGAGTAGAGCAACATGCCACCGTAATGAAGAGTAGAACGAAATGTAAAGAAAAGGAAGGGTAAAAACATCTTACCAGTTTGGTTGATAGTCAAAGATATTTGCGTCCGAAATAAGAGATAACGCGGTCCGAGCAACCGTTCGAGTAAATGTGGAGCCGGCACAAGTGTAATGTTGGTTCTAAAGTGTAAAGCAGACGAGCGCCCCTGTTACGAGCGTCTTAAATCAATTAAATAGAACCCGGAAGTCGGGGTACTTAGAGAGAAGGACACAAAAATAGAAAAGGGACTATGGCGGCGGCCATCTTGGGGCTGGAGTAAGGTGCAAAAAAGATCGAAAGATAAAGTGAATAACGGTACCAAGAAAGTGTTAGAAAAAACACAGAAATATTGCAATCAAAAAAGTGAGTTTTTAGCAAAAATAATATTTGGTTCATATTGTAGAGCAAAAAAAGTGTGTATTGCGAGAAATTCTCGCAGGGAGAAAAACCTAGTTGTGGGAAAGGACATCCTAGAAAGAGGGCGGGGAGTCAAATAAAAAAGGACAGTAAAAGGAGGAAAGAAGAAAAGGGAGAAAGAAAAAGAATATAAAAAGAAAAATGAGTAAAAGATAGATGTGCCCAAAAAATATGAATGATGGCAGGAGTAACATAAGAGAGTGATCAAGAGGAGAACGAATTAGCCCAGAGAGGGTGAAGTACCCAAAAGGACACCCAAATTATCTGGCAAGCAGGACGAGTGAAGTATGTGAACAGTACCGTTAATATCCAATCAAAATATTAATATTAGTCCTGATATTGTACAATTCGAACATATAAGAATGGCAAACAAGGTTACATGGAATTTACGCGGAACAGTATATGCATACAGTCTGTTGAGAACCTAGGAATTAAAACTACAGAAAGTAATGAAATTCATGGTCCGTGTTATGGCCCAATTCCACCGCTCGCAGGCGGCAGATCCAGGCTGCCTCCCTTTGGCGTAATGTCAATTCCCTGTTGCCTCCTCTAGGGTGAGTAGGAACGTGGTCAATTCCCTGAAACCAAATCAATGAATCATTAGTATGAGCAGATGCTATATGTGTTGTTAATGGATAGTCAGAATCCTATTTTTTGATTGCTTGTAGGTGTTCCTGTATCCTAATTTTCAGAGAACGTTTTGTGCTCCCCACATAGATTTTGTTACATACACATCCCAGAAGATAAACAACAAATTTAGTATTACAATTGATGAAGTAATTGATATTAAATGTCTTCATATTATTGTAACAGAAATCCTTCGTTTTATCACGGCCAAAAACGCAGATGTTGCAATCATGACATGTGTAAAATTCCCTAGGATTGGTGGAAACCCATGTGATGGGACTAGGAGCAGAAATGTAACTAGGACACAAATGGTCCCTCAAAGTTAATCCTCTGCGATAAGTGATCTTGGGTGTATTGGAAATATGACCTTTGAGACCCGGGACTTCAGTCAGTAAGGGCCAATGACGTTTGAGTATTTTGAAAATGTCCTGACGGTAAGCCGTATAGCGAGTTACAAATAACAGAGAATTTGATCGATTCTTGTTGTCCCTCTGTGATTTGACAATCAAAGTATCTTTTCTGGGAGTATCCATAATTCAAATCCATAATTTGTTGAGCCTCCTGTGACAGAATCTTGGCCTTATAACCCCTGTTGATGATAAACTAATTTACATTTACTTTGTCTTGTAAATTATCAGGTACTCACAGGGATTGATTCATTGTCTATGAGCTTGCTGCAATTTTCGTGTTAGCGTCCTGTTGTAATCTATGCCTGTTGTAATCTAACTGTGGGCTTTTAACCATACCCACCTCACGCCCATAATTATCACTCGTTCATGGACTTGCCTTTCAAAAATCCTCTCATCATTGGTAAATGCTTTACTTTTGTCCCTCCTACGGGCAGTTCTGTTACCTCGTTGGCCATTGACCCTGTTACATGGATAATTGCATTTTTGCCGATACGTTTGACTGCAAGCAAACTTCTTTTTCCTTTTGTGTCTCTCCTTCGCGCTCATGGCAGACATGGTGCTTTCAATCGGCTTGCTTATGTCAACTGTTTTAATTTTAATTTTCAATTTATGTGGCAAATCCAATTAGGAATTTACAACGCTAATAGCTCGAACTCGAGCAAGCACGAGACCCATTGCATTGCAAATGCTTGTTTACTCTAGCAGGAGTTTTTTAAGGCTTCGTCTGCACAGCGCTTGCACTGTGCTTGGGAAATCTATTGCATTAAATATATCTTAAAAGGGGGTTAGATCTACTTTTCATTGGTTTTTGTGCTTGCCACTTACTTTTCCTCCGTTTCTATTGGCTTCGCATATTTCCGGCATTTACCAATGCTTGCTCCTCATGTGTTGCTCTTATCAGTTTTTTGAATCCAGAGTACTGCTTTCATTCTCTTGGTGGGTGGTGCATCATTTCACCGGGACACACAGTAGGTTAACTTTTCTTTACTGCAGCCCTGTACATGGTGTCACATACGGTTACACATGTGACTTCCACTGTTACCGCTAAACTTCTCCCTTGAATCCAATGCTCGTCACATTCCATGTCGGCATTACACGTAACAACGCCTCGTGCTTTGCCGGAGCATAGAATGTGATCACATCACACCATTTCATGACATGTATATGCCCATCATAACACATCCCCCTTTTACCAAATTAACACAAATAAATATACAAACTACATTTCTGCTGCTAGATATTAACTGCAAAAGTAATGTTATAAATGTTTCCTAAGAATACACTGCAGCAAAAACTATTGAGTGAAACAACAAATAACATACAGCAAATACAGTCTGCTCAAATACAATTTACTAAATCTTCATTCTTTTTGGTCTGGTGATAACCCTACTAAATCTTCCTGCTTTGATAGTACTATCAACAATCCCATTCTTATTTACAGTGTTTGCCTTTGGACTATCCCTATCTCTTGTGATGTTAGTTTATCTTGTGAATCATTATCATCTCTAAATCCCTTCTGTGTGTTGATCATTCTCCAAATTTCCCTTCTCATAAGCATTCAGTAAATCATATTTCAAGATATTCTTTCCTTCTACTTGTTTAGCAATTCCACACTTTGAAATTCCGCCCACATGCCACACCGTCCCATCACTCAATTCAACGGAGTTGCGGAACATTTTACAAATTTGCAGAGGCTCAGAAAATCTGATTTCACTCTTCCGCACCTTCCTTCCTTTTTCTCAATCACCACACATCAACTTGAATTCTTTAGTACCAAACTTCCCATTGTACCATGTTTTGTATACCTATTGTGCCTCTGAAATTCTCAGCCTCACCTGTTTGGGTGACCATTCCACCTGTTTAGCTGACAATAACCAGCCTAAATATTTGCTTATCGATTCACATCCCCTCACCAATGAAAATTGACTTTTCCCAGTTACACAACTGGGGTAATTCTATGCACCCATATCAATTTGCAAATCTACTTTTTCCACTTTAATGTATTACTTTTGGCTAATTGGACAGTTTCTTTAATTACTCTATTGGACCATTCAACCAAACCATTCCCTTCCAGATGGTACTCTGAAGTGCTTCTATGAGTAATACCATTTCTTTAAAAACATTCCTTAAATTTTTCTGAAATAAATTGTGGTCCATTGTCACTTATAATATATTTTGGTAGCCCTTCCCTCATAAAAACTTTATCTAAGAATGTGAGAATCCCTTCACAATCAGCTTTACAAACAATTTCAATCTCTGGCCATTTTGAGAAATGATCTACTAATACAAAAATATACCTGTAATCACCCTCATCAGATTCAATTGGACGTACAATGCCCAAACCAATTCTGTCCCATGATATGTTAGGACACTCCATGGAACTCAAAGGAGGCTTGAAAGTCTTGAGGCATTTGTCAGAATTATGGCATCTAATATCAACACCTCTATTTGCTTATCTAGACCCGACCACCAATATTTACATTTTATCCTTTGTTTGGCTTTTGACACCCCAAGTGGCCCTCAGGGCACAAATTAAGAATTGTATTCCTAGACTTTGCCACATATTACCAACATGTCATCTTCCAAACCTAATTCAGTCCTACCTTCCCTGGTCATCACCTTCAAAATTCCTTTTGTTGGGCCAACCGTTATTGATGTATTTCTTCAAAGTGTTATCTTTATCTCAATAGTCTTTCCATTCAGACAGTGTAATGCCTTCCAACCCACTATCAAACAACCCAGCCATGCAACCATCAACACATAATGCTTCATCTTCTTTTTTAATTGGTAAATGCATTCTACTGAAAAATCACTCAATGTTATTATTATTACCCAGCTGATATTGAACATCATATGCATAATCCAAAAATTTAACTGACATTCTACTTAGTCTTGGTGATACATTGGGCAAGCCTGTAGTTGTCACAATTTTTGTCATTGGGTTATGTTCGGATATTCATGAAACTTCAAAACCCCAAACATATTGCTGAAAATGATTTAAAGCCCACACACAGGCCAGTGTCTTGTGTTCTATTACTGAATATCTCTCTTCGGCTGATGCCAAAGATTTTGAAGCAAGTGCAACTACCCATTCATTTTGTTCTTCATCACATTGTGGTAGGACTGCCTCAAGACCTTTATTACTAGCATCAATTGTTACAATGCTTTTTTAAGGATTGAAACCCTTTAGAAACAGTGCTTTGCAAAGAGTATTCTTCAAATTTACAAAAGCTTCCTCACATTCCTTCGACCACACAAATTTGACTTTGATCTTAAGTAATTGATGCATGGGGTAAGTTTTTTCAGAAATATTTCTTATAAATTTGGAATAAAATTCTGTCAACCCCAAAAAAAACTCTTACATCATCTTTACATGTTAGACTAGTGGCCTTTTTATTGCTTCAATTAATTCTAATGTGGGTTTTATACCATCCTTACTAATGTTTTGTCCAAAATATTCTACTTCTTCCTGTGCAAATTAGCATTTGCGAAATTCTGCCATTTAACCTTTACTTTTGAGAACACCCAAAACTTGGGTTATAACCTGTCATCATGTTCTGTCTTATCCTTACCAACCACCAGAATGTCATCCTGAAAAAACATAACCACAGTGATTTCCCTGAAGATGTTGCTCATGGTTCTTTAAAACAACGCAGTGACTGATGCCAAACCGAATGGCACCCTGGTAAACTGAAAACAGCCAAATGATGTTACAAAGTAGTCAATTTTTTACTATCCTGGTGCAAGAGAACTTGATGGTACACTGATTTAAGGTCTAACGTTGAAAACTAATGTGCTTCTTTGGTGGCAGAAAACAGTTAGTTTACCCTAGGTAACAGGAATTGATCAATCAAAATATTTTTATTAAGTTCCCTGAGATCCACACATAACCTAATCTTGCCATTTGGTCTTCTTGCTACTACTAATGGTGATACCCATTCTGCAAACTCTACCTGTTTAATTATAACTTCCTTGACAATTTTTCAAATTCTAGCTGTACTTCCATTTGAAAAGGGTACCTGGCTAAACTTGGAGCATAGATTAATTTAATTTAATTTCATGCACAAATTCATTCAGTAGTCCTGCCTTACCAGAAAACATCCCAGGGAAAGAATCTAACAATTTGTTGTTTTACTCCTGTTCATCTTCTGCCATCAATACAGACTCAGGACTACTGGAATTTAAAATAATTCCCAGTTTTCCTTGATCTGCCCATCCAAGAACAAGTACATTTCTTGATACATACATTATAAAATTTGCATTCCTTTCTTTACATTGAAATGTCAATTCATGATAGCCCAAGAATTCAATTCTGTCCCTGGTATAACTTTTAGGTATAACATCTGATTTCTCTAGATTAGTGTCCATTTTTTTATATAAATTGATCTTTTCAGCTCTCTTTATTCACAATTGTAAAAGGTGATCCAGAATCTACTTTGGCATTAATGATTACCCAACCCATACTCACTTCACACATGTATTTTTTCTTTTTCACTTCCCTAATACCAAGAACGTCATAGTCAGTGCAGAATGCATAGTTAACATCATCATCATCTGAATCATGTGAATAAGTATCACCTTTGTCCCTCACTCACTTAACGTTCCTTTTCTTAATGCCAGCACTTTTCCTACATACCCTTGCATGATGCCCACAGTTCTACATATTGAGCATTTTTGGTTCCTGACGGGACATTTTTTATAAAATGCCAAATGCTCAGTGCTTCCGCACCCTTAACATTTTCTTGTACCTGACACTGAGTTCATTGGTTTACTCTCAACCGTATCCTTTTGTTTTCCCTTTTTTTGATTTTGATGCATTTTGTTACATTTTACGCTTTTCTTGTTTTTTGGAGAAACATTTTATTCACCACTGTAACTTTGGCCATAACTGCTCTAGCACATCTTCCTGTTAGTTCTTCCTTTTTCACTAAAGCAACAACTTCTTTTAATGGAGCCTCTCCATTGACCCATAATATCCTGGCTATTTGGATTACTCATATGCATTATAATGTGATCCCTTATGAGTTTCTCTTGAAGATCACCAAACCTACAAGTTAAAGCTAGTGTACATAAAGCAGACACATATTTAGCTACACTCTGATTTACTTTGTTTCCTTTGAAAAAATTTATATCTGTCCATTGCTACACATATAATAGGAGCAAAATGAGAGTCTAAATCTTCCAATTCATGAGTGAAAACATCACCTCCTTGCCAAGATTTCTTTTCAATTTGGTTGTATGTTTTAAGCCCACCTGGATCCAAAAAATTTACTAAAATGTTATTTTTCTTTTCTGGAGTGAGCTCATCCTCATCACATCTATCAATATACTTACAAGAATGTTCCTTCCACTCCTTCCATGGCATTAAAGTCTCATCTTTAATTTGTAAGAAAGGTTGTTGGGAATTTAAGTTCAAAGAATTGAAAGCAGACATATTTTCTCTTTACTAATGTTCTTAATAAATGATTATACCCTTACAAATTCTGCTGAACTGTGTAATAAAATGTTACAATATAACTAATAAATATGGATATTAAACTGTATAAATATGCTTAAATAAATACCTGTTATACAAGTTATTGTTCAGCTGCTCGGATCAGCACAATTACCAATTTCTATAAAAGTACCATGTGCATGAAGTAGGCTGTGCGGATCAGCATGACATTAGTGGCTGCAAACTTGAGTTTGTAAATTTAGCTGTGCGAATCAGCATAAAATAACTTTGAACTCCACCAAATGTTATTGTTTTTTAGATTGACAAGATGATGGTGTCCGGATCAGCGCAGAAACCACCAGACCGCCAAATTCTCTAATCCTTAAGCAAGATAAGCACTCATCAGTAAGGTGTGCCTATTACCGTATTTTGCATGTAGGAATACTTGTTAGGAGAGCAAGGTGTCCCCATCACCGGTGAAATTATTTACCACACAACAAGATAAGCACCAAACACTAAGGTGTGCATATCACCATTCGTTGTATGTTTTCTCTCCACTGTATGGCCCGCAAACACTGTTGTCGACAATTCTGTTGCATCATTTCACCAGGACACAAGGTAGGTTCTCTTTTCTGTATTGCAGCCCCATACACGGTGTCACATATGGTTACACATCGGACCTCCACCACTACTGCTAACTGTCTCCCTCAAATCCCATGCTCATCACATTCCATGTCGGCATTGCACTTAACAATGCCTTGTGCCTTGCTGGAGCATAGAATGTGATCACATCACACCATTGAGTGACGTGTATATGCTTATTATAACAGTCGGACTTTTTTAAAGCTTTTGTCTGCACAGCGCTTGTGCTCTGCTAGTATAATGTGCTGTGCGCAGTTTTTTGTTCCAGATTTTATTTTCACTTGAGACATTATGATTATTTCCCTACCTTTCTCTATGCTGCGTTTTTCCATCCACGCGATGTGATCATGTGATGTTGCCACTGCTTGTTTTATTATTCTGTGCTGCTTGAGGCATGTTTTTTATAGCTCAAACTTAGCCCAAGTGCTTTATAGAAGCATGAGGTGACATTATACAAATGAAGGAACAAAGAAAATAAGTGATTTGATCTTAATCACATGGTGTTGATTCCATGCCAGGACTCAAATCTGGCTCCCGAGCTGCTAAGTGCAGAACTCTGGTCCTTAAACCACACCTCCTCCATGCTACCATCCTTACTGAATAAATAATTCACTGACAGCATCAATGGTTTTCATAACATCCTTCACTGCTATGCTGCTCATGAGTCCTGTGATGTAGCGCAGCCTCCTTTTGCCAGGGACGCTTCACGTTTTGGATGTACCATATTCTGAAATGTGGTGCATGCTATTCAGCACTAACCTCGATGGGGCTAAAAAAGGGTGCCACGGGGAGGAGGAGGGAGGAGCCAATACCCTTCTGTTGACAGTCCTCTTATGGATGGTTTAGATTTTAGCACTTTCGTGGCTAGGAGACTTCAAAGGTGTGAGTGAGGAGTGTAGTTTTGTTTTGCAACATACAGCGTCAGAAGCAGCACATGTTGAGCTCAATGGCTGATGACAAAACACCAATGTATACTTTCTGTCTTTGTGAGATGTGACCCTCAAGCAGAAGTAAATTGGATTGAGATTCTATTCTTGGCTTCAGTCTGCTGCTGATAGTTCTGTGTGATAAACTATCACGTAGGCATGTGCGTTTCTGAATCCTGCTGTGTGTGTCTCTCGCTCTCTCTCTGTTATTTTGCAGTAGCATCTGTGTAGGTTAAAGCAAACCAGTTATGTGGCCCCCATGGTATTTTTTAATCTTGAAATCAAAAGACTCTATCAGAACTTTTCAGGTTGGAGCTTATAGGCATTCGAATATAATTACGCGTTCAAAGGCAAAGTTTTTTTATTAAAATTGCTTTCTGACTCTATATGGCTTTTATGTAGATTTTCTGTCACCAAATACAAGTGAATATGTACACTATATAGGGTGTGTTTATCCACGAGACAAAAAGATATACATAATATTTTCATTTTTAGATTCTCTGCACAGAGTGAAGTGTGACTTTACTGTTATGGGAGAAGCAAAGGAATTAGCAGGCTGAATATGCAGTTTGCTAACTTTTAAGAGTGCACAGAGCATAATTTAGCATTTATGTAATTCTCTCTGCTTCTAGCACTTCCATGTATGATTTTCAGTGTTATGCTGTGATGGTAACCCACCCATTGACAAACACGTTCTGTTCGTTGTTTTTTTAAACTTTTAGCTGAAGTTTTGTCTACATATGTATGAGGTGGCACTGACCATTATTGCATCTTCTATTCTACTAAATGCAGTACCTTTTTTGATGCATTGGTTCAAAAGTAATATTCCGTTTTTGAGACACCTAGGGGAGCCATACTTTCCTTTGGAGGGACTCACTCTCGTGCTCCCTGTTTGGAAACCGAGCAGAATAACTGAAATGAATCTTCTGGTTCATGTGAGGTCTGTTTTTTGTTGCTGCTTTGTTGTTGCCTTGCAGTTTGACCGAAGATGTGTTGTATTGTTCTTTGGTACGAGTTTCCATTGAGTTTTCATTTTCAGTTTGCCCTAGCAACCGTGCTAGAGAGGATGTTGGCTCTTGTCTGCACAGCAGACAAATCAGCAGCACTTGTCCTCGAGTTGAGACCCATTTTGGTGCTGATGGGCCCATTAGAATCGTCTGAGCGGGTGTGGATTGCTAGCAAGTTATTCAGCACTTTGCATACATTCTGTTGAGCGAACTATGTACATGCTAATTAAATCAATTTTTTACCTACTTCCGCTCTTTAGACTTGGGTGGCATGCTTCCTCATTAAATCAGTGATACTTTTGGCGTAGCATTTTTTTGGGAGAATTCTGAATACAGTTTGGCTCTTTACGAGAGGATCAAAAGTGGAAAACAAGTTTGACCAAGAGCACGTATCTCAGCCTTGTGTAGGGCATCTAAAACCTGTGCTCTGTGAATTAATGCCCATTTCCTTTTAGCGAGTGCCCGGGCCATGATTCCGACACTTCACTTACCACAACTATTACATCTGAAAGCAGCGCTTTGGAAGCAAGACAAGGGGTAGATTTAATTTAAATGGAAGATTACAATCAACGGTTTGTCACTGCCTTTACCTATTTTTTATTTCTATTTTATCCCCCCCTCTCTTTTTGAGTTTCCAAGCACTGTGACAGTTTCACTTGCCCTCTCTGCCTTCCCATTTACCAATACTTATTACTTTTGTGGTCTGTAACTGTACGTAAGTCATCTGTGTGTCCCTTTCTATTGTCACCAACAACTTTTCAGAAACTGCTGGGTCGACTGTTATGTTCTTCTAAACTAATCACTAAAATAAATTCTGGCAAATTAATCACACCCCTCTGAGTTTTTCTCTCTTGTGATTGTGTAGAAAAATGTATATTTAAAAATGTATTTTGCAGAATCATTGATTATTTTGTATGTTAAAGAGTGCTTGTTAGCCTCCCAAAGTTCTGCTACAGATGCTTTCGGAGACAGCAACCATTCAAAGTATAGACTTCACAAAAGCATGCTAATTCTCAAAAGAACTTCTCCCGCACAGCACTGTCAAACAGATCTCACTCCAGAACATCATCCAAATCCTTTATTTTTTCTTCTTTTATTTGATCAGTTTTCAGTGCATTATTATTCATGATGTTGAGATTGCGCAGGTGTGTTATTTACAATCTAACATCTGATGGATCTTTTTAAGATGACTGAGACACCAAGGGAGTTAGCAATAAGAAAACAGTTTAAATTTTGTGAAGGCCATTTGGCTAAACAATACGGACCAGGAATCAGTGATTCAAGTATTTTTTATTACTAATTAATAATCATTCCAGTATTTATGCCTGTCTGGAGAATATTAAAAGGACACAAGATTACAGCTGGCAAGCTAAAATATCGTAATAGGTTCAGTCTCAGTAGGGCAAGAAACAAAATAATCACAGCCACAACAATACAGAAACTGAGAATTAGAATAGGTGTTCCCTAAACAGTTCTAGAGTCATTAATTAGAGTTCTAAATAGGGAATGAGGATGTTCGGAATGAAGTATTAGGGGAATTTGGAAAATGCGAGAATGTGTCAGCATAGGGAAAACCCCTGTAGAAGTCTTCCAGAATTAAAATGTGTTTAGCATGAAGCTTCACACTAACAAGAATAAAGGAAGCAGATGTGTCTGTATCCTCAAAGTCTAAAGGAATCTGCTGTATCTTGTGGTGGGGGTAAACGTTAATTAAAACAGACAGAACCTCCAGTAACAATCGTATCTCTTCCCACCTCACCAGTGAACCAATAATTTTTCTTCTTGTGTCATGTATTTGCAACATCACCTGAAGTTCCCATCTCACAGAACTTGGACAGTAACTGCAACCTTGAGCATCCCCCGTTTCTGATATGCAATGAATAGGAGGCTTCCTCTGCTCATGGGATCTTCATGTTTCTTGTCAAGATTTCTCTTCTCAGGCCCTACTATCATTAAACAAATACAGACAACAGCATTCCTTTCGCTAACTAACACAACCTTGAGAATGCACCTGCAAAAGAAAGAACACCCTAACTAAGCAAAACACATTTCAAAATGAAGGCCTTTAGTCAGGCTTACTTTAACAAAACATTAAGGGCTTCATGATAACCCTGGCGGTCGGCAGTAAGCTGGCGGTAACACCGCCAACAGGCTGGTGGTGTTCCATCAGCTATTATGACTGTGGCGCTATAGCCACGACCATACCGCCGGCCTCTCCACTATACCGTGGTCATAATCCCCAGGGTAGCGGTGCTTGCACCGCTGCCCTGGGGATTATGAGTCCCCGACCACCAGCCTGGCCACGGCGGTAAACACCACCATGGCAAGGCTGGTGGCAAGGGGGACTTGGGGTGCCTCTGGGGGCCCCTGCACTGCTCATGCACTTGGCATGGGCAGTGCAGGGGCCCCTAGGCCTAGCCCTGTTGCGCATTTCACTGCTGGAATTTCGGGCAGTGAAATGCGCAATGGGTGCTACTGTACCTGCTGCACATCAGCATTGCAGCCGGCTCTATTACGAGCCGGCAGCAATGTTGATGTGACTTTTCTGCTGGGCCAGCGGGCGGTAACACTGTTACCGTCTGCTGGTCCAGCGGAAAAGTCATAATAGGGAGCCATAAATACCGCCATCACTGGCGGTATTTTGGCTCCCACAGCCTCGGCGGTCTTTTGAAAAGACCACCAAGGTCGTGATGAAGGCCTAAATGTGCATTTCAATTATATGATTAAACATGCACATATATAACTTTCACAACAAATACAAAACATGTATAAAATAAACATGCTTTACTTCTGCAATACAACCTAAAGTGTAAATAGGAACATGAATTATGTAATCATGGAAACAATTTACATGAACCTTAGTGCACCTGTTTATAAGGCTTCAGTTCTCAATAATGACATTTCAATAATGCGTTTGAATGTTCACACATGTTTATATTGTTCAGGTACAAAATAAATATAGTGTCAAAATAAATGCAAAATGCCACAATGATAACATGTAAAGGGTAGAGCCTAAATTGGGCTGCTCAATTGCCACTCTGATAGCGAAGTTAGCCATCACACTAACACATGTGAATCCTTATCAGGTGAGATCAAGGCAAAAACTTAAAGTTCTCAACAACTGTCATCTAGTATTTTCCAGGTATTTCATATGATCATAAAATCTACACTGATTCTCCTCCTTTTTCATATTCCTTCTAGTTGTTTTCACTGCCTTCCCACGGTCTCCTCCCTTCATTGATTTTATACTCTTTTATCCTTTAAAGATAATAAATAGACATATTGCACAGATGACAATCACAATAGGAGGTCTCAAGATATAATCCAATATTCCAATTCCTAGGTTGCCAAACCATTTGCCAATCCTAGAAAACCCATCCCCAATTGTTTCACAAACACCTGTAGCTTAAAATTCCTTCAAATCGCCTTTAAAATAAGCAATGTTGTTTCTCTAAATCCTCACTCTTGTCAAAGATGTAGGTACAGCATTGCTGAACCCTTAATGTTTTGCAGACTCTGCCTTCTTTTTGTGTGAAAGATTTCTAATGCAAGATGAATCTGCAAAACCATGGATCTTATAGCTTTCATTTCAGTATTTACACCCAATAAGAAACTTACTGTATCAAGGATAATTTTCTAATCTTGAGATCAATCAAGATTATACCTACAGATGGAATCCTTGCACCAGAAATGCCTCCCACAATTTCAGCACTACTACCTTGTTTAGTTACAGTTTTCATTTCTCACACAGGATCCACATGATAAATCTTTGGCAAAAATATACCTAAATAGCATGTACCAAACCATACCCTGCTCAGTTTGAAGCATGCATGCTCCCCACAAACAAAATAAACTCCATGAATAATGGGATCTTATCCTCCCAAGAACAGAAGCCAAATTCCTACGTATTCAAACATATGGTCACAACGAATTCTACCCTTGTACCTAGTATTAAGGGAAGATTTATCTCTGCTCACACATAATTCCCCTTTGTGTTCCCAATCTAAAAGTAGTGCGGACATAGCTCCTAAATCTCGATATTTCGCTTCTTCCTCTTTCACTGTCCTTTATATCTCTGATCCCATCCTGTTTTCCCCCCTTGCATCTATTGCTCTCTTCCTGTCTTCTATTAATTTTTAAAAAAAATCTTCTCAACCTCAGTTAAAGAACATGTCAAACTGTTTCTATGAGCATAAGCCATGTCCAGTGCCATATTCAGTCTAAGGAAACTGTTAACTTTGTCAATTGTCTTAGCATGGGAATGAGCATTCAAATTCTTGAACAGAGGAACATCAGATAATACCAGGTCATAATTTGAGTAAGAAAATAGGAAATGTTTGTTTCCCATCATAAGTAAAAGGAATATGGTGATAGGTAATTCCCTCTGCCGAAAACACAGGTAACTGCGTACAGACATACCAGTCCTTTGCATTCAGTCAATGTATTCATAAAGCAATGTAAAATAGGCATTCAAATAGTAATCTCCTCTAAATGAATCTACATTCAAAGCTTTATGATCGAGTGCATGCAAACTATTATCTTTAGGACTCAGGATCTTAGGGGTAAACCTAGGCCTAGGCTCAGCTATTGTGGAAAATGTAGGTAAAGATAATTCTATGATGACAATAATTAAAACTGCAACAATAACAAACAACATTACTACTAATATAAGCCTTTGTCTATTTGTGCTATTAGTTTCCTTCTCCTGCTGGAACCGCACCTTCACCAGCTTCCACCCCGACGACCCACCCACCAAGGCAGGACGCAGCCATCTTAGATGCATCCTATTCAACATCCGCTCCATCCACAAGCGCGCTGTCGAACTTTGGAATCTACTCGACTCAGCTTCCCCAGATGTTGCCTTCCTGACCGAGACCTGGATGAACCCCTCCTAAGCGCCCAACATCACGATAGCCACCCCAGACGGCTACAAGATCACCCACAGGGACCGCACAAACAAACTCGGAGGAGGCATCGCCATTGCCCACAAGAACATCCTCAGAATCACAACCGGCACCGAAGACACCCTCGCACCACCGAACACTTGCACTTCCAGATCCACACCGACCCAAACACCACTCTCAGAGGGACCCTTGTTTATAGACCGCCCGGCCCCTGACAGCAGTTCAGCGACTCCATCACCGACGTCATCAGCACGCACACTCTCGCATCCATAGACTACATACTACCCGGAAACTTGAACTTCCATCTCGAAAACACCAATGACAACAACTCTACCACCCTGCTCGACAACCTCGACAACCTCGGCCTCAAGCAGCTCATCACGACACCCTCCACAGGACACACGCTTGACCCCATTTTCTCTGCCAGCAAACACATCTCCTTCAGCCACACCACCGAACTCTAGTGGACCGACCACTGCTGCATCCACTTCTCCTTCGAGAAACCCACAACATACCATCACCCGCAATTGATTCCCCACCGCAGATAGAACAAGGTCAGTAAAGACCAACTGATCACTAGCCTCTCCCAGAACCCACCTATCGACATCACCAGCACTGACAAAGCAGCCCTCAATCTCAGGCAATGGATCGACGAATGTGCCAACACTCTCGCCCGATCTAGAATCCCTCCAACAGACGCATCGACAGAAAGGCCTTCTGGTTCACCTCTGATCTCCAAGAATCTTAGCAATCATGCTGAAGTCTCAAAAAGAAGTGGTGCCAAGATCAGACACTGGACAACCACACAGCCTTCAAGAACACCATCCACAAACACCACCAACTCATCCGAATTGCCAAGAGAACCGCCTCCGAAGAATGCATCGAAAACAACGCACATAGCCACAAGGAGCTCTTCATTAACATGAAGGAGCTCTCCAACCCCGACTCCAACGTCAACGACATCCTGCCATCACAAGACCTCTGCGACTCCCTAGCCACCTTCTTCTATCGCAGGATCGCAGACATCCATGACAGCTTCAGAACTCAGACCCCCCGTCAACCACCGACACCACAGACTCACCACCCACCATCCTCCTGCCCTCCTGGACCCACGTCATTGACAACGACACCATCAAAATCATGAACACCTTCCTCTCCAGCTCACCATCTCACCATCCGACCCCTGCCCTCACCACATCTACAACAAAGCAAGCTCCGTCATCGCACCCAAACTCCAGAAGATCATCAACAGTTCCTTCGAGACTGCCACCTTCCCGGAGAGCTGGAAACATGCTGAACTCAATGCCCTCCTCAAGAAACGCAAAGCAGACCCAAATGACCTCAAGAATTTCCGACCCCTCTCCCTGCTCCCCTTCCTAGCAAAAGTCATAGAAAAAATTGTCAGCAAACAATTGACCTGTTTCCTCGTGGAGAACAACACTCTGGACCAATCCCAATCTGGATTCCGCAGCAACCACAGCACCGTAACCGCCCTCATTGCCGCCACCGACGATATTAGGACCATACTGGACAACGGCGAATCCGCAGCCCTCATCCTCCTGGACCTCTCAGCCGCATTCAACACCGTCTGCCACCAAACCCTACGCACATGCCTGAATGACGCAGGAATCCATGACAGAGCCCTGGACTGGATCACCTCCTTCCTCACCGGAAGAACTCAGAGAGTCCACCTCTCTCCGTTCCGCTCTGAAGGCACCAAAATCATCCCTCAGCCCAACCCTCTTTAACGTCTACATGGCTCTGCACGCTAATATGGCCCGATCTCACAACCTCAACATCATTTCATACACCGATGACACCCAGCTGATCCTCTCCCTCACCAAGGACCCCGCCACTGCCAAGACCAACCTCCATGAAGGAATGAAGGCCATCGCCAAATGGATGAAGAACAGATGCTTAAAACTGAATACCGACAAGATTGAGGTCCTCATCTTTGGCTCCACCCCCTCCGCATGGGATGACTCCTGGTGGCCTGCCACACTGGGAACAGCACCGACACCCACCGACCACGTATGCAACCTGGGATTCATCCTGGACTCCTCACTATCAATGACCCAGCAAGTCAACGCCATCTCCTCCTCCTGCTTCAACACCCTCTGGATGCTTCGGAAGACCTACAAATGGATCCCCACGGAAACCAGAAGAACGGTCACCCAAGCCCTTGTGAGCAGCAAGCTGGACTACAGCAACGCCCTCAACGCAGGAATTATGGGCAAACTCTAGAAAAGACTGCAACGCATCCAGAACTCCTCTGCACGCCTCATCCTGGACATCCCCGCCACTGCCACATCACAGCCCACCTGAGAGACCTACACTGGCTCCCGTTCATCAAGCGAATCATGTTCAAACTCCTCACACACGCTCACAAGGCACTGCACAACACTGGACCAGAATACCTCAACAGACGGCTGTCCTTCTACACCCCAACCGGACAGCTTCACTCTGTAGACCTCGCCATCGCCCCACTCATCTGCAGAACAACCGGCGACGGCAGATTGTTCTCCCACCTCACCGCCAAGACGTGGAAAACTCTTCCCACCCACCTGCGTCATACTAAGGACCTACTTAATTTTGAGCAGTAGCAGCCCCCCTCAGTGCCTTGAGACCCTCACAGGTGATTAGTTCGCTTTACAAATTCTCAGATTGATTTTCATGAATTCTCTAGAATCAGACATTTAAATAGAGATTAGCAGAAATAGAGTCTTTCCTTTTTGTCTGCACTTGTGCAAATGACAAACCAAAGTTCAAACAATACGCAATTCAATTATTTATGGAATCTTCCTGAGACTTCCCTAGCCGTACTCTGTCTTCTTCTAAATTACACCCTTATGCTCCTTTTGCTTCCTTGGGCCCGCAAAATCTTCTTAATCATGTTCTTTTTTATTATTTACAAATCAAAGTTCAGTTCAGATGATCATGTCAATAGTTTTTCAAAACATTTCGTTCATTGAGAGTGCAAGTTCAAACTCAGCTCAGGTTGCAACTCTAGTTCACAAAGTCTTAAATGGGATCTCACTCTTGTCCCCTAAATCACAAACTTCCCCTTCACAATCGTTGTCATCCAAATATGTCCATTTAGGGGATGAGTACCTCCAACAAGGCGTCTAGCTCTTTTTTTATCTCCTGAGTCAATGTTGCTCACTTTCACTCAGGCCAGAATCCCCAGTAACCTCTGGGACAATACTCAGTCCTGATTCCGTGGTTAATCATAGTCCCTCTCTTTCATGCATTCTCAGGCCAGCAGTCCTCAGTCTCTTCTTGGTGAGACACAGTACTAGGCCCTTTGTCAGAGTCTGAGTCTGTCTCAGGTAGCTGTTCAGGCCAAGACTCCTCAGCTGTCCATTCATCAAGACCTCCCTCAGGCTGAGGCTGTACTGTCACAGTGTCACAGGCGAGTCTCAGTACTATGAGCATCCTCTTCTGGTTGTCTCTAAGTTGTGAGGTGCACGTCAGGAAAAGGTACTGTCAAATCTTCAACAGGACACTCGATTCTGTGGGCTGCATGAATCCAGTTGGGAAGAACCCCACGCTTAACAGCAGTATTCATCACTGTGATGACCTGGTAGAGTCCATGCCACCTTGGCTCCTGACACGATTTTCCAATACATTTCTTCACCAAGACCCAGTCACTGGGATAGAGATCATGGCACTTCTCCAGACTTGGAGAAGTGGCAACAGCTTTAACCTGGCGGGACACAGAACAGATGACATCAGTTAGTCCCTTGCAATAGTCGAGAACCATTTAATCCATAATGTTCGCAAGCGCATTTGCAGACACAGCAGGCAGTCTCATGCAGACACAGCAGGCAGTTTCATTGCTCTATGATTATCTCATGAAGGGACAATCCTGTTTTTCTGTCAGGAACACTATAAAGGCTCATCAGCACATGAGGCATAGGCCCTCATTACAACCCTGGCGGTAAATCCTGCTTACCACCATGCAGAAGACCAAAAACATACAGCTGCAGCTGCGGAATTCTGCTACAGGTATTACGACCCACAGCTCGGAATCCGCCACAATACAGACACCCACACAAGTCCGCCACACCAAAGGTCAGTGATAAACTGGCGATAACAAAACTGATACCGTCACGCCAACAAGAATACACCCACACTATCACGACCCACAAATCAACGCGTCGGTCTTTCAACCGCGGAAAACCATTGGCGGTACACACCGCTGCGCTCAAAATACACACACATTTACAAAACACAACCACATTGGACAATTCAAAATACACACACCTGATACACATACGCACACCACTCCTACACACCCAATCCAATATAAAACACCCACCCACATTACCCACAAACCCTTACTAAAAGAAATTTGAAAGCAGGCCAGAGAGAGACACTACCAAAAACAACACCAGCATCCACAGACACACAACACCATCACTTACACAACATCCACGCACCTCAAACAACGCACACAAACACATCCCCTCACACATCACAACAGACACCACCTCACACATCCCCCACACCAAATCATGGCACCTCAAAGACACCCCAGGTTCTCTGAGGAGGAGCTCAGGGTCATGGTGGAGAAAATCATCCGGGTAGAGCCCCAGCTATTCGGATCACAGGTGCAGCAGACATCCATTGCAAGGAAGATGGAGCTATGGTGAAGAATTGTCAAAAGGGTAAACGCAGTGGGTCAGCATCCAAGAACACAGGATGACATCAGGAAGAGGTGGAACGACCTATGGGGGAAGGTGCGTTCCGTGGTATCCAGACACCAGATTGCTGTACAGAGGACTGGCGGTGGACCTCCACCTCCTCCCCCACAACTAACAACATGGGAGGAGCAAGTCTTGGTGATCATGCATCCTGAGGGCCTCGCAGGAGTAGCAAAAGGACTGGACTCTGGTAAGGCAAATCTTTACTACCTTATCCCCACCACCCCACCTGTATGCCATCACATACTCCCACCCTTACCCTCACACCCATAACCCCAACAACCCACAGATACCACACCATCCCTAAACCAAGCCCTGCATGTAACACCAATGCATGGACACCCATCACCCAAGCATTTCCAGTACAGAGACTCACTCATGCCCCAAAATCAGCAATTACACAAGGCCCAAGCCAATAATGCAAGCACTGGAGTAGAGGGTCACTCACGTATTGCACACGATGGCACACACAGATACAATAACTATGCCCAAAGAGGACCCCTACCCATAGTCACCGGACAGGAGGTGCCAGACATACCCAGTCCACCCACAGAAGAGGCCCACAGTGATGACAGCAGCTCTGCATGGTTGGATCAAGATGACCAGCCCGGCCCATCTGGAACCTCGGGACAGTTTGTTCCCCTGCCACTGTCACAAGCCACCACAGAGCCTTCCCCGTCAGGACACACCAGCACAGCACCCACCCAGCGGGCTCATCGCTCTGTCCCCAGGACACGTCAATGAGCAGTGTGTCCAGACTACAGGGAACCCAGGCAAACCCACTAACAGAGGAAGATCAGGGACCTGTGGGCAGTGGCAGTGGGCACACGGTTCAGGGGACAGAGGCACAGGATAACAGGGAAACTGGGAGGACTGCTGTCCAACGGGGGGGACAGGCTCAGGGAACCGACACTCCACAAGGCACTCTCCAACATCATGGGAGCTTACCATCATTCCCAGGAGACCATGGCAACGGTACTGGCCAAGGTTCAGGAGACCCAGCGGCTGCAGGAGGAACACTACCTTGGGATCAGGGAGGACTTGAAGTCCATTAACACCACCCTGGTCACCATTGCAGGGGTGCTGGCAGACCTTCTCAACACCAGGAGGGACACAGCGGCACAACAAGGGGCCCCTGACACTAGCCTGGATGATGAACAGCCCTCCACCTCCGCCGGCGCTAGTGGACAGGAGGCACCGCCACAGGAACAACAGGACACCAGCACCCCACCCCCTGCAGATGGAGAACCACCCCACAAACGGTCCCTGAGATCCAGGAACAAGCCAGAGAACATTGCCAAGACCCCTACCAGGAAATGAAACCCCCCGGAATGTCACCCTTCTGTCCCACTATGTCACCCTGTCCATCCTTAAACTGCCATTGCTCCACTTCCTATGCCCCTTTGGACATTGCACCTGTGCAACAAATAGACTGGACTCTGCCATGGACATTCCTCCACCATCACCCCAGCCTAGTTTGCAAACCCCTCCACTTATTTGCACAGGAATAAACACACTTCAATCACAAAACAATCTGGAGTCAGTCTGTGCTTTTACAAATGTGTAATTGCAATAACTATAAAATATAGCAATGTCAATTTACTTTTTCACATACCAATGTAACACAGCTGTAGGCCAGGAGTAAACAGAGCAGAGGGCACAAAGTGGGACCCAGATCTGTGAAATGGAAAGTCAAAGTGACAAGTCAGGGTCCATACACTGAGTGCAAATGACAGACTTATGCTAGCTCAAACAGCAGTCTGAGATGTGGGAAGCAGTTCCATCTTCTAACCTGTGTCTCACTGTAAGTATTGCATGATGATGTTGTTTCGGTTGTCGATATCCTCTTCTTCTGCCTCTTCTTCACTGTCACAGGCTCCACAGCTGCCACAAGACCACCATTTGGGCCATCCTCCTGCAGAAAAGGCACCTGGCATTGCAAAGCCAGGTTGTGCAGCATACAGCAGGCCATGATTATCTGGCACACCTTCTTCGGTGAGTAGTATAGGGAGCCACCTGTCAGATGGAGGCACCGGAATATGGCCTTCAGGAGGCCGAATGTGCTTTCGATCACCCTCCTAGTTCACCCATGTGCCTCATTGTAGCGTTCCTCTGCCCTTGTCCTGGGATTCCTCACTGGGGTCACTAGCCATGACAGGTTGGGGTAACCAGAGTCACCTGCAAATGTCGATGGATATCTGTTAGACACACACTAACCCTAATGGACAGCCCCATACCCAGACACCTATGTCAACTGTATTGGGACCTTGCCCTCACCTATTAGCCACACACGGTGCCTCTGGAGTTGCCCCATCACATAAGGGATGCTGCTATTTCTAAAAATATAAGCGTCATGCACAGAGCCAGGATACTTGCCATTGACATGAGAGATGTACTGGTCTGCCAAACACACCATCTGCACATTCATCGAATGGTAGCTCTTCCAGTTTCTATACACCTGTTCATTCCTGCGGGGGGGGGGTACAAATGCCACATGTGTCCCATCAATGGCACCAATGATGTTGGGGATATGTCCCAGGGCATAGAAGTCACCTTTCACTGTGGGAAAATCCTCCACCTGAGGGAAAACGATGTAGCTGCGCATCCGTTTCAGCAGGGCAGACAACACTCTGGACAATGTGTTAGAGAACATTGGCTGGGACATACCTGATGCCATGGCCACTGTTGTTTGAAAAGACCCACTGGCCAGGAAATGGAGTACAGACAGGACTTGCACTAGATGGGATTCCTGTGGGATGGCGGATAGATGAAATCAGGTCTGGCTCCAACTGGGCACACAGTTCCTGGATTGTTGCACAATCAAGTCTGTATGTGACTAGGATGTGTCTCTCTTCCATTGTTGACAGGTCCACCAGGGGTCTGTACACTGGAGGATGCCACCATCTCATCACCTGCCCCAGCAGACGTGCCCCATGGAGAACAGTGAGCAGAGAGTCATCCAACACTGAGGTATCACAATTTGTTATTTGCAGAAACGTTATTAATCTGCAATGTGCCGGTATCTGTCTATGTTCCCGGCCCAGATAGGTGTGACGCAGTTAACATTCTTCCCATATGGCCTCCTGAAATGGTGGCTGCCTGACCTGTAAGGTGGGTCAAGGGGATATGAGGTAACTGCGCTGGCGTTGTACACCGTCGCGGTGGGCCGTCGAAGACCGCGGCGCAATTCTGCATTGGTTAAGATTGGGCCCTATGGGTCCCAGGAGCCAATGACAATGTACACCGGCGGTGACGGTACGCACCGCCGCGGACGTGACCGCCATTTTCTGTCTGTTCTCTCACTTGATACCTGACTTCAGCAGGAGAGGACCTACACTGCAAGTGCTGCTGTGACCTGTGTCTGGAAGCGATGATAGCTACAGTGTCTGGGGAAAGGGCCCCTGCCTTCAGTTTGGAGGAGTTGGAGAAACTAGTGGATGGGGTCCTTCCCCAGAATACACAACTGTACAGTCCTCCAAACAGGTGAGTACACTGTGAGCATGCTGCATGGGCAATGCCTGTTTAGAGTGTTGTGGATGGAAGATACATGGGGGGCTGAGGCCTGCATGTGTGGATGGTGAGTGTATGTGCGTCAGGGCATGGGTGGGAACTGGTGGACAATGAGTATGACAGTCTGGATGGGTAAGTAATTTCCTTTCCCCCATACCATTCCTCTAGGTCAGCGCCCACCAGAAGAAGGGTATTTGACAAGCCATCGCCAAGGACGTCCGGACCCTGGGGGTCTACCACAGACGGAGCACCCACTGGCGTAAAAGATGGGAGGACCTGCGCAGCTGGAGCAAGAAGACGGCGGAGGCCCAGCTCCCAATGTGGGAGGGGTGCACGTCGAACCATGACGCCCCTGATGTTCCGGATCCTGGCGGTGGCCTATCCGGAGTTGGATGGGCACTTGAGGGCATCACAGCAGCCACCAGGGAGTGAGCACACTCTCATTCAGCTGACTCTGCACGCATTATGAGGTGTCTGGGTGGAGGAGGTGGGCAGTGGGTTCACCTAGGCCAAGGCGAACTTGGTCGGCAAGGTCCCTTGTGAGGCAGGCTGTGTGGCAACCCAACCCCACCATTGGTAAGAGCCATCTACACCTCGTCAGGCTCCTGTGACTTCCAGGTGTGTAGCAATTGGTCTTAGGCCTCGTGCCCCATGGTCAGCTGAAATTTCTAGGAACTGTCAGTGCATGGTGTAATGCAGAGGGCTGCTCCATGTGTGTTGTGTCCACCAACAGTAGTGGTGTTGCATGCACTGAACATGTCTTTCTTCTTTCTTCCCCCCTTTTTGTGGTCTCCCTGTTCTTGTGTGCAATAGCATCATCAGGCGGAGGAGCATTGGCATTGGAGCAGGAGGGAGCTGCAACCCACTTGGCCCTGGAGGGTGAAGCAATGGAGTCTGAAGCCACCAGTGGGATGGAGGGCGCGGGGAGCTCCACGGTGGGGACAGGAGCAGACAGCAGTGACAGCGACTCCTCCTCTGATGGGAGCTCCCTTGTGGTGGCGGGCACCTCTGTGCCCACTTCATCAACAGGTACAGCCACCACCCCCCCTACCAGCACCCCTCTCCCAGCAGCCCCTCAGTGTGTGTCCCGTGGCCGCTCACCCAGGAGGGTGGGCATCTCCTTCGCCCCAGGCACCTCAGGCCCTGCCTCAGTCAGCCCTGCTGCCCTCAGTGAGGAGGCTATTGACCTCCTGAGATCCCTCACTGTTGGGCAATCTACCATTGTGAATGCCATCCAGGGTGTAGAGAGGCCTTTGCAACAAACAAATGCATACCTGGAGGGCATTCATTCTGGCCAGGCAGCCAAACAGAGAGCATTTCAGGCTCTGGCCTCAGCACTGATGGCAGCCATTGTCCCTATGTCCAGCCTCCCCCTCCAACTTCCTCCACCCAGACCCAATCCCCTGTACCTCAGTCTAGTCCAAGCACACAAGAGTGGAAATGGCAAACATAATCACCACACATCCCACAGGCACTCACACAAGCACCATCCCCATGCAGACACAGCAACATCCACTGCCTCCACTGTGTCCCCCTCCTCCACGTCCTCCTCCTCCCTCCCTGTCTCGTCTCCACTCACACCTGCATGCACTACATCCTCAGCCACTACCTCCATCACCAGCACGCCCATCTCCACACACCGCTCACGTGCACTCACCACCCCCAATACCATTCACACATCCCCAGTGTCCTCTCCCAGTGTGTCAGTGAGCCCTCCTCCCAAAGTACACAAACACAGGCACACACCCACCCAACAGCCATCCACCTCAGCCTCCCGCCCATGCACCTTCACCCAAATTCAGCAGACGTACACCTCCTACAACCACTACCTCTACCTCCACTCCCAAACCCCCTCCATCTTCCCATCTCAGTGTGTCTAAAAAACTCTTCCTGGCTAACATTAACCTCTTCCCTACACCTCCCCCTGTCCTTCACCTAGGGCTTCCCAAGTCCCAGCCCAGCACCTCAGCCACCACGTCCCCAGGCACAGTGGTGCCAGCAACTGCAGAGTCATCGAGTGTGCCACCCATCAGGGCTGCCAGTGTGCCACGTAGCGAGGGCAAGGACATTCCGCCACCTGCCAAGGTGAAAAAGGTGCCCACATCCCAGAGGGAGAAGCAGAAACAACCAGCCACCAAGGGCTCAGCAAAAACAAAAGGGGATAGTGGCAAGACAACTGCGGCACCATCAAGGGTGGGGAAGGGCCAAAAGCAGAAGAGCAGGTCAGAAGAGGGCATGGTGGCACCGACTGAGGGACCAGTGTCACACCTTCTGTCCATGACCACCCCAACCTGTACAGCAGAGAACACCGCTAGCTGCCCGCCACCACAACCGCCACCTGCACCGCCCCCGGCACGTCTACAGCCTCAGCGACAGTCCCCAGCCTCTTCCCCAGTGGCCAGCCGTCCGAGGCTGCAGGAGACATCCTGCTTTGTCCCTCAGCAGGTGCTGACCCATGCACCGCTGCCAGCACCACCGCTACAGATACCGCCGCAAGCACCGCCATTGGCCCTGTGGAGTCCTCGGACACTGGCACCACCGCTGACATGGCTACCATCCCCAGTGGACAGTCGTCTGAGGCTGGAGGTGAGTTCCTGGACCCTGGGCAGCTTCCATGAGGCATGACATCCATCACTGTTTGGACCTGCAGGTGGAATGCGAAGCCGCAGCAGTGTGGGGTATGTCGATGCCTCCATGGCATATTATGCTACCTGAACCTCACCAATCCCGTGGCACACACACCCAGGTGATGAATTGTATCGGCCACACTGCACGTGGAGCACTCTGGGCACCATGCCCCCTCCAGAACCAGTGGAGTATCACATCCACTACCTCAGTCCTTGGCAGGATGAAATGCTCTGGGCACTAGGCCCCCTCCAGAACTTGTGGAGTATCACATCCACTACCTCAGTCCTTGGCAGGATGAAGCACTCTGGGCACCATGCCCAGTCCAGAACCAGTGGAGTATCACATCCACTACCTCAGTCCTTGGCAGGATGAAGCACTCTGGGCACCATGCCCCCTCCAGAACCAGTGGAGTATCACATCCACTACCTCAGTCCTTGGCAGGATGAAGCACTCTGGGCACAAAGCACCCTCCAGAACCAGTGGAGTATCACATCCACTACCTCAGTCCTTGGCAGGATGAAGCACTCTTGGCTCAAAGCCCCCCAGAACCAGTGGAGTATCACATCCACTACCTCAGTCCTTGGCAGGATGAAGCACTCTGGGTACCAGGCCTCCTTCAGAACCAGTGGAGACTGTTATCCACTTGAGAGACTGTGGCTTTGTACTCCCCAGGATAGAGCAGTGGTCAAACCACCCACTGGAGAGACTTGAGAGACTGTGGCTTTGCACTCCTCAAGATAATGCAGTGGGCAAACCGCCCACTTGAGAGACGTGAGAGATTGTGGCTTTGCACTCCCCAGGATAAAGCAGTGGGCAAACCACCCACTGGAGAGACTTGAGAGACTGTGGCTTTGCACTCCCCAGGATAATGCAGTGGGCAAACCACCCACTGGAGAGACTTGAGAGACTGTGGCTTTGCACTCCCCAGGATAAAGCAGTGGGCAAACCACCCACTAGCGAGACTTGAGAGACTGTGGCTTTGCACTCCCCAGGATACAGCAATGGGCATGGAGCCCCCTCGTACAGCAGTGGCGTCATGCGTTCATCAGGCTGAGGTGACCTGGCGGTCATAATGTGGGCGGTCACCTCCGTTGGCTGGCATTGAAGACTGCCACATTATGAGTGAGGCTACATCCCGCCTGTACCGCCAGGGTGGTTGGACCCACCAGGTTAGAGATTAGCATTTCCGACCCAGCGGTCCAATGAAGACCGCCGGTGGTATTAGGAGTCGGCTTTCCACCAGTGTTTCCATGGCAGTAGACTCCCCCATCCCCCTGCAAAACCAACACTCCCTCCACCCCCTCCACACCAGAACCCCCACATTCTTCTAACAGTACAGTGCCCCCCTCCCCAACCCCTTCCCCACATACACGCATACAGAGACCCACACGCACCAGGCATACACTCATTCACGCACCCCGGATACACTCATTCACGCACCCCGCATACACTCATTCACCAACTTACATACATGCATTCACTCACAAGCATGCATACATGAATTCACTTACAAGCATCCATACATACACTCACTTCAACAATCATACACGCATTCAAACACCCATACACACATGCACACACACATGCACACACTCACACGTACACACTTACATTCACACATGCAGACAACACCCACTCACACATGCACACATGCACACACAACACCCCCACCCTGCCACCCCCCCATGTCAGATGATCGACTTACCTTGTCCGGCGAGGAGGTCATACGGCAGGGAACGGGAACCAGCGCTTCCACTGCCAGCAGCTCCCAGCCATCAGGACACCACCAGGCTGTATTACAGGTCGAAATACGGTTGGAAGAGTCCTTTTGGCTGGGAGGGGCCAGTGGTGGAATTTCCCATGCGCCTCAACCACCAGCACAACTATTGGAGGATTTCCACCCAAAATGTGGCAGTACTTGTAATATGTAATATGTAATAATACCAGCACTGGCGGTCTTCTGGCGCCCGCGGCTTTGTCGGTCTTGTAAAAAGATCACCAAAGTCGTAATGAGGGCCCTTATGTCCATTCTCAGCTGTTTCAGTAATGCAACGGTGACACGGTTGCAAGCTTCTTGAGGATCAGATGCCCCTAAAAGGTAATCAGTATACTGAATTAGGACAGAGTTGCAGGTCATGATTCTTTTTGAAGAGCTGATTAAAGATTGAGGGACTCTTGTGGGATTTGGCACCATGCCAAAATATGGTTCTGGAACCAGAAACCGAAGGAGTACTGGCTGTCCTCATGGATGGGAAATGAGAAAAATGCTTGACACAAATTGAAGAGAGGTAACCACTCAGCCTCACATGGAATTTGAAACAAAATAACAGCTGCATTTGGTACCATGGTACAACAGGGAACAAAGATACTATTAATCCTTCTCAGGTGCTGACCTGTGCAGTATTTACTGCTATGCCTCTGTAAGCCCATAAAGGGCGAATTATATTGTCTCCCCATTATCTCCTTCAAAATGCCTTGTTGTATTGTTGACTCAATTTGCTAGAGTAATCCCGGCAATTGTTCCAGGGGCCAGATTATACTGTGGGGTTCTTTGGTGCTCAACATTGAGTTTTATTTGTATGTGCACTGACCTAATTTCCTTTCCGAGACCAATATCTCTTCCTGAAAATTCCCAGACCTCTGGCTTCGCCATGTCCTTAAGGTCCTGTGGTAAATCCTAACATGTCATTCTGGGATACAACCCAATCTCTGGTCCTTGACTCATCATTGTTAAACCTACATTCTCATCATGGGTCTGGAACTCCACTCCTTTCAGGGTACAATAAATAGTGCAGTTTAATTTGCACAATAAATCACATCCTAGTAAATTCACAGAACTCAAATCATATACCACAAACCGGTGATTTGCCTCAAAGGACCCTATTTTAAAAGGTACTTCTTCTGCTATAGGTTTGTAATTTGCTTATTTGCAACTCCTGCAGCTTGGATGCTTTTTCCCGAGTGGTATAGATTTGGGACTACTACTGTTCTAAGCACAAGTTTCGATCAAGAATAATAAGGGGTGGTCATTCACCTTACATTCTAGAAATGAACCACTCCGTTCTTCTAAAACTGTGCCAAGTATGCAGTCTTCCCCACTTCAAGGGCACCGTCATTGGTACTGATCAGAACCGCTGCTGTCATGTAAATCAAACATAGGAAATAGCTGAAACGGCATCTGATTTTGGAAGGAATTCTGGCTTAAATATTGGACTTGATTTGAAGCAAATCAGGGACCATTTGCATTTTGCTGCAGCATCAGGGCTTGCGGAACCTGCGACATTGAAGTTTGTGGCACATTAGAATTTTACATTCTTGGCCTTGGTACAGTCAGTGGCTGTACAAGGTTATTACCCTGAGGATGTGTAAAACCTGAATTCTGAACCTGGTTCTAATACATCACTCTGTTGGGGTTAAGACAACATTCACTGCCCTATCTCATTGCAAAAATGACAAGAATTCAATCTCTTCAAAGTTGCCACATCAATCCCAGGACCCTGGTCAATTGGAACACCATAAACTCTACCTTGTATCGTAGGTGTTCTGTGCTGATACACTCCTTGCATAGAACCAACATTCCCTACTAAAGGTTGACTCTGACTTCCTCTCTGAGCTGCTTTCATCTGTGTCATCATCAATTTGTCCTTCAATTGCTTCTGCTTCAATTCCAATGCACCACTACAATATTTTGCTTACCTTATAATCTGGCCAACCGATTTATATCCCTAATTTATACTTTTTTTGAGCCGCATTACCCTCATGTTTTTACGCAAAAGCGGCACAAAATTAAAAAATACAATTGTGTCCCAGAAAGCTCACGGAGGAAAGGGGTGGGGCCAGGCACCACGAGCGCTACAAAGCGCAAAAGGATTCCCTGCAACGCGGGACACGCGCTGCAATTCTGGGGGACTCTGTGTCCCAGAAAGCTCACTGAAGGAAGGGGGCTGAGCCAGGCACCACGAGTGCTACAAAGGGCAAAAGGATTCCCCGTAACACGGGACTGGCGCGGGCTGCACCCGGGCGAGGCCCAGGCCAAGGATGGGCCCGTCCTTTGCCTGTCAGTGACCGGAAGAGGCTGGGCTGGGACACCCCTCTGAGAACTGGTACAGTGGGTGAGTTACAAACTTTATTGACCCTTATATAATTTTCATTTGATTTCCACTTCAACGGTGAAGAGGGGTTTTCTCCCTTCTATGAGAAATAATTAAACAGCGGCCGAGGTTCATCTGAGGTACATGTGAGAGGCTCCTTTGGCAAACTGATAGGATGGACAGGAGAAGGGCCTTGCTAAATGGGGACCAGTGTGGAGGAGGGAAGGGGAAAACAAACTCAACACTAGACACTTTTCTTGCTCGAGCAGTTGGGGTAGTTACAAAGGAGATTGATTTGGCAGAGAGGAGACTCTCGCTGGAGATGAGCGATTGGCAGCGATCTCCAATAGAAGATGAGGCCCTGGAGTTTTCTGATAATGGGGATGGGCTTCCATGGATAGGGCAGGTAGCTCTGCCCAAAACCCCACTGCCAGTAGAAAAAGGGTCAAAGGTTTTGGATGATACAACAAGGAAGAGCAAGAGGCTCCTGTTGCCTTCCCCTCCTGGTAGCAGTAGCCCTCCTTTTAAAAAGAAAAGTCTCTGAAGAAATCTTGGAAATAATCAAAACTGCTTTTGCCTGTAAATTTGAGCCCCATGGATATTCCGGATGGCACTAACTTTAGTCAGTGCCCAGGACTTGGTGTATAGAATCTTGTGATGAAGTTCAAGGAAATGATTGAGGCAAGCCTGGCCCCGGTCAAGGAAAAATTGCAGGTGTTGGAAGCTGCAGTCTCCCTGTTGAATGGAAAGGGGAGGTCCAGTGCAAATCGAGTTAATGGTGGTTCTTCGGATACTGGGCGTCAAAGTCAATCGCTTGATGGGGTGTATCCACAGGAGGGGAACCCTAGAGTCCAGGAAAGAGATATGCGGCAATCCTCATGCTTTATTAATTTAGGGGTTCCTCAAAATTGTGTAGAGGCTGCTTCTGTTGATTCTTTTGCAGGTGCAAGGGACAATTATAGGTTGGGAAATGGAAAGTCAATTGGAAGTAGGCTCATGGAGAACGTGGAGATGTCTCAAGAATGGAGTAAGGACCAAAATGTGCATTTGGAGAAAGACTCTCCACTCGTCTGTTTAGAGCTCCCTCCGGACTGTGCCCCTTATGTGGTGGTGCTAATAGATGTTCCTTTTTTAGTGCTGGGAACAAGCGAATCTACTGATCAATTAAAAAATAAGACTTGTCACTGGTTGAGTAAAATCTGTGATTTGGTGTGTAAGGATTTTAGGGATATTTTATTTGTCAGAAGGATTGACTGGGTCGGGCCTCGGTTCAAGTAAGGAAATGGGGATAGTATTATTGTAAATTGTAGATACCCAGGTCTGGCGCTACGATCCTCATGACACAACAATTGGTATTCCAGTTGAAGGGAAAGATTGATATGGTCCCTTTGGGTTTCTTTTATAATCATACTCGGCCAATGGATGGTTTCCCAACTAGGAATCTTGGTAAAGTGCAGGGTGATTTACAGCCAACTAGCTTGGGAAATAGGCCTACAACGTATTCAGATTTGGAGGAGGTCGTTGACACGGAGACCCCTAGTGGGAGTGATAGAATCCCCAAATGTTACTACGGGCTTGGAAGGTCAGGGTGGAAAGACTTCGAAGGGTTGTCTTATTTCATGGAATGTGGCAGGCTATGATACCAAGCTATGAGATGGTAAATGGATAAAATATATAGAGGGTCATTCTGGTGGGAACCGCCAAATGGCCGCTCCGCGGTCAGAAGACCGTGGAGGCCATTCTGACTTTCCCGCTGGGCCGGCGGGCGCCCGCCAAGGGAGCGCCCGCCGGCCCAGCGGGAAAGGCCCTGCAACACAGAGGCCGGCTCCGAATGGAGCCGGCGGTGTTGCAGGGGTGCGACGGGTGCAGTTGCACCCGTCGCGATTTTCACTGTCTGCTACACAGTGAAAATCATGCTGGGGCCCTGTTAGGGGGCCCCTGCACTGCCCATGCCAGTGGCATGGGCAGTGCAGGGGCCCCCAGGGGCCCCACGACACCCGTTCCCGCCATCCTGTTCCTGGCAGTCAAAACCGCCAGAAACAGGCTGGCGGGAAGGGGGTCGGAATCGCCATGGAGGTTCAGCCCAGCCAGGGGAAATCCGGCGGGAAACCGCCGCGGTCAGAATGGGCACTGAAGCACCGCCAGCCTGTTGGCGGTGCTTCCGTTAGCCGCGGCCCTGGCGGTCGACCTTGCAATGATCGAAGTACCTTGTTATTCTCGGATATAGTAAACCCACAAATATATACATTAAAGTCCTCCCAGACCGTTGCCAATGTTAATGCAGAAATAGTCATCAATAGCCTGAACCAGCTCATCCCTGAAAATTGTTTGTAAAAGAAATGTGGGGGGAACTGCCATGCAAATGCAGGTGGCTGTGTGCTGCGTAATTCTAGCTCCATCAGTACTGGCCAATGGTCAGAATACGTGTGTATTGAAGTACAAGGCTGTGACATTAAGCAGAAATCTATACACATGTTTACATATACCATGGAGTAGTGTGTGTACTGCGCCCCTGTGGGAAACTTATGCTGCCAGACATCCAGCAAGCCACACAGTTCTGCAATCCTGCTGAGGGCATGGGCCACCATTGAAGGCTGCCTGGGAGACCCCTGGAGTGATGCCGCTCAGGACACAGCATGCAATTAAAGTCTCCATGCCAGATCTGAGGCAAAACCCTCCAGCGGACCAGCCTGTTGCGCAACATGTGATAAAACTGCGGGTCATCAAAATTAGGACCATACAGCCCCACCAACAGCACCACCAAATCATGTTTATAACAGCGTGCCATCACATATCTGCCACTCGGTGTACGCACAACTCCTGAATATCACAAAATTGCCGGGGGCTGTGTCACAAGAATAACGTGCGCCTCAACAAATACACTACAACTGCATGTAACTGAATAACCGAGCTGCCCATGCTGCCCTAATCACATTATTTAATTTATGTAACAGAGCTCCATAGAGGGCCATCATCAAACAGTACCCACCGCAGGGGCTGTACTGCATTCCTCTGCACACTCACCACCCACAGGTAGTCTACCATTAGTCCTAGGGGGTATTGCCTCCATTGCTGTGAATTGCTGCCGTGTTAAATTATGGAGGGCGGGTATGTCCTCCATTGCTTCCGGACCAAGGGTGGTGGCTGTACAACTTAAAGGTTCAGAGACCTAAACATAGGGTGGAGAAATGCTACATCTGGTCCATGGGGGGATAGTTCTGCACCTCTAAGTCTTGTGACTCCGCAGCCTCTCCGTCCACTGATCGGGGGAGTGTCACTCACCTCTTAAGGAACTGTTGCAGTTGTTTTGGGCCCCCAAAGATCGTTGCCTTCTTATCCACTATTACCTACAGACATGTGGTGTACAGCATACTGTACTCCATTTGCAGTTCCTGGAGTTTAGTTGGGATAAACTGCCTCTGAACCTGCTGCGTGAAGTCCAGGTAAGTGATAGCTCTGAGCACTTATTAGGGAGCACTTTGAGCTACCTTGCCTTACGGAGCTCTGCATCACGGTCCCTGTAATTCAAGAGTCTTGCTATGATAGGATGAGGCTTTGCCCCAGGCACTAGAAGTGGTGGGGGGGGGAGCAGTTGGCACACTTAGCCTCAAAGATGCCCTGAGGACACTTTGCACCCCAATAGGTCAGTGAGCAATTTTTCCACAAACTGTTCCATATTACCGACATTCTTGGACTTCGCCTCTCCCGTGATTCTGGGGTTACTGCACTGTGATCTGGCCTTAAAATCCTCTGCCTTGGCCTGCAGTACAAAAAGTACTTTTACCATCTTTTTCTAGGCCACCATGGAAGTAACTTGTTCATCTTCCAACTTCGATACACATATCTCGACCATGTCAATGCATTCAGCATGTTTATCCAGGAGCTCAGACATGCCGTCCAATAGATGTGACAGTGAGTTGATCTTGCTGTTAATTTTGGTAGGGCTGTGCTGCATGGCAGCAAAGATCTGCTGCAATTCACTGGTCTCCTCTGGATCAGCTTCCTCTCGTCTGGGCTCCGATATGATCGCACCATCGCCACGTGCCTTATTTGGGTAGCAGTTTGTCCATTTTACCCATGTTGCAGGACATCCCACAGGGTTTTCCCACAAATCCCTCAGATCTCTCAAGCATAGGAGTCGATAATCCAATAGTAGTCCAGCAATGGCTCAGTGAACCACACAACAGAGATCAACAACTCCCACTGCTGCAGCAGTTTTCAGCAAGCAGTGAGTGATAAACTAAGGGCGGTATCTGGTAGAGCCCTTGACAAGGGGAGATAATGAGTCACAATATTCCTCTAGGGGTGCCACAACTTCGAGGCCCCCCATACAACTTCTTACACAAATGATATTGAGCTTTAGAGCCCTGATCAAGAATGTCCCTTATGACAGTCCATCCAATTGTGGCATTGCTTCACATAGCAGTGAGTCTGAACAAACTCACAGCACACAACTATGGACAGTGATTGGTTCCAGTGTTAATTGGCAGTGGCAACAGCAGATGTGGTCGATCGCTGCACTCTCCCCTCAACAGCACCCCGCTAGGGACAGGTACTGCCCATCACTCTGCTAGGGGCCCCTCCTTTCAACATAGTGAGGAGTCACCACTAGGGTACGCTGAGCCTTCTTCCAGCACCCCATAATTGTTAATGCCCACTTGGGGCTACCCATTCATCTCACGGGCCCCCGAGGAATCTTGCAGAGTCTACTTCAGTTCAAAGCACTAGGACAGGACTCCTGTGTCTCAGGAGGGCAACGCTATCATTGCCAGAGCTGGTCACCCACAATTGGCCACTAACTGCTGCAAATGACTGCGCAGGGTTACCGCTTCACTTGCAAGGCCCCCTCCTGTTGGCTCTGATGACACGTCTGGGAACATAAGGTTCAGGTAGGTTATGTATTCTTCCCAGGTGTCAGCCACACCCTGCCTACTGCATTGTACAGTGAAGGACTCATCAGGGCCCCTGGATGTCTTGCAGGAGTCCCCAATGCCTACACAGTTGCTGCAACTGGGCTGGAGTAACAAGATAGGCTGCCGACAGGCCACAACACAATCCCCCAGGCCCGCCTCTCTCCACTGGCTAACACGTAGCTCCCATCTGCAGCCACCTCCACCTAGATGGGACTGAGCCTCTTGAACACGCCATCGAAATGGCTAGGTGGGGCTCCACAATCACTGGGGGCTTCAAACCGGCAGCACCTGACTCCAGATCGCCACTCTTGTTTGAGGACGGCAGCTCTCTCTGCAGGCTCCTCAGCCCATTCTTGCAGGCGGCAGCAATGTCCAATTTCAGTCCAACTGTGTCACCAGGATAACATTTTTTCAGCCCCTGTCAGTCTCCCACAGATGAGGTGGGGTTTCCAATCCCACAAAACTTGGACAGTCACTGCAATGTTGAGTACCCCCATCCCTAATATGTGGTGACTTGGAGGCTTCATCTGCTCTTTGGGTTTTCACATTGTTTGCCAAGATTTCTTTTCTGAGGCCTTACTATCAATAAAATAATACAGACAACAATACTCATTCCTCTAGCTAATGCAACCTTGAGAACACACCTTCGAAAGAAAGAACACGCTAACCAAGCAAAACAGGTTTCAAAATGGAGGCCTTTAGTCAGGCTAACTTTAACTAAACATGAATACATTATACATGCACACATATAACTTTCAAAATAAATACAAAACATGAATAAAAGAAACACATGTTAGATATGCAAATATAACTCAAAGTGTAAAGACGAACATGAATAATGAATACATGGAAGCAATTTAAATGAACATTTTTGCACGCTTTTATACGGCTTTAGTTCTTAATAGTTATACTTAATGAATTTGTTTTAATGTTCACACACATTAATATTGTGAAGGTACACAGTGCATATATAGGGCCTTATTACAACCTTGGCGGGCGGGCAGCCACCGCCGCCCGCCAAGGTTTAACCGCAGTGCGGCTGCCAATGCGGACGCACTACCGCCGGCCCCATTTTAACATCCATTCTGGCCCGGCGGGCGGAAAGTTTCCACCCGCCGGCTCAGCAGGGATGTCGGCCGCAACATAGGAGCCGGCTCCTAATGGAGCCGGCAGTGTTGCGGCTGTGCGACGGGTGCAGCTGCGCCCGTCGCGCTTTGCCCTGTCTGCTGTGCAGGCAGTGAAAAGCAGTGTGGGGCTGTGCCTGGGGGCACCTGCACTGTCTATGCTAAGTGCATGGGCAGTGCAGGGGCCCCTAGGGGCCCGCGACACCCCTTACCGCCAGCCTTTCTATGGCGGTCTCTACCGCCATGGGCAGGCTGGCGGGAGGGGGACTCGTAATTCCCTGGCCAGCACTGCCCTGGCGGATTAAAACTGCTGGGACAACCATGGCAGTAAACTGCCGGTCCCGGCGGTGCACGGTCGTAATCTGCAATATTGTACAGTTTGTACAATTTGGTGGTACAATCTCCAAAACAGCCCTGGCGGTCTTTGACCGCCAGGGTTGTAATGAGGCCCATAATGTCAAAATAAATGTGAAATGGCACAATGATGACTTGGAAAGGATGGAGTCTAAAATGAGGTACTCAAATATAGATCATAAATTATTATTGACTGAAAGCTGAAACATTCTCCAAAGCCAACAACACTCACAGCAACCATCATATGAGGGATGGTAGTATTCTGTGTGTCTCCCTGCTGATCTATATGTGTGGGTCAGTGATAAACTGTGGCTTGGGCTGAGTGGGCGTGTCAGTATGAGTCAATTTGTACTGCTTTTATTGTTTTTGTGGTTCCCTGTCTGTCTCATCCACAACAAGTTCCACTTCTACTTCAATTGTCTTGTTTTTTCTCTGTGTTTTCCTTGCAAATTTCCATGTAGATTTATTTCATATTGTTTTTTTCTCATTTAATTTTGTCATTGTTTCTCCTTCTGTCATTTAGCAATTCTTCTTCCGGGTCTATGCCTTTATGTTAAAAAGTTTTGTCAAAGCCAAAAAGTTTGGGTTTTAATAAGATAACACCCGCAAATACAGGCATTCACAAATACAGTTTCGAGGTTTTACCACATAACCTATTGGCTTTGCTAATGCCTGTTTTTGTTCAGAGCTCCAACTCAGGCTACAGAGTAAGATGTGTCTGCCATGTGTACATGGCAGATGCAGTTGCTTCTGCAACCCAGGCACGTCAGAATCCTCTTCAGACTTTGGTTATCACTGCTCTTTAATTACAAGTCTTCTTACATGTGGTCTGTGGTCTACTTCACACCTCTCTGGCCGCCCTAGAATCAATTGAAAATGCTGCAGAAATCTCATTAAAGGCTTAAAGAACCTCACCAATATACCTAAAACACCCATGGAACTACTTCTGGGTTCTCTTCTAAGCCTGTATGGCCTCAAGACCATCTGCATTGCATTAGAAAGCCACTAGAAATGGCACCACTGAACTTCTAGAAATTGACCACCTCAGGTCCACATATGTAGGCTATGAACAAAAAAACTAACATACAGTTTATCTCCAACCCGCTACAGCTTCAGGATCTAGAACAACATCCCCACAACCATAACAACTGTCACAACCCTATGCAATTCATAAATTAGCTTAATGCTCGCCTCTTCAGAAAATAGTACCTGTCTTCAAGATCAAAGCAACCTCCAACACATTTCTTGGTCCACTATATAATGCCTTAAAAATGTCTCAGGGCTCCCGTCATTGAACAAAGCCACGCTGTGGAATGTGTTTGCTTATTGTGTGCATGCTGATTACAAAAAAACACTGTGCACAGTTACTAAGCAGCGTTGCATATTGTGAGAAAGTCTTCCTTTTAACTTGTTCACCCCAAAGTTTCTGACTGATACTGGTGGTAAATGACCATGTGTGTGCCATGGGCTCTGCTGAACAGGCCCAGGGCCAGTGCTCTGAATAAAATGTCCATGGTAAAGTGATACAATTACAATTGGCAATGACAGACTCCTGTAAGTGCCTAGTAGATAATAGGGTAAGAGGGATTCAAACTACTCATAATTTACTAGTATATAATAGGGCAGGGAAGATTAGAGGCCCAGTAGATTTTCTGCACTAGAGTGTTGCTTGCTGTCATGTTTAAAGACAATCCTGCCTTGCAGACTGTCTTTAAAAAGTGAAATGTGTGCAAATGCAACTTTGGGATTATAGGTACTTCCAAAGTGATGAGCCATCTCATTTTTACGTATGTCACCCCTAAGGTCTCCCCTAGGTGCCCTAGGGGTGGGGTGTCATCTAATTATATGCAGGGACATAATAAAAGATGTTTTATAAGCCCTGGCAAGGGAAAAACTGTACCTTTCATTTTTCCTCATTGTAGATACATAGGCTGACATAGGAATATTTTTATAAGCAGAAGTATTGCTAGGAAGGAGCTAAATGTATCACGAAAGGACTCATTGGTAACAATAAATCTAACAACTTGCCACTGTTATAAGATTTTTTTTTCTACAAGACAAATTCCAGCCTGCTAGTGGCCTCTTCGGATTGGTCAGCCTTAACAGGATTAGCCAGGCTGCTTTGATGAGGTAGTAAGCGACCCTCACAGAGCAGAGGATATCTAATGGGAGAAGGCCTGTATCTGCAGAGGCCAGGCCAGAAAGGGTCTGGGTAAATAAAACTGCCTTCAAAGGAAGAAGGACAGAAAGGAATGTCAGTCAGGCCTGCCTTCTTGCCCTATGCCTCACAGAAAGCAGGCCCAGGAAGGAAATTTGCAGACTTCTGGATGGGAAGTGTTAAAGAAAATGAGCCACACCAGTAGGTTGGTTTAACCAGGAATTGCTCCTCTGGAGGAAAATCGCCCATCTTGGATTATAAAGTACAATGCTTTATGGACAAGAAATTGCCACACTTTGGAGGAACCTATCATGCTTTTGGGTGGCACCCTGCAGGTCAATTAACAGGGATGCCCCTGCTTGTCCCCCAAAATGATTGAATAAATGTGGCTGCGCTACATTGCAAGTCTGATCTGCTGCCTGAAACCACCACAAGATGAAGGACTGCCCTGCTAGAAGTCTGGTCTGCAATGCAAAGGACTGCACTCTGAAGGACTGTGTCTGCTGCACACTGGAACAACAGCCCTAAGAACTTTCCCTTGCTTCAAAAAGGACTAATGGGTAGAAGCAACAGGAAAACAAAGCTTGCCTGCACCAACTGTCACAAAAGTCTCCAGTATGCTGTGAGTCCAATGGACTTTTGATGATTTGGTAGGTGCATTGTGGGAACTGTAGTCCTAAACTTCCAAGGATCATTTTAGAGCTTCTGTACTCTTGGATTTGTGTTTTGGACACTTTTAACTCTCAAGAGGAACTTCAGGAAGAATTTCAGGAAGTTTGGAGAAGTTTAGAGCAACTTTTGGAAAAAGCTCCATAAGTGGACCTACTTGCCGTTGTGAGTCAAGCGGACAACGCTCAACTGAGATTCAGCCAGGATTACATGTTTGTCCCACTGAAAGATTAGGAGCTCTAGACTTCCTGTATTTGACCAGGGCCTTATGGAAAAGCAGTCAGACAACAATCACATCAAAATCCGTTTGCTAGAGAGTACCTCATGACGTGGCAAGAGAAAATCTCCAGAAACGTTTCTAAGTGACAAGGTAAAATTTTCACTGTGGCCTCCTGCTTAGTGTATCTGAGCCTGGCTCCATCGTCATTGGCCTCAAACCCTGACTTTCTCCCAGTCAAGCGTGACCAGATGTCCCTGGTTGGCGCTATTGACTTGTAAGCATGAAAAAGCACGTTTTTATTTAAGCTTTAAATTCATAACTCCGGTTCCCTATATTGGATTTTTGTTGATTTGGTGTAATTTGAAAGATAAAAATATTTACTATTTTTATAAAGTGTTGTGGGATATTTGTGTGTTGTGTCTTATTTACTGTATTGGTGTATTTTAATGTTTTACATACCTGTCTTCTCAACTAAGCCTGTCTGCTTGTTGCCAAGCTACCATGGGTTGAGCGAGGAGCTAATGTTTTGAGACCTTGACTGAACCTAACATTGTCTTGGGTGCATGATTGCTAGTGGTAGGTATGTACTTACAGCCACTAATAACCATATTCCAACATAATTGGTGCTCAGCGGTGTGAATGTAGACTTGTGTTTGAACTATACCATACAGTAAATTAAGTTAAGATCAGTAAAAACCTAGGAAATTGACTTAGAACAAAACTTCTGTTTTTTTAATTTTTGAAATTTGGCCAAAAACTGATTTTTAATGTATTCTTTTGATTTTTCCAAATGTGTTCTATTTCTGATTCAGAAGTTTGTGTGACACAAAACTAGACATACCATGGATTTGGATTGGGCTAAGCTGAACAAACTCAAAGTGACTGAGCAAAAGGTTCAGTGTAAGTCCACGGGGTAACCAAATAGCAACAAGATCAGGAAGGCAGAATTGATTAGGTCCCATATGGCCTGGGCACAAACAGCTCCAGAAAATGAAGTGAAGAGTGAGGGTAGCCCCTCCAACATCCCTCACCAGGAGGAACATGACACCCTGTCCACAAGTTCCAGTACTAGATTCATACTCCCAGCTAGGGCAGATGGGGAAGGCTCCACCAGAGGGAAACCAAAACTGTATCTTGAAGAGAGAAATCTTCAGGCTCAGTTAGAAGCCCTAGCTATAGAGAAGGAGAAGCTAGAACTGGAGAGGAAGACATAACAATGAAGAAGGTGCTAAGATGTCCAAAGGGAGTAGGGGTAGTTCCAGGCTTCACAAGGGAATACTTCCCATGTACACTGAGGGGGATGATATTGACAAATGGTCAACTGCTTTTGAGAGGGCCCTTGAAATGAAAGAGGTCCGCTCTAAGTATTGGGGTTCACTCCTGTAGGAACTGATTCCAGTAGTTGGGAGGGATAGACTCCTGCTCCTACAGGCGATGAAGCAAACTCGTACTCCCACATGAAACAATGTCTAGTCAGTAAATTTGGTCTGACCCCCAGAACAGTACAGGGTAAAGTTCAGGGACAACCATAAGGTGAGCACACAGTCTTGGGTGAACTTTGTGAACATCTCAGTGAAGGCATTAGAGGGCTGGATTAAGAGTAACCAACTGAGTACCTCTGAGGGGCTATAGAATTAGATTTTTAAAAATCACATCCTGACTCATTGTGAACACGAGAACTTACGCCAGTATCTAGTGGACTCAAAGTTATCTGGTCCCAGTGAACTGGGGGAGACAGCTGATGAGAGGGTGAGAACCCGGAATTCTAATCAACAATGGGAGGTGACCAGAAGAAAGGAGGACAGGTTCGCTCCCAGGGAAAAGCCCATGGGGAAAAAAGGTCAAAAATAGAAAAAGTCATCACAAGGCCCACAAAAACCTGCATTGGAGGGAGAGACCCTGAGTCATGCCACTTTCAAGAAGGGATATTTGAGGAAAATGTTTTATCTTACAAAGGCAGGAAAGTTTTGTGACCTAATGAAGGCAGGTTAGTGTTTTGTCTGTTATCAGCCAGGACACAAGAGAAGAGATGCTGTCTGCACAAAGAAGACCCTCACTGGTGGACAGTCCACAGTGATTGCTAGTGTAAGTGTGGGGGTGAACATTGTCCCAGAGATGAAGAAGAGGATAACGGAGGCAACCTTTGTGTCCATGGGCGGGGTAGAAATTGCAACAGTGCACCCCTTGCCTCCCAACATGGAAAGGTACAGGAAGAGGCCTAAAATCAATGGAACTGAGGCCGGGGCTCTGAGAGATACAGGAGCCAGTGTGACTGTGGCCACAGAGAATCTGGCTCCTCCAGAGCAGATTTTACCTGGTGTGACGCACCAGGTAACCTATGCAGACAGCAGAACCAAACTCCATCCTATGGCAATCGTGGGTCTGGATGGGGAGGTGTGACAGACCCTAAGCAGGTAGCAGTGTTTACTGCACTCCGAGTGGAGTGTCTACTGGGAAATGATCATGACGCTTCTGACTGGTCAGGCGTGGAGAGAATGGTTCATGCAAGGATGCTGGATCTCCCTGAGAGGGTATGTGCTGTAACTGAGTCACAGTCCACTCAGCAGGGTAAGGCTAGACACTTGCACTCTGGAATAATGGGCCAAGCATCCAAACACAAGAGAAAGGGCACTGGGTCAGTTGAGCCAGCCAGGGAACTTCAGAGGTGCAGGAGGAATCTAACCATGAGGGGGAGGATCTGACCTCTGAGAGTGGGATTTCACCACTGCAAGGTCTGTCTGACGTGGCAGAACTGAGAGGATCTGGTAGACCCACCAGAAAGGAGTTTTGCCAGGGTCAGAGAGAGTGTTCCACTCTTGAGGGCCTGAGGCAGACTGCCTCTAGGCAGGAGGAAGGTGATGTTAGTGAATCTCATAAGGTTTACTGGGATGAGGGAGTCCTATACACTGAGGCCAGATACCTTAAGGTTCTCCTGGTGGAGAAGTGTGGCACAATGGTTAGAGCGGCAGACCCTGATGCAGAGAGCTGGCCCCGGACCAGGGTTTAATTCCCCACTTGGGGGGTCTTGGGCTCAATTCCCTTGGACCAGATAATTCTCACCTTGGTGCCTAATCTAATTAATGAGTCCCACTCTGTAACTCTGGGCAATACCTTGCTTAATCTCCACAACGGCCTTCGCAGCGCTTGGATGCCTGGCTTCACCCTGGGGCTGTCCAGGAGTGGGTGCCTCACAGGGAAAAGCCAGGAGGGGTTCCACAGTGGTATGCGTACAGCGCCTTGAGACCCTAACAGGTGAGTAGTGTGCTATACAAGTGTGAAGTTTACAGTTTTTAAGGAGGGAGCCACTAGAAGGTTGGTGGTACCTTAAACATATACAGAATTCCTCCTCACTGTGAGTCTTGACATTTGGGTCAGAATAATACTTGGAACTGGTGGGTTAACCATTTCTATTGGCCCAACATATCTGCCAAAGTGAAGGAGTTCTATAGCTCCTGTGCAACTTGTCAGGCCAGTGACAAGACGGGGGTAAACAAAAGGCTCCCTTGATACCACTGCCGGTGATTGGGACTACCTTTGAAAGGGCGGGGATAGACATTGTTGGTCCCCTTGACCCACAAACTGCACCAGGGAACAGATATATATTGGTGGTAGTGGACCAGGCCACAAGGTGCCCAGATTCGACTCAGAACAGTCACTGCACCTTCAGTGGCAAGGGAACCTAACTGGTGTGTTCAAACGAGTGTGTTTCCCAAAAATGGTTATTTCAAATAGGGTCACAAAGTTCAGGTCCAGCTATCTGAAGGTGTGAGTAGATTGTGGTGTTACCTACAAGTTCACCATCCCCCAGACTGATGGTCTATTGGAAAGATTCAAAAAGATCCTGAAGGGCATGATCAATGGTTTGTCTGATAAACCCAGGAGACATTAGGATGTTCTCCTACCATGTCTATTGTTTGCCTACAGGGAGGTTGCACAAAAAAGGGTCGGCTTTAGTCCCTTCGCATTGTTGTTTGGGCACCCTGTAAGAGGCCCATAGTGCCTGGTGAGAGAGTCTTGGGAAAAGACTCTCAAGGAAGCCAAGGACAAAGTGTTGGACTATGTTCTGGGCCAGAGATCTCACATGGCAGAGTGCATGTACTAAGCAAGCAGGGACCTAGAGGCCAGCCAAGAGCTCATGAAGCTCTGGCATGACCAGAAGACTACTATGCCTGATTACAAATCAAGACAATTAGTGTAGGGGTTGGAGCCTGTGGCTCCTACGGCCTTTAGGACAAGTGGACTCCACCTACTAGACAGTACTAGTCAAGAAGGGTGAAATTACCTATCTGGTAGACTTCAACACCCCCAGGAACCTTCATAGGGTTGTGCATGTCAATAGGTTGAAACGCCACCAAGACAGGGCAGACATGACCATGCTGATGGTCAAAGATAGAGGAGAATAGGAAACTGAGCCACTTCCAGACTTCCTCTCCCACAATGTGCAAGATGGGACAGTGGAGGGAGTTGTACTCTCTCTGAAATTGACACACCAACAGCTCAGAGACTGCAAGTAGGTGCTGGGACAGTTTGCTGGTCTGTTCTCCCTGCCCCCTGGGCTACCCTCATGGTGACATTGACACTAGCCACAGCCTACCTGTCAAAAGCAAGTTGTACAGGTTGTCTGACGAGGTCCGAGCCAGTATCAAAGCTGAGGTAGCTAAGATGCTGGAATTGAGTGTGATTGAGCCTTCTGGCAGTCCATGGGCCAGTCCAGTGTTGCTGGTACCTAAACCTAATCTCAAGTTGGAAAAGGAAGAATTGAAGTTCTGTGTGGACTACAGAGGACCGAACGCAGTCACAAAGACTGATGCTCACCCTATAGCTAGTGTCAATGAGCTCATTGATATGTTCAGGACTGCTAAGTACCTGAGTGCATTTAATTTGACATCAGGCTGCTAGCAGATTACCCTCAGTGAAGGAGCAAAGGAGAGGTCAGCATTTTCCACTCTAAAGGGACGGTGCCAATTTAAAGTAATGCCGTTTGACTTAAAAATGCCCTGCCACCCTCCAGGTAAGGGAACAGGGTCCTGTCTGTGTTGGAGGAGTTCAGTCCAGCTTATCTAGATGATATTACTGAGTATAGTTGTATACTGTGTATGGCCTGAAGGCTGACTTCAGGCCATGCAGCAATCAGGCCTGACTATTAAGTCCAGAAAGTGTCAAATAGAGCAGAGTTTGGTTGTGTACTTGGGTCACCTTGTAGGTGGAGGCTATGTACAAACTCTCCGGACTAAGATCCAAACAGATTGGACTTCTCCTACAACCCAGACACAGTTCAGGACCTTCCTTGGTCTGACTTGGTATTGTAGAAGATTTGTTCAGAACTATGGGGCCATTGTGGCTCCCCTGACAGAACTAATTTCTAAAAAGAAGACAAAGAGAGCCATGTGGACCACAGAGTGTCAGAAGGCCTTTGACACTTGGAAAGAAGCTATGTGTTCAGCACTAGTGTTGCTGGCCTCTGACTACACAAAGAAATTTGTGGATTGTGGCTGTAATGTGTACACTGGGGAGCGTGAACTCCTTATCTGTTGCAAGGAGGATCCAGGGCCACTGTGGCCAGTGCACCAAATGGATCCATACTTCCAGATCCCAGGGATTTGCAGTCATCCTGTTAACATTGTACATTGCACAGTTTCATTTCTCAATTTAGTTTATTGTACCTCTGTTGCTCCCTTTACTAATTAATGAAAGACATTATATAGTTAGGCATTGTCTACATTGCAGGTTTGATTTTCAGCTCTTTGTTATTGCAGAAGTGGCTCACAAATTAGATTACTGTGAAAAGCAGTGTTCCCGGGATAGGTAGTCAGAGGTCTGTTCAATGACACTCCTTATGCCCTGAGAAGGTAATGCAGCAATATTATTGCCTCTTGTCAAACATGTTTATATATACCAATAAAACTATAATGAGGTATCATGGTAGAGGCTAGGCCGGAAGTGAGTGATTTAGTACCTCATAGCAAGCAGATGATGGCAGAGATGTAACAAAATAATGCTTCCCTGATCTAAAACCAGGCTCCAGAGAGCAGCGATTTCTCCATGTTTCAATTTATGAACCAATACACAAGTTTTATTTTGAATATTTATTGTAAATATTCTATACAGTGGTTGACTTTAGCAAATATACTACATGGAGCAATTAAAACAAATGTTATTTTGGAAAACAAACTTGACGGTAGTGGACAGTGCAATCATGTTATTTAATGATGATACTGTACCACTTCTGACAATCTAGGAATTCTGTCCGCAGTCATAAAAAAACAACAAAGTGCAACTTTTTGTGCAAAGTCAAGAAGCACAGGTATGTTGGGATGCATGAACACCAAACATGAAAATAGAGTTCACAAACCACTTGGAAAAAACATGTATTACATATTATATATCTTGTGTTCTGCAATCGGGAAGGGCTTGTCAGATTTGAATTACAGGAAATCTCACCAGTATGTGGAATATGCCTCAATGGACATAATACCCTTATCCCACTAGCTGCGAAGAAAGACGTCCCCTTACGCATAAAAGAGGCTCCCAAATCGTTCCGCTCACAGAGATGCCCAGTCCTCAGTATATCTTCCCCTTGCACCTCACAGAGAACACATTGTTCAAGTAGTTTCTGACAGAAGCTTTCCTCTATTTTTCCCAGAAACTGCATTTCTTTATTTCAAAATGTATTATAATGTTGAAGGCTTTTCTCATCTATCCCCTAAACCCCCGTATCATTCTTTATTATTTTCTTCCTCCACTTTGATATGTTGCTATAGTGGGATTCCAAGAGCGGAGGGGATGTATGCCACTAAAAATCTTCCTTTCGCCTGCTGAATTTATCCTTTGCTATCGCGGGATTCCAAATACAGGTGGTCATTATGAACATGGCGGTAAACACCGCACCACCGGTGGTGGCGGTAACTACTACCAACAGGCTGGCGGTCCGGACCACCGAATAATGAAGCATATGAAAAACAAGTAGCGGTCCATCCACACACTGATGAGGACGGACGAAGTTGCCCACAGGCCGGCGGAAAGGACCTACATGTCCACCACATAATGAAACATAAGACCGCAAGCAGTTCCGTGGCGGGAACCACCACCATGCAAAGTGTGGTGGAAACCAACAATATAAAAAGAAACACTCACCGGAGGCACACAGAAAATGCAGACGCAGACATGGAGCGAGAGTTGGAAATAATGCCAGTGCTGCTCCTTGGCATATTCCTCCAGGACCGTGACCGACGACAAACATGATAATGGTAAGTACTGCTGCCTAGCACACATGGGAAGGAAGGGCACAGTTACACAATGCAACGCACTCCCAACACCACCCACCATCCCAAGCCAAACATACTACAACCCAATGTCCTTACCAGACACAAGCCGTCAAAGAGGAGGCCAGAGCCTGAAAAGATCTTTGTAGGCCAGACATTTACCGTAAATGCCCTCCAGGTATGCATTGCATTGCTGCATCTGGGATGCTAGCCCCTGGATGGCATTCACGATGGTTGTCTGCCCTACAGAGATGGTCCTCAGGAGGTCAATAGCCTCCTCCATAAGGGCAGCAGCGCTGACTGGGGGAAAGAAGGAGGTGCCAGGGGTGAAGGAGATGCCCACCCTCCTGCGTGAGCAGGAACGGGCAACTCAGTGGGGAGCAACTGGGACGGCGGTGATAGTATGGGGGTGGCGGAAGATAGCAAAGAATGGGTGGGCCTAGTAGGGTCTGCCACCACCAGGGAGCTTCCATCGGAGGAGGTATCAGAGTTACTACCTCCAGTGGTAGTTGCCTCCCCCGTGGTACTCCCTTCGCCCTCCAACCCACTGGTCCCCTTGGGGTCGCTTGACTCAGCCTCTTTGGATCCGGCTGCTGCATCCCCACTCGCTGGTGCCTCAACTCCCTCACCAGATGATGCTAATGTACACAGGGGCACAAGAGCACAGGGGTGGTGAAACAAAACAAGACAGACGTATGTCAATTCCTGGGAATAAGTACATTTTGGCTCACACAAACTCTCATCCAGGTCACACACGTACACTCAACACAGACAACATACATAATGACTGTGCCCCTGACTAGTGGGCATGATCCCAGAATACACCACATATCCCTTATGAAACACAAACCTGACACACAGTGTGGAGTACACCCATGAGAGACCAGAAGGCCACAATGAATACCAGATGACAGAAAAGGGGACCCTGCATAGGCCTATAGAGACTGCCCAAACTAGCCCTTACACCATCCCAAGGACTTGGAGTGGGCAGGACTGCAGGAGCACACTTCTCCAAGTGCCTGGCACTATAATGCATACATACTACAGCAGTAACATACATCCATCAAAGCGGTATCACAACAGTGTTGGTACTCACCCCCTGGTGGCTGCTGAGCTGCCCTCAAACACCCATCCAGATCCAGATCCAGATAGGCCACTGCCAGAATTAGGGCCATTAGGTGGGTCAGGGTCTGACAGGCACCCCTCCCTCGTTGGAAGGCCTTCCCTAGCTGGGCCTCTCCGGTCTTCCTGCTCCAGTGCCTCAGGTCCTCCCACCGCTTTCTGCAGTGGGTGCTCTGCCAGTTGTAGACCCTCAGGGTCCGCACCTCCTTGGCGATTGCTTGCCACAGGTGTTTCTTTTGATGGGTACTGACCTACATGGGACACACAGAGCAAAGAAACAAATGTCAGTATGTGTGCACCGAATGCAAATGCCGTGTCGTTCCACATGGAACGGCAATTGTTGACAGGCATGTTTTCAACTCACAGGCAGAACGTGCCAGACAATCTAAGGCTAGGCAGTCACACATTGGACACACATGTATGCCTGGCATACACCACAATCACACACATCTAAGCATGACAGATGGCAACTCACCTGCTCCGCTGGTCACCCATACAACTTCACAAACAGGGGTAGGACCCCATCCACCAGGTTCTCAAGCTCCTCCGTGGAGAAGGCCGGGGCCCATTCCCCTCTAACCCCCACCATCTCAGGGACCAGAGTCAGGACACAGCCGCACACGCAGTGGAGTAACATCCTTCACGGGAATCAGGATTCAAGTGTCAGGGATTTTTCAAAATGGCATAGGTACCATGATGGTGTGTTCGGTCACAGCCGGCGGCAATCATGATTGATCCCGGGTCCCCATTGACAACTGTTAGAAATGGGGTCTTTGGTTGACAGTCAGGTTACCCCTTGTTCAAGCAAGGACCCTCACTCTAGTCAGGGTAAAAGAGAATCACCCTCATCTAACCCCTGCTTATCCCCTTGGTAGCTTGGCAGAGCAGTAGGCTTAACCTCAGAGTGCTAGGTATAAAGTATTTTTACCAACACACACAGTAACTTAATGAAAACACTACAAAATGACACAACACCAGTTTAGAAAAATAGGAAATATTTATCTAAACAAAACAAGACCAAAACGACAAAAATCCAACATACACGAGTCAAATTATTAATTTGTAAAGATTAAACTCAAAAATAGCGCTTAGAAACAAAAATGCTTCGATGAGGTGTTAACACGGCGTCGTGACTGAGCCGCGCCCGTCACGGAGTCGTGTAGACCCCCAAGTACAGTACCTTTGGTGAAGAGTGAAAAAAAGTCGATGCGCGAAGTTGGGGATCGCAGCGTCGGTGCGAAACGTTGAATCTGCGCACTTCGAGCGGCTTCGGTCACGACGTGGTGCGGCGACTTCCATGGAGTTGCAGTGGCGTCAAGCCTGCGATGAGCGTCGCATTCCAGCGAAAGTCACGGCGTCGGGTGCAGGCGGTATCACCGGATTCAGCAGCGGCGTCGGTCGGAAGTCATCCAAAGTTGATTTCCTTGGATTTCCACCAGCTTTCCTTTCAAGGGCCCAGGGACTGGATAGGGCACCACTTGTCAGACTAGGAGTCTCTCCAGAGACTCGAGGTGCTGGCAGAGAGAAGTCTTTGCTGTCCCTGAGACTTCAAACAACAGGAGGCAAACTCTAAATCAAGCCCTTGGAGATTTCTTCACAAGATGGAAGGCACACAAAGTCCAGTCTTTGCCCTCTTACTCTGGCAGAAGCAGCAACTGAAGGATAGCTCCACAAAGCACAGTCACAGGCAGGGAAGCACTTCTCCTCAGCTCTTCAGCTCTTCTCCAGGCAGACGCTCCTCTTGTTTCCAGAAGTGTTCTAAAGTCTGTGGTTTTGGGTGCCCTTCTGATACCCAGTTTCTCCTTTGAAGTAGGCATACTTCAAAGTAAAGTCTCTTTGGAATGTGAAGTCCTGCCTTGCCCAGGCCAGGCCCCAGACACTCACCAGGGGGTTGGAGACTGCATTGTGTGATGGCAGGCACAGCCCTTTCAGGTGCGAGTGACCACTCCTCCCCTCTCTCCTAGCACAGATGGCTCATCAGGATATGCAGGTTACACCCCAGCTCCCTTTGTGTCACTGTCTAGTGTGAGGTGCAACCAGCCCAACTGTCAAACTGACCCAGACAGGGAATCCACAAACAGGCAGAGTCACAGAAATAGTATAAGCAAGAAAATGCTCACTTTCTAAAAGTGACATTTTCAAACGCACAATCTTAAAATCAACTTTACTAAAAGATGTATTTTTAAATTGTGAGCTCAGACCCCAAACTCCACATGTCCATCCGCTCCCAAAGGGAATCTACACTTTAATCATATTTAAAGGTAGCCCCCATGTTAACCTATGAGAGCGACAGGCCGTGCAACAGTGAAAAACAAATTTAGCAATATTTCACGGTCAGGACATATAAAACACTACTATATGTCCTACCTTAACCATACACTGCACCCTGCACTTGGGGCTACCTAGGGCCTACCTTAGGGGTGTCTGACATGTAAGATAAGGGAAGGTTTACGCCTGACAAGTGGGTACACTTGCCAAGTCGGATTTTCAGGTAAAACTGCACACACAGACACTGCAATGGCAGGTCTGAGTCATGATTACAGAGCTACTTATGTGGGTGGCACAACCAGTGCTGCAGGCCCACTATTAGCATTTGATTTACAGGCCCTGGCACCTCTAGTGCGCTTTACTAGGGACTTACTAGTAAATCAAATATGCCAATCATGGATAAACCAATCACATACACATTTTGTAAAGGAGCACTTGCACTTTAGCACTGGTTAGCAGTGGTAAAGTGCCCAGAGTAACACACACAGCAAAATCAGAGTCCAGCACACATCAACAACCTGGGGAACAGAGGCAAAAAGTTAAGGGAGACCACGCCAAGGATAAAAAGTCTAACAACAACCATGTAATCCAATGATAAGGTGCACTTCAGTGAACATCGCCTTCCGCCAAGCCGACTAACGCCAGCGGAACCAAGTCACTTCCACTCTATCATACCTGGATGGGAGGAGGCTGCCATTTTGCTACCACCACGTCACCATAGCCTGGCCAGGGCCCTCATCCAGGGCCCCAATCGTTCTCTCCTTCGTCGCTTGCTGACATGATTCTATAATCCTCACATGGACCCATCTTTGGAATGTGTCCACACTGTGATGCCAATATGACAGTTAACTCAGCACACATTTGCCTAACTGTGTACCTCATACTTCCTGTTTGTATGTGTTACCTACGTGTTGCACTTTAAAAAAAAATAGTGACATCATAGGATGCAAGTGTAAGTTGACACTCAGAATGTTTTTTTTTCCTCCCCCATAGGTACAGACCCAAGTGGCGAGGGTGGGAGCGGTCTGTATACAGACTGCTGGTAGATCTTGAAACTTCCCACCATCAAATCTGGATTTTATGCCTTTGCCAATATCCCCCACATGACAGATGCCATTGATGGAACCCACATAGCTCTCATTCCCCCAAGAGTGAATGAACAAGTGTATAGGAATCGTAAGAACTTTCATTTGATGAATGTGCAATGCATGTGTACTGTTGATCAGTACATATCACATGTCAATCCCAGGTTCCCAGGCTCAGTCCATGATTCATTTGTCCTGTGAAACAGCAGTGTGCCACACATGATGGAACAACTACAAGGTGACAGAGGATGGCTCATAGGTCAGTGTGTATGCACTGGATCAGTACATAGCTGACAGCCAGGCTGTATGCAAGTAAAGTCAGTTTGTTCAAGTACTCTTTCGCCCACTTTTTCAGGCCATTCTGGCTACCCCACCTTGCAATGGCTCCTGATACCTGTGAGGAATCCCAGGACAGATGCAGAGAGGAATTTTAATGAGGCCCATAGACGTACTAGGTGGGTGATTGAGCGCACCGTAGGTCTCTTGAAGGCTAGATTTTGTTGCCTCCATCTCTCTAGGGGATCCCTGTGCTATGTCCCTGACAAGGTCTGTAAGATAGTGGTGGCCTGCTGCATGATGCACAACTTGGCTGTGAGGAAAGCTATCCCCCTTCTGGAAGAGAAGGGTACTGTCCAACCAGCCGTGCAACCTCAGAGAGGGGATGAGAGTGATGGTGAGGAAGAAGTGGAGAAGATCTCAACTCCAGGACCCAGCTAATACGCCTATACTTCCAGTGACTCTAAGGTACTGTTTAATACGGCTGATCTAGTCACTGCATAGTTTCAGTCTGACTCATGTGATAAGTAATCTGGTATCTGTTGTCAGTGACAATGCTAACTGATGTGGCATATGCTAGGAAACCCAATATTGTGTACAGTGACATACTTCAGACGCTACAGTCCGTTGGATCCCCTCCCGCAATAAAGTTGTGATTATTATACTAACTGTCTAATGCATACGCACTCACAATTCATATATCATATTGACAAGGGACATACGATTTTAGTGCATAGGTTTATTTATTGAATGGCAGAATATACATAAGTGTTGGGACAGTGAAAGGGAGTGGCACATGGTGCAAATACATGCTCAGGTACACATGCTCAGCTGTTGCTAGCACTGGGTTTTAGTCCATGTGGCCACTGGAAGTTGTTGTGAAGGAAGTGGCATGTCAACAAGGTAGCTCAGTGGCACACAAGGGAGACAGTTCAGGGCAGAATCACTTCCTGGCACTGGTCTTGGTGTTGGCTGGTGTTTCAGTGGCATATCTGGGTCTGAGGGCATGTTTGTGAAGGTGAAGCTGGGCTGCAGGGGTAGGGGTGCTGGTTTCCTGTGTGTCCTCTGGAAGTGCCACCTATCCACTTGCTGCTGCAGATGTAGTAGGCAGGGCAGTGTCCTGGGTAGTGGTCGGGGCTTGCAGATGGGTGGAGGACTCAGGCTGGCTGTGGTACTGGTGCTGCAGCAGCCCTGCAATGGTGGCCATGGTGGCATTGAGCTGTTTCCATTGTTCCATGGACTACTGGTGGTGTGCTACTTGCAGCCTCTGATTCTGCTCCAAGGTGGCCAGGATCTGGCCCATTCTGACCTGGGTATAGTGGTATGCTCCCAGGACCTCAGATTCCATCTCCTGTTACCATAAATATCTCCTTTATGCTTCTCTCTAGAGAGAGAAAAAAAGAGCAGAAGAAGAGTAAGGTTTTGTTTTCCTTTATGAAACAACTGCATTAATTATGCTCCGTGATCTCACCTGCCCCTCCCCTCAGCTGCTGGCTCTGGTAACAGGCATTGTGACATTGCAAGTTGACTGTAATAAGTTATTACAGCTTAGTTGCTAAGTCATTCCTTTGTAATAAATGACTGCGAGTGTCACAATCTGAAGAGTATAAAGAAACATATCAATTTATATCCAAAAATCGAGTGGTTGTTGTGACTGGGTAGTTATTGTTACGATCAGTTCCCATAGGCAAACATTTTTAGTTTGCTTATAATTTTTGGCTCCTTTTGAATATTCTTCACAAAACATTTAAAAAAAAAATGTTTGTCCTCCTCGTTTACTTCCTGAAATGTTTCGGGTTGGTTTGTCAAATGGGCCAAGACAAAAGTGGGGGGCTAAGGGTACCAAAAAGAATTTCTCAATTCTATTTTTCATTGGAAAATTAAACGCAGCCACTGCCCAAACTGTTGAACTAAATAAAACACCAAATTAGGCAGAAAGCTAGATCTTGGTCCAGGAAGTGTGTCTTTTGTGATGTGTTGTAAATCCGTTCAGTAGTGTTTGAAAAATTAAGCTTTAAAATATATAGATTTCGAGGGATGCTTTGGATCTGCAGATCCAACAGGTCTCAAAGTAGGATCTTATTGGTTGCCACCACATCAACAAAGATGAAGCAGTAGTCAACTTAGGACTCTGGGACCCAGTCCCCTCCCCTACAAACAATTATAAAAATAGATATTAGAGGGCAATGCACCCCCTCCCCCCCCAGGCTTTGTGAAGGGGTCTGAGAGTGGCCCCCTCACGGTCATAAACAAACTTTTTAAAAAAAGTAACTGCAAATTAATGGTGGGTCCCCAAATCTGCAGTAAATTATAAAAAAATAGTGAGGGCTTCCATGCTAAGAAAAAAAAAACAACAACCTGCGGAGTGGTGCAGGGTCTAGGGGCGGCTCACCTTTATTAGTAGGGGCATGTAGTCCCCTTTCCAAGCCTTAAACAGGTCCCAGGGACCCAATCCTCTGTGGACTGTATGTTAATATTAAGGGAAGGCAGCTTTGAGTTCTGAGTGGAGGGATAAGTTGCTTCCCTCCCCAAGCCTTGAACAGGCCACCGGGCTGGTAATTTACAAAAGAAGAGGGGGTGTATGGCCTCCCACCCTGAGCTAATAATAAGTCCCAGGGACTCCCTGGGGTCGGATACAGCAGCAGTGTCCTGGGGTCCCCATTTCCCGGTACACTGCTGTCTTCTGTCCAGGAGTGTGTGGGCATTATCTGATCAAACTCTCCCGGTGAGAAAACAGAACTTTGCTTCCACCCGACGGGAGCAGTGTATTGGGGTGCTGGTTTTAAAAGGGTGCTGGTTTTAAAAATGTTTACAAATATATAAGAATAGTGTTGCTCCTGCATGCTTGATGGGGCTGCTTGCAGGAAGCTGGCGGGGCAGCCTGGTGATGGTGGAGTTCCTTATCTGCCGGATAATGTACCTGTTTTCCCCCAGCCTTTCCCTGGTGGTTTAGCCCGCCAGGGAAAGGCTGGCGGAATGGGTGTCCAGAGGCCCCCGTGCACAGCTCCATTGCGCATGTCATTGCCCGATTTACGGGCAGTGATATGCGCAATGGGTGCTGCTGCACCCGCCGCACTGGTACATTGCTGCCGGCTCCATGTGGAGCCAGCAGCAATGTACAGGCCCAGCAGAATGTTGTTTATGTGGCCAGCAGGGTCTTCAACACGCTGGTGGTCTTTTTTAGACCACCAGCACCGAACTCGGAATCCCCGCCGAGTTAGTAATGACCCCCGGTATTCCTAAAACTCATTATTTGACCATTTGATGTTGATACTCCAGGTGCATGTACAACAGGGTATGATATATGTGAAGCCCAAGTTTTTACCGTGAACAGACTGCATTTTTAAATCTCATGAATTGATCATTTGATTCTGGTATTCCTGACTTACATGTAACAGCAGAGATTCAAATTTCTCACTTTCCCTGTTTCTGAGGATTGAATCTTTGTAATCATATTAATTGACAACTTGACTTTGTATTCTTGATTTCAATGCACTACAAATGATACAAGTTTTTGACTTCCCCCATTGTTTTGATTATGGGGGTTGTGAGTTTATTTCATTAATAGTCTCACAAAAACAGAGGCACGGTGCTGTGGGCTGCCCGATCAAGGTTGCTCAAAACCACCCAAGATGGACACAGAGGTCAGTGGTCTAGCATACAGATGGGCCTGTTGGAGATAATAGTATCTCTTTTCTGTGGTGTCTGGTTCATACCTTGAGAGCCAACAGACATGCTGTGGGTCGAGGGAAGAGACCAGAAAAAGCAGAGAGTGTGGTAGCTGAATCCTATGCACGAGCGGCTGATGTGGTGGAACACAGACCCTCTAGACGAGGGACACATACCCAATATAAAGGTTGTTGGTGGAGGAAATGTGTGACACTCACTGCCATTGATGCAAATAAGGTATTTGAATACCTGGCCAAGTACGGGGAACATATGGACTGGACAAACTAAGCCATATTGTGTCTTTTTGCACACAATGGAAGGTCTGTCACATTCTACAGTTCTTAGATAGGACCTAGACAAGAGTGTTTAATCATTCACTGGGGAGAAGATCGTGGCAAGAAGCTCATGACCCTTATGTGGGATGGGATATCAGAACTGGGCATATGATGGCACACTACACGTGGTGTAGATCTTTGTACAGTTGACCATTGGATACCCGCCATGCTGGAGGAATTAGGGGTTTCTCTTCAGTACACAATTCACCCAGTATATTTTAGACATTAGAGCGGAACCACACCTATTGGGTGGGTTGAGCTCTGACACAATACCAAATACATTGATGTGAATGACCATGGCCTATACATTGGCTACTTTAGATGACAAGACCTAGCTGAGTTTCATACACGTTCTGATTTATTTCCGTGGATTTTTTTCTAGTGTGGATCCACTATCCCAATATTCAAGCAAGATGTTATGCTAAAAAGGTAGGATCCTGGTTATTTGTTACTCTTGTTTGGGACTGATTAGCCTGTCATGGATTATAAATTGGCCTCTCTTTATACTATTGTTCCTATAGCTTAAGTGCCAGATGGCATTTCTTGTTCCGAGGAAACCCTTGCAAACTGTCAGCAGGGTCAACAAGTCGACAATTGTATATGGGATTGTCTATTGCATAATGGAATTGGAAACATGAATCTGTGACAAGTGAAATTCCTGTTTTGGAATTTATAACCTTGAATAGATATCCCATTTGTATATACGCACAATTGTAAATATTGCACAATATAACACACTTGAGCACTGAGTGGTCTGTACTTTTTTGATGTATTGTATTTGTTGAACGATACCTATTACTGAAAAAAAATTGCTGATTGAAGATTGACATAAGGAGCTGAGTGTAGAGGCCCCTTGTAGTTGGCTCTATGGTTGCATTTTGTAGCTTGAAAACTGTTTACAAAAAGACTCAAAGAAATGTTGTTGTTTTTTTTAATAAGACTTTATTACATTTTTATGGCAATCACTTTTATTAATCATTGCACTGTGTGAGCAAATGAAATATACGTTTGATTATAATTATTAGTGATTTTTTGGCAAATCCAATAGGTGTACTTTATATATGTTGATATGCTGACTCCTTCATAAAGTCAATAAGCACACTTTTTATATTTTGGTGTTCTGACCTGTTGACAAAGTCTGTAGGTCGGCATTGCTTAAAATGGGGCCTTTCCTGAAAATGACACAGAGTTGGCACCCGCAGGGGTTTGGGTGCCAAGCCCTGCGCCAAACCCGCCATCAGCCCCAGCCCCCCACCGAAAGCTGGGCCTGCCAAAGGCAGTGCACGATGTGGGGTTGATATTACAAATGATAATAAAATATTGTTTAACGTTAAAGAAAACCCTAGAAAATTCACTGAAAAAAGCAAAGATTAAAGTGACATTATAGTTAGGTATGGTAGTAATATCTTACTTTACATTAAAAAACCCAAAACAAAGGTTAAGTGTTGTTATACGTAGGTGAAAATGGCAGTTAAAATATACTGTTTTAAATGAACAGAACCACTGAAATTACCTAGTTATAGTTATCGCAAGTAACTATAACTCATGCCTTAAAGTCATTATAACTGATACATACTATGCATATTGACAGGAACCTCTACAACAGCAGTTTCTGCCCATTCTAGAAATGTCCGCTGAGACACCGGACATTTCCAAAATTGTTGCTTGCCGCCTCAGTCAGGGTGATAGGGTAAATTATGGAGGAATGGGTCACCACCAATATTTATATCAGAATCATAATATAGAGACAGGAGATCAGGATGAAAAACACCTTTTTACCTTATCCCATTCCGAAATCCAAGATATAATCCAGAAGCATCATCATCAATGTTTGGGTTCTATAGATTTTCCACCTTTAATACAATCCACTCCACATGTTTCTCATGAGACAAGGATGATAAAGATCAAGGGTCTTTTCCTAAAGGAAATATGTCCAAGGTTTGCAATCACAAGAAGTAGTATGCCATATTAGAGAACTATTAGGTTTTCAAGAACCAGAGCTTGAAGTAGGAGATACTTTCCACACTTAAGATAAAGTGTCTTCAGCAGATTAACTTTCCATAGATTTATACAAAACAGATTGATGCAGAAAGAATAGAAAGACTTGGCAAGCCAGGGTTTCCATGATTCATATCCAGGAGGTATCTACTGATTGATTTTGAGGAAGAAATCCAAAGATGCCTCAAATTAATTCATGGCTTGCAAATATTGCATCTTCATATTCTTTACAATCAAGGAAAGCTTCTTTATCTGACCCTTTGGATAACAATGTTGAAAGACCACTTAAATATTTCTTTGCAGCATTAATGTTTTCAATAACAGCAGGAACTTAAGCTGCATGAACAATCTTGACAGAGTTTCAATCTTTATTTGCCTGTTGTCAGAAAGAAAAGTATCCAGTATAGCTGAGCTTGGTTCCTGTCAGACATTATATTGATTTAATGTGATCATCTTCAATGGCAGCTGGACTATTTATAGCATCAAAACGTCATCTCAGTCTAAACGTATGGAAATTATAAGGTAGCCAAACATGATTCTTGACCATTATTCTTTCCTTGGTTCAAACCTGTCTTCTCAGTCTCCGTTTTTTATTACCTGAAGAAATATCTCAGTGCAGGAATTTCAACATCTCTTTAATGGCCAGGAGGCTTGAGGCCCGGAGGTCATGGTGTTGGGAAAATTTCAGGCAGAAGGAGAATCACAACAGAAAAAGCAATACCCTGCAAAATCCTGACAATGCTGCTTTGTGTCCTGTAGGAGCCAGAATACATCTGTTCTATGAAATGTGGACTTTAGCTAGCCAGAATGAACAAGTTCTAGAAGTGTTAAAATATGACATTTCACAGAATTGCATCATTAACCAATGTAACACCTTTACAAAATCATCGTCTGGCACAAGATTCAGTACATCAACAAACACTCCTACAAGGGGGATAATCTGTGTTAAAGAGACATGCAATAATGTATGTGCCACCGAATCAAAGAAAAATAGATTTCTATTCTTTTGCCTAGTCCCCACACACAGTGTTTTTTCCAATTCCAGATTTAAAAGGTGTACAGAAATTCCTAAAATATGTTCCATTCAGGAAGGCATCATTGCAATCAGTCACATCTTTGATTTCTGCAGGTGACTTTCATGTAACTTTAGATCTCAAAGATGAGTGTTTTCACATCAATACTCATTCATCAAGTCAACTTTTACTACCATTCACAGAGATTTGCAATCATAACTCACCATTATGAGTTCAGAGTCCTCCCGTTTGTCCTGTCTTCTGCTCAAAGATTGTTCATGAACACATTAGCTCCACTGTGTAGATCTTTACAGCTAGAAGGAATACATGTTTTCCTTATCTAGATGAATGGTTAATCACTGCTTTTTCTTTCTCAAAAACAGAAGACAATGCTACGAAGATATGAAAATGGATTAAAACAATGCTTCCTTCTGAATACAGAAACATTTCAACTTATTCTTACACAGAAATGTCAATTCATTGGTGTCATGTTCCAGACAGATTTGAGATCAGTATTGCTTCCCAAGAATAGACGATTCTTTTACTGCAAATCTGTTGCAAAAACTCCAACTTTCTTCCAGTGACTGGCTAAAGATCTAGGGATATACATCATCAACAACACCAGTAGTTCCATCGGCACGTCTACACCTGAAATCACTAAGATGTTATCTGTTAAAACATTGGGTGCCAGAATTAAAAGTATCAATTCTGGTAAATCCAGCTATTTCCTGAGCGTTAGCTGGGTGGCTGTTTCAGAAAGTTTTCAGAAGAGAGTTACCCTGGATCCTCCTTCATTTCTAATTATAACAACAGAGGGAAGTTCCTGGGGATAGGGTGCTACCTTAGAACATCAGGGAATTTATGGTCAATGGTCTCAGATCAAGCAGACGAATTGCCAAACTAGACAAAAAATCCTCAGCAATCTTGCTAGCTCTTTAGGATTCTTTTCCAATAATTCAGGGACAGCAGTTCCTTCAATAATGAACAACCAAGTCATAAAAGTATATGTCCGTGAGGCCAGGTGATTTAAGGTCACAGGCTTAGCCAAATTAGCTCAAAAGATGTATTGTTGGGCAGACATTCACCTAATTTCTCTTTATGCAGGTTACATCCTAGACAGGGAGAATCACGTAGTGGGTAGGCAGAGACAATTTTTCACTCCCTCTGTGAATTACTATCAGATAAAGCTTTTTAGATGATTGTAAATCCACTTGACTTTCCCTGGCATAAATGATTACCTTAAAGGATGCAGCTCTTCTTTCTTGTTTCTGCACAGAGACTGGGTGTCTGGAAGCATGGGGGAAGAGGGCAGATGCCCTATCCGAGATGGCCTGATGATTTTCTATACCTCTTTCCACTGATTGCCCTCCTCTCAGTGATGTTGGGGAAGATTTGAGAGGAAACACCTCAGGTAATATTAGTTGCACTATTCTGGACTTGTCGTACCAAGATTTCATTATCTTTGCAACCTGTCAGTAGCACTTTCACTTCACCTCATTCTCTCTCCGTCCCTTCTCCAATTTAGAACTCTATCTCTAAAAGTCCTTGCTTCTCTTTTCCTCATGGCATGAAGGTTGAGAGGTTTGAAGTTTAGTTACCGGGTTGTCTGGAGAGGTAGCCTTTGATATGTAGGAAAGCAGATATGCTTCAAATCCAGCTTGCTATGTCAAACATTGGAATCACTTTGAGGTCTGATGAAGGATCACGGTTAAGTAAATCTCAAATCGTGTAATCGATTTCTGATCTTAGATTTTCTTAGAGATGGTTTCTACAAAGATCTAGCTGCTCAGTGGGCAGTGATCTGAGGATTTATAGAACCTTTGGGATCCATATAAAACAGTATTACTTTACTTCTTAGGCTTTTTAGTAGTTTGGCAAAATAAAGGATCTATTGTGCACAGTTCGCTTCCTCTCTTGGACATTCCTGTAGTATAAAGGTAGTTGTGAAATTGTGTTTTTGAGCCTCTTATACGCTGTTGCCATCTGCTAAGGCTGCCTTTTTAATTTCTATAATGTCCGCTCAGAGGTTAGGTCAGGGATCTGCAAAGTCGGTCCTGGAGAGCCGATTCCATGCAAGATTTTTAGCATGTCCACATTTAGAAAAAAGATGTTTCAGAAATCTACATTTTTCTAAATGTGGATATGCTAAAAATCTGGCATGGACCCGGCTCTCCAGGACCGACTTTGCAGAACCCTAGGTTAGTGTCAGGAATAAGGCTGTGCGCGGTCCAGGTCCCGCACGAAACTCCGCTGCGCGGATTTGCGGCCCTTTATGCGCACCACTTGTGATCCCCTTTTGTTCCAAAAGTGGCTATCAACGTCGTCTGCCCTGTGGTAAAGCTCATGTAGCTGCAGGTTCAGGACATTGGTGAACAAGATGCACTTATCAGTGTTATTCTATGAAGGGACTACAAATCCCATGTTTTTAGAGGCAGCCGCAATCTTGGGGTGTGTCAGGCCTATAAAGCCCAGCCACACCCAAGCACGTTGCTCACTATTTTGAAGACTTTGATGCAGTCAGACCTCGTGGGGGTTCCTCTGAAGAAGAGCAGATTTCCTGCATGGCAGATGGACAGCAAATCGAAGTATCCTTGTTTCCATGGTGAATTCAGATACGAGTAGGTCGTACTTGTAGCGGTAAGGTCTTGAAGAGCCCAATCTTGAAGGGAGGTGTTACTTCCAAAAGATAAAGCGCCCTTAGCACAACAAGCAAAGAGTTCCCAGTTTTCAGAGTAAAGCAGCCTTGGGGCGACGATTAAAGCGCTTCGGAGCACAGAAGTAAAGCGCCCCTTAGCACAACGAGCAAAGCGCTTCAGTCCACATGTGTAAAGTGCTCTTGGCACAGCAATCAAAGCACTTCAGCCCACATGAGGAAAGCGCCCTTGGCACAGCAATCAAAGCGCTTCAGTCCGCATGAGTAAAGCGCCCTTGGCACAGCAATCAAAGCGCTTCAGTCCACATGAGGAAAACGCCCTTGGCATGGTAATCAAAGCACTTCAGTCCACATGAGTAAAGCACCCTTGGTATGGCAATCAAAGCGCTTCGGTCCACATGACCGTTACACCGCCATCACACCATCACTCTTCCTGAGATGGTGGTTGCAAAGCAAGAGCAAGGTGAGCGGAAAGAAGGCACAAGGGAGGAGGATGCAAGCAGAGAAGGAGGGGTGCGACTTTTCCAAGCCAGGCAAGGGGTACACCAGTAGAAGCATGCCAGTATGCCAGAAGTAGAAGCAGAAGCATGAACATAAGCAGTAGGAGCCTAAGAGTAAATGAAGCACCAAGGAGATATCAAGGTGATACCAAGTACCAAGTTTCAAGCAGGAACAAGCATGAATAAACAGGCAAAAGGCAGGAAACAGGCAACTATTGGAAGGGCAGGAAGCAGAAGCAGGGATAGAGAGTGACAAGAACAAGGTGAGACATGTGGGGGGCCCCATTTCCGGCTGCTGAAGTTACTGAAATCACTGGAATCCTTGCAGCCACTGAAGTACTGGAGCACCGGAGCAGGGGACTGCAATAGATTGCTCAACTAAACTGACTGTCAATTGTCATCTAGGTTCCTATGAGAGATTTTGGAGTTTCTGGTGACACTGGAGGCATTGGCAGGTGAGTGCAGTGGCTGTAGGCAGCCACTGCTAAGAGTGTGCCCCAGGCCCTCACAGAAGCAAAGCAGCTAAGGCTTGGTGTGACTTGGTGTGGCTTGCAGGGACCTGGTGAGCCTCACTTGCTTCAGTCTCCATCCTCCCCCCCTGAAATTCTGGATACAAGCCCACACCCTGGGCCCATGTGCCCTTAATTGAAGGATCTGCAGATTATGCTAGAAGTGCAGTAATCACTGGAAGTGCAGGAATCACAGAGCACTGAGAATTTTTTGATGTGAAGCCAACAACAACTCAACAACGTAGGTTCCAAACTTCTTCCGTTCTGCTTTTCTCTTCCAATTCATTACTCACAGGACAAATTACATGTCTGCTTCGGAAAGAGGGCTTCGGGGTTGCCCATCTACGGAGCCATCTACAGAGCCTACCCCTTGGTCTGCAGGCGAGTGTACTTGTGCCCCCCCCCCATCAACCAACAATGCATTAGAGTGGGAGTGGGTACGGTGGCACTGTGGGTCATACGTGCAACCTACCTGGACTAAATCAGGACTAAGCCAGCACATACTCCAGCACAAGCAGCACCCAGTTCCCATGGAAGTCCAGGCTTAACACCGGTAGTCGGCTGGGAAAGAAACCATATGATCAGGAAGAGTAACATGATCCCCTCAGTAAGTCTGTGGGAAAAAAAGTGTAAGAGGAGCCTCCACTCGACCACAAAGCACGAGAACAAGCAGACTAATCCTCCAATCATAGAGACTGAGCCAGGCAAAGAGGATAAATTAAGTAACAGCACTGGTGACATAACTGCTCAAGCAAAGAAACACTGCACTGACTCATACAGCCCAAAATATATTCAAAGATCAGCTATCTGAAAGATGCAGACTCAGTCCTTTTTTTAGTAACAGTAAGATCCAAGGTTTGCAGTCCCCGTTTTTATCATTAGTAACACCTTCTCACTGGAGGGAAAGCCCCCGTCGGCTACTCAATGCCATGGCAGAAGGAGGGCCAAGAATCAGCATAATGCTGCCACAAGTTCGCCAATAAAGGGCCAAGCCCTCCCAGCGCCTGGGCATCCCTGTTAAAAACTGTGCAGCTATTGGTGGAGGCTCTTTAATACCAATCAGACAAAATGTATTTCCAACTAACATTACTCAATAACCTGGTAGTCCTTGTTGTGGGAATTGACGGGAAGTTAGATGATCTGATGCTACCCTTTACACCATCACAGTCTGATTCGCTTGGCGAACAAGTTAGCTACGGATGTGGCCAATCATGGACAAACTATCCTCACTCCCCTCCATGCTTAGTGACTTATGTAAGGATCTGAAATTGGGGGTTTCAAACAGGGTTTCCCTGCCTTAGAACAACCAGAACGCACCTTCTCATGAAGAGCAAGCACCATTGCCAACTCTGAGATATAAAAACACAAAAAAAAACTGATGAGAAAGTGTGTGACAGAGGAGCAAGAGCTGAAGACCTGCAAACAGGCAACTCATCTGTTGTGGTGACCTTAGAAGCCACAATGATCCCAGGTCTGGCTGCTGGAAATTAATAGTCTCCAGAAGACATTATGGAACCAAAATCAAAGAAGAAAATGGCAGAACAAAAAAATCCCCTGAAAACTCAGTAGATATCACCTCAATCTTCAGGCCAGCAACTGCACAGAAAATAAGCACTGAAATGACAAAGGACAGCTAATTATCAATAGTCCTAGGAGGCCCTGGGGAACCACAAGCAGAAGGAGTGCCAAACCGGCAAACAGCTGTTAGAGATCACTGGGCAAACTTAATCAACTCCCAGAGTGGTGTCATAGCTCTAGTCAGTGCGCCACACCTGCATACAACAAAGGGCCTTTCAGCAGACCAAACAAGCATGGGATGTGAGCCAGAATGCAAACTGACTTTCTCTAGGAGTATGGCCACAACGTCTCCCTTTCCAGTCCCAGCTACAACTCAGATTCAACTTTAGCAGGTGCTGACACCCTTGCCATGATAAGTGCATGGAAACAACTCAGTGTAGGGGCGCAGGATTTCCCAGTTGGGGCCAGCAGATCAGAAAGAACTTACACCACCGGAGAAGCAGAACTTTAGACACCCACCACCTACAAATCTATGGGGGCTTCACCAGGGCCAATTAAACTTGATGAGGGAACACATAAACAGTTTGAACAATACAGTCTGCTTGCCCAGCACATTGACAGTGCATCGTACCAGTCTCAGAATGCCCCTAATTGTTTCACCATGAGGGAAAGGGGACAGAACATCCTTGACAAAAGATGGCCAAAACAAGACATCCTGGGTACACACAGTGGTCTGACCATTATAGCTTCCTGACCCAGCACATGGATGATGCACCCCACCAGACTCAAACTGCGCCCAACATCTACTCCATGAGGGCAAGTGAACAGAACACTGTGACAGAATAAGACCCGAGCAAAACATCATGGGTGCCCATGACCATCATACTCAAGCTTCACCCAATTTTCTTAACATAAGAGCATGTGGTCAGAATACTGATGACTGGGACAGAATAGGGATCAAGCAAGACAGCATGGAAGGTCAGAACCCTGCTACTTGTGACAGAGCAGTGCTCACAGAAGACAACCTGGAAGCCCAGGCCCCTCAAAATCAGGAGGTGTCTGCTTGGCAACTGGATACACATGTCCTTATGTTTAGGTCACACTACATATCAAGAGCAAGGGAGATACTGTGAACAGAGGACCATCCTTTAATTGCTATCGCACATCCCAGCCACTGCAGGTTTCTGTGCATTGGACCTCCTGGCAATAGAGTTCATCCACCCTGAAGCACCGTCATTGAGTAAAGCCACAAAGGTAACATGGAGGACAAACTCAATTGCTCAGAAAATCTTTGCTGAAAGAGCTGTTTTCGAGAAATGGGGAATAAACATCACTCCATACTACATCCCCGTCCTTTGTTACCTCTGCATCAGAACAGCAAGCTAGATAGTCCGAACAATAGGACTCACTCTGTCCTTAAGGGCACCCTGGGGCATTCACCAAGGAGTAGGGGAACAACAATAAGGTCCACACAGGATACACATAGGAGCAGCCATAATGCAACAGATCTACAATATCTGGATGCCGCCCTCAGCTATATCTCCAGAACAATTAACAACCAGTACGGGACCCAATGACAAGGGCTGGAGAAAGCAGCTGACATGCCGACCAGCAAAGAAACCTTGTGGTTCTGCTCATGGAATGTGAATGACCTTTTTTATATTAAAACCTTTGATATATTCTGATACAGGAAACCTAGTTGGCAGAATCATACTATCTGCAGGGATACATGTGCTTTTTTACGCCTGCCACCACAGGGGCGAAGTTTGGTCATTTGCAGGGTGGCCTAGCTACATACGTCTCATTAGCTCCCATTGTTACAGCCACTTCCCGAGATTCTGCTTTTCCATCTATCAATGCTGTGACAATCACCACAGCCACTGAGAATCAGGCAACCGAGTTATTAATTGCAAATGCCTATTTCTACCCTAAGAATAAATCCAAGGCAGCTCCGGAGCTGGTCGAACAACTTGCGGAATATATAAGCAAGGGCGACACTGTGAATATCATCCTCTCTGGTGACTTAAACCTGTACCTGCTTGGTGCCTCCTCTGATAAGTCTGTGGCAGTGCTGTCTTCAATTGGGGACATACAACCACAAGGAAAAAATGATCAGGGCTGAGTAACCAAGACTAGAGCCACTCTACTCAATGATCTGGAACAACTGCATCTAAGAGCCCTGAATGGCAGATTCTGGGAAGACTCCCCACCAGCAGCCTTCTACTACTCAACATCTAATTGCACAATGATAAACTACACTTTTGTCTCCCTCCCACTGTTTGAGCGTGTTGTCTCTTACCACTTAGGAGACAGAGGCGAAAGTGACCATCGTCTGCAAGAGACATTTTATCAATCACAGTTTTCAAATTTAACACAGTGAGGGGACCTCCTAACACTGTCTTTACTGTCAACTATAAAAGGATTAACTGTGAACAAGCAAGCATTGAGCATCTATCCCATTCAGCAATGGCACTAGCACAAGAACTCGGGGGCAAAACTAACAACAAAATGGGAATCTTCTGCTACTAAGCTAGGGGAAATCTTCTCAAAACCAGTTACCACCCTCCTTCCATCAATATCTTTTGGAACAGCATCCATCTGAAAGACACAATGGACCCAGCTACCGTAGTTCAAAAGATCAATAAATAACACTTCAAGGTTCCTTCGATGTACACCAGAGGACCATTCTTTGCAAGACACCCTACAACAGCAAAAAAGAACTCTGGGGAAGCTGAAGTAGTCAATTAACAGGTCATGTGAAGAGAGATTGGCAAAGTTATTTGCAGATGCCAAATGCAGCAGTAGTGTGCGACTTTGGGGAACAATACGTAAGCTCACATGTCCCTTACATGGGGGCATTACTTCCCACATACCAGAATGTCCCCATCCAGTACATGCTTCACATGCAGCATCTACCATGAGATCGATAACTACTTGCACAACCCCCCTTTCGAAGAGTATTCATCAGCGGTTACCTCCTCCAACAGCAATAAACAGCTTGAGCGCTAACAGAATGGATTTAATCAGACGTCAGATTACCAAAAGCAGGAGAAAAAAAACTCTGGGACCAAATGGTTTATCTCCTGCAATCTTCAAAAACAACGCAGCCTTTTGGGCTTAAGCACAGGAGCACCTTTATATTGAAATTGGGCTCACTGGAAAAATCCCGTCCTCCTGGAGGGGATCTATAATTTGACCTATTTTCAAAGTGGAGATAGATCGATGTAAAAAAACTATAGCTTAATTGCCGTTATCAATAGGCAAAGTACTTTGCAGGAACATTACTGGAAGAACTATCATGTTGGACTGCAGAAAAGGGAAAAATACCACTCAACCAAACTGGGTTTTCAAAAACATCCGGCACAACAACAAACATCATGGCCATCTCATGTCTTCTAGACACGGCGAAGGCCTCTAAGCAACCAATGCATCTGTACATTATTGACTTCCGGGTAGACTTTGACCATGTGGAGAGGTCCAGGCTCTGGAAAAAAAAATCACTTTGTTGGAATTCCTCTGGCCCTCCTGGACCTGATAATAGCTCTCCACACTGATACTTTGGTGCAGGTAAAGCTGGGAGTAGATAGACACCTCTCTAGGTAAATACCAACCAGCAAAGGGCTGAAGCAGCGGTTTGTCCTAGCCCCCACAGTATTCAATTTCTACTTAGCTGGCCTAATGGAGTCCTCTGACAGCTGCAATTCATATGCCCCAAGGCTTGGGGGCCAGTGGCTGTCTAGCCTCATGTACGCAGACGATCTAGAAATAATCAGTCACAGCAAGGTAGGTCAGTGACTTATCAAAGCAACACAGGAATAGTCAGAAAAAAACTCTTTGAGTGTTAACTTTAAAACACATCTTTGAAACAATCAGCAACAGGAGGAAGGATCCCCCGGCACAGTACTTGGGCAAGACACGGCTTCAGCAAACTAAGGAATAGAAATATCTAGGAGTGATTGTTGATGAATCAGGCAACTTCGTGCAACAAAGAAGCTCAATACCAGGAAAAGGTCTGGCCCTAGCATTATCAATAATAAGTTGAAAAATCCAACTCAAGGGTCCATCATTCCTCCCCCTTCTACAGGTAACACAAGCCAAACCTCTGCCCACAATGACGTATGGCAGTGAGACCCTAAGAGGCAGAAACGCAAAGATGCTAGATTGCACTGTAGTAAAAGTATACAGGATCATTTTTAGTATGCTGAAACACACTTCACCTGTGGAAATCAGGTTGGAGTTAGGCCCTCTAAAACAATCCCTGGTGAGATGAGGCACCTTCATTCATTTCTGGGGTTAAATCAGGGCAGCAGCCCCTGACACCCTCAACCACTACCTATGGCATGAGCTCCTGCTGAAGGACCTTTTGCCCGCCTGAGGGGGCTGGGTGGAAGTACAGGCCTACTGCCAGGTGGGAATGGGTCTACTTCGAAGGGGAGGGAGGGCGGAAGAAGCTTCCATTTTCCAACGGAATCTAGGTGTTCTCACTCAGAACCTTTACCATGCAGTAGGGTTTTGGTAGATCTTTCAATGACCTGTGGTGTATACATTTAATGCATACTAAATAAAGATCTACTTTTGGCAAGTGTTCAGGTGAAACAAAATACTTGTTTGGATCATTAGAATGGGTTGATCACATTTCTGTTAGACACTCTTCCATACAAAAGAGGTGTCTGATTGGTCAATTACTGACATTGAGAGATGTAATCGCCACCCAGCTGCAAATTTCCTCCAGGGGAAATGACTATCTACCATGTGAATCTTTTCATTAATAGGTGGTTCTTATAGCGTGGTAAAGACAGCCTGCTTACAGTTTCTCTTTAAGTGACCATCCAAAACTCTTCCATAATAGGTGATCCTTATAGCCTGGTCATACCTTTTCCAGGTTCCCCGTTCTTCAACTGTATTCTTCCTCTTGCCATGCAGTTGTTGAATCCCTCAATGAATGCTCACTGCCAAATCCCACATGGAGCACCAGCAACAGCAGCTAATTTTCTGGATGTGGATGGGTAAAGTACAGGAAATTAGGGCACTGATCACTTGTATGTGCAGCATACATTTTACAGAGGTGTGCAGGAAGAAATGTGGACTGACTGTCACAAATTACTGTATGGGGACACCTGAGAGAGTGCTAGAGGAGTTGATGAGGCAGGCAAACACAATGTTGTTTGTTATGCTTTTTCTTCCTTTCTTAACCAAAGAGTTTTTAATATTTTGAAAAAAATACTATTAAATGTTTAATGGAAGAAAAACACTCCCCAGCTCTATAGCAACCTTAATTACTGCGATAGCCTGTATACTGGATTTCCATACAAATCAATATCCTTAACTGCAATGAGTCTAAAGGTGCCCTACTTGTCACCTGCTTGGTCTGAAACAACATGCCCACAACACAGTGGTGCTAAAAACCATCCAATGGCTCCCAATAAAAGAAATTACATTTTAAATTCATCTGCCTCATCCTTAAAATCTGACTGATATGGTGAATTGATTCCTCTAGTTGATAATCTCACTCAAAGAGATGTTCAGTTATCATCCGAAATATAATATTTTTTTCAGTCTTCTGTGTATATCTGATTCCTGACATTCTCAGGCTACTGCAAGGTTTTTGCAGTACTTTGCAAAACAACAAAATAAATAGGAGAGGGGTAAACTAAAATATCACTATAACGCTGATACAAGCCACATGATACAGGCTATGAAGGAGCACCTTGTGTTGATGGTGTCGAAATGTGGCAAAGAGGTCTAATAAAGTCAAAACAAAGTATACTGTGGTCTGTGATACTAAAGAGTTCTTCCTGGATGTTTTGCAATTTAATTTGTGGCCATGAGGGGTCTGAAACCCAACTGAAGGTCTCTCAGAAGGCCATTTGATTCCAAATGTGATGAAAGCCTACAGAAGTGTACTGCTTCAGGTGCATTTGCCAAACCAGATAATTGTAATAGTTCAATAGTTTGAAAGATTTCCAGGACCGCTACAGGTTTCTTTAAAATTAAGGCAGTGCTGTTGTGTTTAAGGTCTTGATCCCGTGATGAGGGAGGTGCTGATTGGTGAAAAGAAATAGTGATGTGTGTCCCAGGCTAATCACTTTTGCATTGAAAACATCCTGTGGTGCGGAGGAATTTTTGATTTTTCTGATATCATCATTGACTGGTTAGACTTCAGAAAGAGGAGTAGTGCAAGTAACTACATTTGGGTGATAAATATCAAGCCACGAGGTGGGGGAGATGCACCCTCTTAGAGCAGTGTTTCTGTTGGTGGAGAAGGCTAGAAGGTGGTCTAATGGTCTTCATGGGATAAGGCTTGCAGGTGTACAAGGGGGCAAGAGTGTCTAATGCACAACAAAGATTTGTTTTTTATTGCAATAGAATGTCCTCACATGCATGCTAATGGGGTGCAGTAAGTCCAGAAGCAGTTATGTGGCACCAGAAGACACCAGCTATAGGACTTCTGATGTTTAAGTTTGTAAGCAATATTGGCCCTCATTACGTCCCTGGCGGTTGGTGATAAAGCAGCGGTAGTAACACCAACAGGCCGGCAGTAATAAATATGAAATTATGACCACGGCGGAAACCACTCAGACAGACAGCCACTTTAACACACCGACCGCCAGGGTGAAATCAACAGGCACCACAGTGGTAACCGCCTGCAGCCAGACAGAAGGCAATGTTCCATCCACTGAATTATGAGACACCAATCTGCCACCTTTTCCGGGGCAGTACCAACGACATCAAAGGCCTGGTGGCAACAGATTTAATAAGTCAAAGGACTCACCTGTGGAGACTAAGGGTAGAACCACGATGCCATGGAGCCCAAGCTGCATGTGCTCCAATGATCTTCTATCTTCTGCTCCATTACGAACACCAACGCCGGCAAAGACGACCACGATGAATACTGCCGCCTAGCACAAAGGGGATGGGGAGGAAAAAAAGGGTGACACAGGCATGCAACACCCCCACCCCAACACCATACACATAACCAGATGCGGTAACATTACATATACACCCCAAACCTCTCAGGAATGATGCAAGGACAAAAGGAATTGATTAAAGTGAGTGCAATAACATAAAATACTATAAATACGTGCATCAAAATCAACAAGTATATACATATTTACAAATGTAGGGACACTATCCAGTCCTCAATGTCCGTGGGCCACAGGGCCACATCACATAGTCCAAGGCCCCACCTTACTCCTGCAACAACATGGAGAGAACACTGCAGGGGCACCAGGTCGAAAATAGCTAGGCACCTCAGGGGTACTGGAAGATGGTACAACGCCACTGGTCCTGGAGGGGCCAACATGCCTTGTGCTTGGTCCTGGGGAGTGCATGGCCACAGTCTCTCAAGTGGTTGGTTTGACCACTGCCTGGTCCTGGGGAGTGCAAGGCCACAGTCTCTCAAGTGGGTGATTTGCCCACTGCCTGGTCCTGGGGACTGCAAGGCCACACTCTCTCAAGTGGGTGATTTGCCCACTGCCAGGTCCTGGAGAGTGCAAAGCCACAGTCTCTCAAGTGGGTGATTTTCCCACTGCCTGGTCCTGGGGAGTGAAAGGCCACAGTCTCTCAAGTTGGTAACTTCTTCCATTGGTTCTGGAGGGGGCATGGTGCCCAGTGAGCTACTTCCTGTGGAGGATGGGGTGAGTGGATGGCTTCTTCCACTGGTTCCGGAGGGGGCATTGTGCCCAGTGAGCTTCATCCTGTAGAGGATGTGGTGAGTGGATGGCTTCTCCGCTGGTTCTGGAGGGGGCATTGTGCCCAATTAGCTACTTCCTGTGGAGGATGGGGTGAGTGAATGGCTTCTTCCACTGGTTCTGGAGGGGGCATTGTGCCCAGTGAGCTTCATCCTGTGGAGGATGGAGTGAGTGGATGGCTTCTCCACTGGTTCTGGAGGGGGCATTGTGCCCAGTGAGCTACTTCCTGTGGAGGATGGGGTGAGTGGATGGCTTCTACCACTGGTTCTAGAGGGGGAATTGTGCCCAGTGAGCTTCATCCTGTAGAGGATGGAGTGAGTGGATGACTTTCCCACTGGTTCTGGAGGGGGTATTGTGCCCTGTGATGCAGATCTTGGGGAGTGTAAGGTCACAGTCTCACACCTGGGTGTCAGACCCACAGGATTTTCTGGGGCCAGGCCGCACAACAGTCCACGGAGGCAGGTTAACACACTGTCTATCGGCGGTGACGGCTGCTCAGTGGTGGTGGTGGTGCTGCTGGTGGAGCTGGCAGTGGTGGGGGGAGTCTCCACCCCTTCCCCTGCTGCCTCGGACAGCTGCCCACTGGGGCTGCTGGCAGTGGTGCTGGTGGCGGTGCTGGCAGTGGTGGGGGGAGGCTCCAGCCCTTCCCCTGCAGCCTCGGATGGCTGCCCACTGGGGCTGCTGGCAGTGATGCTGGAGGTGGTGGTGCTGGTGGTGCTGGCAGTGGTGGGGGGAGGCTTCAGCCCTTCACCTGCAGCCTTGGACGGCTGCCCACTGGGGCTGCTGCTGCTGGCGGTGGTGCTGGTGGCGGGGCTGGCAGTGGTGGAGGGAGGCTCCAGCCTTTCCCCTGCAGGCTCGGATGGCTGCCCACTGGAGCTGATGCTGCTGGTGGCGGTGCTAGTGGTAGTGCTGGCAGTGGTGGTGGGAGGCTCCAGCCCTTCCCCTGAAACCTTGGACGGCTGCCCACTGGGGCTGCTACTGCTGGTGGCGGTGCTGCTGGCGGTTCTGGCAGTGATGGGGGGAGGCTCCAGCCCTTCCCCCGCAGCCTCAAATGGCTGCCCACTGGGGCTTCTGTTGCTGGCAGTGGTGCTGGTGGTGGAGTTGGTGGCAGTGTTAGTGGCGGTGCAGGTGGCAGTGCAGGTGGCGGTGCTGGCATTGGTGGGGGGAGGCTCCAGCCCTTCCCCTGCTGCCTCAGACGGCTGAACCATCATGGTTGGTAGTGGGGGCTCCGACTGAGTCCCAGCACCAGGCCTCTTGTCCTTTCTGCCTGCTGGTGCAGGCCCCTTGCCCTTCCTTTCAGCAGCCGAGGATTGCTCCTTGCCCTTCCATTTAGCAGCTGGCGGTGGCTCCTTGCCCTTCTGTTTAGCAGCTGGGGGTGCCTCCTTGCCCTTCCTTTCAGCAGCTGGGGGTGCCTCCTTGCCCTTCCTTTTAGCAGTTGGGGGTTCCTCCTTGCCCTTCCTAGTAACACTTGGTGCAAGCACCCTTTCAGTGTGGCTGCCTAGTGCCCGGGATCCTCTCCCACCTGGAGTAGCTGTGGACACTACTGTGCCCGTGGACTGGGTGGCTGAGGTGCTTGCCTGGATTTTGACCAACCTTGCCTGACGTGAGGGACGGGGTGGGGGAGGAGGAGGGAAGATGTCAATGGTGGAGAGGAAAAGCTTCTTAGGGACATTGGGGTGGGAAGAGGGAGATGATTCGGGAGTGGAGGAAGAGGGAGTGGCGGTAGAACTTGTCAGTCTGCTGTGTTTGGGTGCAGGTGCATGGGCTGGATGCTGTTGTGAGGTGAATGGCTGTTGGGTGTCTGAGTGCTTGCGTTTGTGGACTTTGGGAGGAGGGGCACAGACACAGTGGGAGAGGACACAGGGGACGTGTGCATTGAAGTGGTGGTGGTGACTGCCAGTTAAGGGCGTGTGCTCTTAGGTGTGCTGGTGAAGGGGGTAGTGGATGAGGATGTAGTGCATGTAGGTGTGAGTGGAGACGCAACTGGCAGGGAGGTGGACGAGGAGGAGGAGGGGGCCACAGTGGAGGCAGTGAATTTTGGTATGTCTGATTCTGGATGGTGTTTGTGTGAGTGCCTGTGGGATGAAGTGTGGTGCTTGTGTTTGCCATGTCCACTCTTCTGTGTTGTCCTGGGTGCATGCTCGTCTGACTGTGTGCTTGGGATAGGTTGGGGTTGAGGGGAATGGGATTAGATAGAGGAAGTTGGAGGGGGAGGCTAGAAACAGGGACAATGGTTGTCATCAGAGAGGAGGCCAGAGCCTGGATTGATCTATGTTGGGCCGCCATGCCAGTGTGAATGCCCTCCAGGAATGCATTTGTCTATTGCATTTAGGCTGCCAGCCCCTGGATGGCATTCACAATGGTTGACTGCCCAACGTAGATGGATCGCAGGAGATCAATAGCCTCCTCACTCAGGGCAGCAGGGTTAACTGGGGCAGGGCCTGAGGTGCCTGGGGCGAAGGAGATGCCTGCCCTTCTGGGTGAGCGGGCACAGGAAACTCGCTGAGTGGCTGCTGGGAGGGCGATGCTGGTACGGGGGTGGCGGCAGTACCTGTAGTTGGGGTGGGCACAGAGGTGTCCGCCACCACCAGGAAGCTTCCATCAGAGAAGGAATACATGTCCGAACTTTCCCCTCATGTCTCTACTGTGGTGCTCTCCTCACCCTCCGTCCCACTGGTGCCCTCACTGTTGGTGAATTCGGCATCCTGGGTCCTGTGGGATGCAGCTCCCTCTGTCGCTGGTGCCTCTGCTCCTCCACCAGATGATGCTAATGCACATAAGGACAGGGTGACAAAACAAAAAGGGGGGGAGACACAAATGACACACTTGGTCAATGGCGCCAACAACACGGCCATTGCCGTACACGACACACTCACACACAGGGAACATCCCTACGCACTAGGCAATGCACTACCAGTCACAATGCTAGTCACAAGGGCCATGGATAAGGACACCTAATGCCAATTGCAGCATACCTGAGACCCACAGACCCCTACCCAGTAGTGGATGCCTACTAGCTTGGTTGGAGTACTTTCACATTAGAACCCTGCCCAACATGGGACCAACCCTGCTATACCAGGCATAGCTTAGGGGCACCCACAGGGCCCACACCATACACCCAGATCCCACCCCAGCATATGTAGGTTGTATATTGGGGCATTGCACACACTCCCTTTTGGCTGCTGTGATGCCCACAAGCACATATCCAGCACCGGATAGTCCACCGCCAGTATGCGGGCCCTCAGGGGGGTAAGGGCTTCACAGCAGCCCTCCCCTGTTGGGAGGCCATCCCCTGTTGGGCCTCCGCAGTCTTCTGTGCCCAGCGTCTCAGGACCTCCCACTGTTTCTGATAGTGGATGCTCCGCCTGCCATAGACCCCCAGGGTCTGCACGTCCTTGGCGATGGAATGTCATATACCCTTCTTTTGATGGGCACTGACCTGTAGGGAAATGGACACAGGGAAAGGTATTAGTCCGACCATCCTGCCTGTTACACTTATGGACCACCATGCCCCTTCCCATCCCCATTAGCACAGACATGGTCCACCATACATGCTGCACGCTGCCTAGGGCCCATCCACCACCCACCCCCCACATGAGGCCTTCACACACAGCACTCCATGCATTCACGTACCATGCATCATACTCACAGTGTACTCACCTGTTGGTCTGGAGGCCCATACAGCATTCGGTACTGTGGTAGGACCCCATCCACCAGTCTCTGCAACTCCAATGAGGTGAAGGCAGGGGCCCTCTCCCCAGTCACACGAGCCATAGTCAGTTCCAGACACAGGTCACTGCAGCACATGCAGTGTAGGTCCTATCCTATTGAAGGTCAGGTAGCAAGTGAGTGAACAGATAGAAAATGGCGGTGACGTCTGCGGCGGTGCATACCGTCACCGCCGGCATACATCACCATTGGCCACTGTACCCCATAGGGCCCAATGTTAACCAATGAGAATTTGCACAGCGGTTTTCGACCGCCTCCCGCAACGGTACACAACATCAGCGGAATTACCTCATGTCCATCTGTCCCTCCATACAGGACAGGCTGACGCCATTTTAGGGGGGGGCAGGCCATGGATCCTAACTGTGTTACAGTACACAAATGCACCATTTGGACATCTCCAACAAATAAACGTTATATTCACAACATGCATTGAACTGTGGTGGTTGGAATTAAGAGATAATGACCAGCTGCTCACCTCTTTGCTCCCTAGATTGCAACTGCTGCGAATAAATAGGAGATGGAGCCATCCCGCCGTGTACAGACCCCTGGTGGACTTGGCAACAATGGAGGAGAGGCACATTATCCTCATCCATAGACTGGACAGGGCCACAATCACAGAGCTGTATGCCCAATTGAAGCCTGACCTAATCTTTGCTATCCATCACCCCACCAGGATCCCCCTCTTGTGCAAGTGCTATCAGTGCTCCATTTCCTGGCAACTGGCTCCTTCCAAGTGACAGTGGGTTTGGCAGCAGGAATGACTCAGGCAATGTTCTCAATAGTGCTGACCAGAGTGTTGTCTGTCCTCATTAAACACATGTGCAGCTACATCGTTTTCCCCCAGGTGGAGGATTTGGCCACAGTGAAAGCTGATTTCTATGCAATGGGACATATCCCCAACATTATTGGGGCTATTGATGGAACACTAATTGCATTTGTTCCCCCCCCCCCCCTGGTGAAATGAACAGGTGTTCAGAAATCGAAAGAGCTTTCACTCCATGAATGTGTAGATGGTGTGCCTGGTGGACCAGTACATCTCCCACATCAATGCTAAATATCCTGGGTCTGTGCATGATGCCTTTATCCTGAGGAATAGCAGCATCCCAAATGTGAAGGCTCAACTCCAGAGGCACAGGATTTGGCTAATAGGTGAGCCCTGGTTCCCACCCAGTCTATGTTGGTGTATGGGTATGGTGTGGGCCCTAAGGGTTCGTGTGTGGCTGACAGTTGTCCCTCGATATTTGAAGGTGACTCTGGTTACCCATCCTGACCCTGTGAATTATCCCAGGACAAGGGCAGAGGAACGTTACAATGAGGCACATGGGCAAATAAGAAGAATTATAGAGAAGACCTTTGGCCTCCTGAAGGCCAGGTTTCGTTGCCTCCATCTAACAGGTGGATTCCTATGCTACTCACCCAAGAAGGTCTTCCAGATCATCGTGGCATGCTGTATGTTGTGCAACCTTGCCTTGCCTTGCATCACCAGGTACCTATTCTGCAGGAGGAGGAGGCTGGAGATGGCCGTGTGGCAGCAGTGGACCCTGTGGACAGTGAAGATGAGGAGGCAGAGGATGAGGATGAGGACAACAGAAGTGCAATAATTCGTCAATACTTCCAATGACATACAGGTAAGACAGTGTAAATTCACATTTAATTGATGGTTTTGTGTTTGACATTGTCACTGGCAGGCTGTTTTTCCCACTTCAATGGCCACTCACTGCACCCTTTGGCATCTCTATTTGCAGATATTTGTGCCCCACTATCACTCCTGGTGTGTTGCTGCAGCCAATTATAGGTCTTTCATATGTATACATTACTGTACAGTCGAATTGAAATGTTCAAACCTTCTTAAACAAATACATACTTAAATCATTTGACATACTCCATACTTGTATTTTTTTAAAGGGTGTTTATTTAAGTGCCAATAAGTAGAGGGGTATGTGCAATGGGCTGGGGTGATGGTGGAGGAAAGTCCAGGGTAGAGTCCAGTCTATTTGTATCACTGGTGAATTGTCCAAGTGGGTATAAGAAGGGGAACAATGGCAGTTCAAGGTGGACAGGGTGGCAGAGTGGGACACAAGGGTGACAATCAGCAGAGTCTTTTTTCTTGGCGGGGTCTTGGGAATAGTCTCTGAAACGTTCGCGGGTGGTTCTCCTTCTGCAGGGGTACTGGTGGCCTGTTGGTCTATGGCGGGGCCTCCTGTCCACTAGCGGCAGTGGAGGTGGAGGGCTGTTCATCGGTTTGGCTAGTGTTGGGGGTCCGGTGGTGTGCCACTGCCTCCCTCATAGTGTTGGCTATGTCTGCCAGCACCCCTGCAATGGAGACCAGGGTGATGTTTATGCCCTTCAAGTCCTCCCTGATCCCCAGGTACTGTCCCTCCTGCAGCCGCATGTTCTCCTGCTACTTGTCCGGTATCTGGCCCACCGTATCCTAAGAATGTTGGTATGCTCCCAGGATCACGGTGAGTGCCTCCTGGAGAGTCAGTTCCCTGGGCCTGTCCTCCCCCTGGTGCACAGAAGTCCTTCCAGCTTCCCTTTTGTCCTGTGCTCCTGTCCCCTGAAGTGTGTGCCCATTGCCACTGACCCAAGGTCCCTGATTGTCCTCTGTTTGTGGGGTGGCCTATGGTCCCTGTAGAGGTGGACACGCTGCTGACTGACATGTCCTGGGGACAGAGGTATGAGCCCAGTGGGTGGGTGCTGTAGTGGTGTTTCCAGAGGGGGGAGGCTCTGTGGTGGTGTGTGACTGTGCCTGGGTAACCGACTGTCCGGAGATCCCTTATGGGCCAGGTTGGTCATCCAGATCCAGGCGAGCAGAGCTGCTGTCATCAGTGTGGGCCTCTTCTGGGGGGCAACTGGATGTTGCTGGCAACTCATCACTGGTGACATTGGCTGGGGTACCTCTGGGGATGTGAATGCAGTGTTATTGTTTCTGTGTGTGACATATTGTGCATGGGTGCGTTGCCCTCTATGGTTGTTGCCTTTGTGTGAGTTGTTATTTGGTGGGCTAGGTGATTCTCTCAAGTGTGCATACAGTGGTGATAGGTGTCCATGCAGGTCCGTGAGGGGTCTCCATGCATTGGCGTTGCATTCAGGGCTTGGTATTGGGATGAGTGGGTTGTGATGGTGGGGTATGTGGGAGGTGCTGAAGTGATGGGAGTGAGGGTGGCGGTTTGTGATGGCATGCAGGTAGGGGGGTGCTAGTAATAGAGATTTGACTTACCAGAGTCCAGGCCTCCTCCTACTCCTGCCAGGCCCTCAGGATGCATGATTGCCAAGACTTGCTCCTCCCATATTGTTAGTTGTGGGGGAGGAGGTGGGGGTCCACCGCCAGTCCTCTATACAGCTAGTTGGTGTCTTGCTGCCATGGAACACACCTTCCCCCATAGGTCGTTCCACCTCTTCCTGATGTAATCTCTTGTTCTGGGGTGCAGTCCCACGGTGTTGATCCGGTCCACAATTCTCCGCCATAGCTCCATCATCCTAGCAATGGATGTCTGCTGCACCTGTGATCCAAATAGCTGTGGCTCTACCTGGATGATTTCGTCCACCATGACCCTTAGCTCCTCCTCAGAGAACCCAGGGTGTCATTGTGGTGCCATAGGTGTAGTGTGAGTGGTGTGGTTGAGGGTGTGTGGGGTCATATGTTGGGGTATGTGATGTAAGGTGCGTGGATGGTGTATAGGTGATGGTGGTATGTGGCTCTGGTTGTGTTGGTACTCTTGCTGTATGTCTCTCTCATGGCAATTCTTTCTAGTTGTAAAGGGTTGTGGGTAATGTGGGTGTGTGTTATATAGTGGTGTGGGTGTGGTGTGTGTATGTGTGTCAGGTGTGTGCAGTTTGAATTGTCCAATGTGGTATAGTTTTGTTTGAGTGTCTGTATTTTGAGCACTGCGGTATGTACTGCTAATGGTTTACCGCCATTGAATGTCCGCTGCAGTGATTCATGGGTCATAATGTTGTGGGCATAGTTCTGTTGGAGTAACGGTGTGGGTTTTGCTACCACCAGTTTATCACTGACCTTTGTGCTGGCGGACTTGTGTGTGTGGCTGGATAGTGTCGGATTGGTATGTGTGTGTCATAATATGCTTGGCGGTTATTCGCCGGAGTGGCGTTAGGTTGGCGGCAGTCGGCATGGCGGTAAGTGGGATTTACTACCAATGTCATAATGAGGGATTAGGATTTTAATTAACTTGCCTTTTAACAAATATTTATAGAGTGATTGATTAAATACAGCAGTGTTTGTGACAATAGGAAACATTAGACAAGACAGTGCATAGTTAACTCTGTAGGCTTCCAAATTACAGACAATTTTTTGATAAGCAACCCATAGTCGACCTCTTATAATTGTAGAGGTACGTATGTCGGTTCTATGCTGAAACATTATAAATAATACATATGTCCCTTCATGAATGTATTAGTGATTCTTGAGCAAGTAAAGAAGAACAGAAGGGCCCCAAACATTTTTAGGTCATGATTTAGGATGTAATCCCTCAGAATATATTTCTAGTTGGTTTCTGCAATATGGCGCATCTCGATTCCATTGCGTAACTTTACATGCCAGTTTGTTCATTCAAGTTATTGCTACTTGTCTCTTGGCCAGCGACAGCGCACTGCTGACAAAACGTCTCGCAATGGCAGGTACATCAGCCATGGCCCCAAGTAGTGCAAACCTCAGGCCTGGGTCAAGGGGATTCATCACCATAGTTTGTAACATTGCGAATACCTTGACCCAATACAGATGTAATTTAGGACAACACCACGCCATGTGCAGAAACCCCACTGCTACCTGGTCACATTTTTTACATGAAACGTCAGTATTTGGGAAGAATTTATCCATACATCAAAAGGTATAGTAAAAGTGAAGCATAAACTTAAACTTTATTAATTTATGCTTGTAGGTGAATGATGTATGTCTAACCTGGGCAAGACAATATGCCCATTCATTATCTGCTTTGGGTTCCAAGTTCTCTTTCCTACTCTTGTCAGCAGGTGAAGGGTCACAAAGTCTGCATGTCACAATCTCCGAGTATAAAAAGGAGACTGATTTACCAGCATTCACTCCTTGGATACACTTAGGGCCAGAAGTATGTAGGTTCGCATTTGCGAGTACCAAATAGCGATTTTCACCAAATAAATAACTGGGATTCGCAAAATGCGATGTAACAACACCATCGCAGAATATTTTGCGATTTCTTAAAATTTGCAATCGTAAATAGCAAGTACTAAATAGTGATTCGGTAAAATAGCAAATTGGTGATTTGGAAATCGCAAATTTCAATTTTTGTATTCTGCAACAGCATGATGCCTTCACAAACAGGAAGTGAGTCAGAGCATGCTTTTTCCATAAGTCTGAGCATCAGGAGCAGGCAGAGAGACCCAGCACAGCACCAGGGAGGCACTCAGGAGAGTCGGCCAGAAAAGGTGAAGACAATGGCCACTTATGGAATTGGCAAGGACACAGGAGGGAGAAAAAGAAAACTGAGATTCAGTGAGCAGGAATTGGAGGTGTTCACAGAAGAGGTGGTCAGGAGCCATGACCAGTTATTTGGCAATCACTCACCCCATGTCCCAGAAAGTGAGAAAAGGAAAATGTGGACTGACATCCAGAGCGAAGTTTGCGCTGTGGGTGTTGCCCGGCGTTCAATTGAGGAGATACGCAGGCGCTGGCATGACTTTTGATCATGTGCCAAGAGGAGGGCAGAAATCAGGCTGAAGGAAGCAAGGAGCACTGGTGGTGGACCACCCATCCAGACACAGGTCCACCCCCTTGGAAGACATGGCGGAGTCAACACTGCTGCATGAAGCAGTAGGTGGTGTCACTGACATAGACACCTCGGGCACACTCGGCACCAGCAAAGGTAAGGACAGTAATGATTTTAATCACCATATATGCATGTACAAATGTCCCTTAGAAAGAATATGTAAGGGAGATGACAAATGCCATTAAGGAACTCTGCACTGTAATGCAGCAGGAGCATGTCACCCACCGTAGGTGCCATCACCAATTGGTGGGTAGGTTGGATGGGTTGAGCAGATCTGTCAATCGGCTCACTAACACAACTGCTTTGCCGTCACAAAGTGCTATGGGCATGCAGGTGGAAATGGCACATTGCAGTCAGGAAGTTGTACGAGGATTGGTGCAAGGCACCAATGTATTGGAGACAATGCCGATAGCCCGGAATGCTGCAAACAGCGATCTGGGTGGTGGGGATGGTGAGGAGCTCTCTTGCCTCAGCAGTGTCACAGCCCCTGTGATGGGTCCTAGGCGTCGCGGTTCCAGACACAGTTCTGTCTCTGAACCCGCAACAAGAGGTGCCACTGAGACCACTGAGCGTTCAAGCGGAGTTCATGGACGTAAAAAATATTGTTGAGAAGTGCATATTTTGTAGCAATTCATTGATACTATGATGTCAATAGTGTCACACTGTAATTGGGACCTGATTGTGTCTTTTGAATACCTATGTCCTATTCACACATATTTGTCCAGAAGTCAATGCAATAAATGAGATACCTGCAGCAAAAAATGAAAGCAGATGTGGTGTTGTCATTACTTACATCAGAAATAGTTGTATGTAATCCCCGCACGTCTTTGCCTGCCCTCTGCTGCTCTGGTTCTGTCTGCTGGGTGAAGAGGTGGCAAGGGGTCATCATCCTCATCAGAGTCCGTCTCTGTGGGTTCGACTCGTATGCCTCTTGTTATAATATTATGCAACTTTGCACATGTGGCCATGATCTTGCATGTGATTTCCGGACTGTATTGCAGTGCTCCCCCACTTTTATGCAGGCATCGCAAAAAACTCTTCAGCAGGCCAAAGGTCCTCTCAATCACACTTCGTGTCCTCCTATGTGGCACATTGTATCTCCATCCACTTGGCGTGGCAGGATTGAGATACGGTATCAGAATAAAGGACCACACTGCATATGCACTGTCACCTAGAATGACAGGAGTGCAAAACGAGTTATTGTTATCTGTGACATCACATATACCTTATGCAACATTGTTCTCTGTTGTATTACCAAGTAGGTATCCTTCACCAAACTCCCCTGCAAGACATCGTGTGTGTATTTCACTGTGCCTGAAGATGTGGGAGTCATGTGTGCTACTAGGGTATCTGGCCACAAGATCATTTATGATTTTGAAGGGACTGCATATAACCTGGATGGTCATAGAATGTGTATTTTTTCTATTCCTATATATGTACTTCGTTGCAGGTGGTGGACAGATTGCTACATGTGTCCCATCAATGCAGCCAATGACGTGTGGAAATTGGGCTTCCTGGTAGAAATCTAATTTATTTTTTGCAAATCCTGTGGTGTGTTGGGGAATTTTATGTGCAGATGAAGTTTAGTTAACATGGCATTTAGGAATGTATTAAAGAAGTGTGAGAGAGTACTTTGTGACAAACCTCCAGCTGCGGAAATGACCCCTTGATAGCTTCCTGAGGCTAACAGGGGCAGGGAGCATAATACCTGCACATGAGTGGGTATGGCATTGGGTCTGTGTGTGTGTCGCTGCAGTAGGGGTTGTAAATCAGCTGTTGAGTCAAGTATAATGGAGTTTAACCTGTACTTGTGATATATCTCCTCCTCTGTTTGATCAAAGAGGGTAATGTGCACTCTGAAAATGTGCTCCTGTCTCCTCCTCCCTCTCCTCAAACCTGCCAGGATCCTCATCCTCATCACTATGATGTAGAGTGCAGCCATTGTTGAAAAGAGCTGATGCATTCTGGACCTCTGTATGCATAGGTTGCTCCTGTTTACCACCTGATTTCAATTTGCGGTGAATTACACATGCAAAAAAACATTTTGCGGCTAATCGCAAATGCTTGATACATTGGATTGCAATTCCTTATTTGAGATTCGCAGACTGCGATTTGCTTAATCTAGTCGCATTTTTTTAAGGAATCGCTATTTTAGTGATTCCTTAAAAATGCACTGCAAATCCCCTTCATACATCATGAAATGCTATTTTGCATTTGCAAACTGTGGAATTTACAGTTTTGCACCATTTGCAAATGCACAATCCTTTGATACATCTGGCCCTTAGTGAGTAGCATGAGTTCTTACAGAGTTTAGGAAAACGTGAAAATGCTCCTTTTGCTGCTGAGCATAATTACAAGTATAGGATAGCTAGGAAGGCGACAATATCAGCAAGTGGGAATACCCTTGTCTTGTGCCCCACCCAATTGCTATTAGTGCTGAGTGTTGCCTATTAACATTACCTCTATTGGTGGGATTGGTACACAATAGGGTAATTATTTTAAAAATTGAGTACTGAGTCCCAAATGGTGAAGGACCTCTTGAATATAGGGCCTTTTTAAAGCACTGCCATGACCAATAAGTCTGGATTTGCTCAAAATAATATGGCCATCTAGGTGCTTGGTGTATCTCTGAGAAACAAAACAGGCCTGACCTGGTAACACCAAATATTACATGTGCGGCTGTAGACACTGTGCCAGGATTTTGGTAAGCATCTTTTTGCCCATGTTCAACAGGGATAATGGCTTATATGAGGTGCGAGTTGTCGGTTTCTGTTAGATTTAAGAAGTATAGAAATCATAACTTCAAGAATTGTGGTAGGGAAGCAGCCTTTAGTGATAGCAGGAGTGTACACGTTTAGCAATCTGAGAGCTAAAATGACAGTAAATTCCTTGTAAAACTGAACCAGGAAGCCATCTCCTCCACAAGCTTTACCACAAGAGAGATTTGTAAAAGTAGCTTTAACATCTTTCACTGTTAGCAGGGACTTGAGGATACTATGTACGTCACACTCAACCCCAGCCAGGGCCATGCCATCCAGGTATGCTACAATCTGCGGTGGTCAACACTGGGATTTGGATGCTAAGAGCTCTGTATAATGCTGGCAAAAGTGTCTAGAATGTCTGATGTCATAGATGACATGGAACCATTGTTAATTTTTATAAATGGAATTAGCAAATTATTCTCAGTGGTCCAAATTATCCAAGCTACACTCCTCCCTGGTCTATCCCCTCCACTTAACTGGCAGATTTGTGAGGGTTTCCTTAGGTATAAGGGGCCAGATGTAGGTAGCATTTTGCATGGCGCAAACTGCGAAAATTGCAGTTTGCGCAATGCAAAATGCACATCGCGATGCTCATTCCCATTTTGCGAGTCGGTACCGATGTCGCAAAATGGCAATGCGACTCGCAAATAGGAAGGGGTGTCCCTTTCCTATTTGCGAGTCGCACCGCAATGCTAAATTGCTTTGTGACCGCTGTCGCAAAGCAATTCGCATTTACCACCACTGTCACACTGGTGGTAACCCATTCGCAAAAGGGAAGGGGTCCCCAGGGGACCCCTTCCCCTTTGTGAATGTTGCCAGAAATGTTTTTTCAGAGGAGGCAGTGGTCCAATGGACCACTGCCTACTCTGAAAAACGAAACCAAATGGTTTAGTTATTTTTTTTGTATTGCAACTCGTTTCCCTTTAAGGAAACGGGCTGCAATCCCAAAAAAAAAACTGCTTTATTTAAAAAGCAGTCACAGACATGGAGGTCTGCTGTCTCCAGCAGGCCACCATCCCTGTGAGTGCAGGGACTCGCTATGGGGTCGCAAAATGCGACCCACCTCATTAATATTAGCGATAGCGATTCGCAGACGGTGTCTGAGACACCGTTCTGCATCCGAATTTGCGATTCAGAAATTGCGAGTCACACCGACTCGCAATTTCCGATTTGCTAATTTGGAAATTGCTACATCTGGCCCATGATTTCCTGGCCTCCTCTCTCAGAACTCCCTAGCAGTTCCGGCAATTTGGCTATTGTAGTTTTTAGTTTAGTTTAGTCAAATTATACTTACTTTCTTACTGATTAAGTTCCCCTCTAAAAGGTCAAATGTGCCTTGCAAGGATTTAAGGATGGCTGTTTCCATATACTCCACTAATACAAACCTTAAAGGCCTCCCACAAGGTTTCAACTGAAGACAAAGAGCCCCTCATCATGAGTGTGGTGGTTTTACCACAGTGGTCCCAGCAGTAAAGCCTGCCGCATTACAAAGTCAAACTGCCACAATGCCGCCAGCAGTGAGCTCCTCTGGGCCGGTGGCATGCCTAAGACCGCCAGCCATATTATGAGGCAGCCAATCGCCAGGCTTTTCGTGATGGTCACCCACCTGGGTCCTGTTGCCAGCACATGCATCCCACTCGCCCACACACTTGCAGACACCCCCCTCCCACTGACCCACACACTTGCAGACACACACCCCCACTCGCCCATACACTTCCTGACACACACCCCACTCAACCGCACGCATACATCCAAACACACCCACCCTACTGCACGCATACACCCAAACACCCCCACCCAACTGCACACATACATCCAGACACCCCCAGTCAACTGCATGCATACATAGACACCCCCACTCGCACACAAACAGACATGCACCGTCTCTCGCTCTCACACAGACACGCACCCCCACTTGTTTGCAAACAGACATGCACCCTCATTTGCTCACACACAGACACACACCCCTCTTGCTTGCACGCATATGCACCCCCTCTGCATTCATACACAGCCCCAACACCATCCTCCGCATTCATGCACCCATATACCCCCACCCTCCGCTTTCATGCACACCCCCACCACCGCACACACAGTCACATACTCACGCACGCACACCCATTCCAACACACACACATACATAAACACACCACACACATGCACCTATCACCCCCCCATTTCCAGTTGGTCCATCTACCTTTCAGGGCCAGACAGCAGCCCACGTTGAGGTGGTCATCCAGGAGGGTGTGGATGTCGCCGTCCAAGTACCGCAGTGGCATATTACTGCTGGTAATATGGCAGGCGGAGTCCTTCCGGAGTGGCAGTTCTGGCGGTATAACTGCCTCTCACCCGCTCTCTGTCAGGCCAAGGGTGTCGGATTTCTGCCTGTTTATGGGTTGAAATCTGTAGGCGACACGTAATACATCGTCTTCTGACGGCGGTCTTTTGGTGCCCGCTTCGACTGCGTTCTTCGCAAAAGACGGCCAAAGTCAAAATGAGGGCCAGAGTATTTATTCAGACTAAAATGTACCAGGATGATGTCTTTGACCTCAGAGCAGACACTGGGTCATGCAGCTCAGAACCCATCAGCCTCCGGTTAATAAAATGCAGGGATGGCGAGGGATCTACCATAGTCAGTGGTGAGTGATCAGATAGTGGTCCGGGAATAATATGGACATCATGTCCCTTGGATGGAATGATTCGAGACAACAGCCAGAGGACATATTGCAAACACAGAAATAACATGTACATTTTCTATTGATTGGATGAAGAGCACTTCTTGAACCAATTAAATCATCTAACTGCATAACATGTTGCAATGCTACTCCTGCCTTTGTGGGATGTCTTCTGGATCCAGATATCCTGTCCATAACAGAGTGAAATACCAAATTAAAGTCACCACCCCACAATATAGGCCAATCTTTGAACTTGGCACCTTAAGGCATGATTTCATTAAAAAAGAATTTGAGATTATGAAGATTCAGGCCATACACATTGATAAGCAGTAACGATGGTGCAACAAGCAGTCCCGCCACCACCACCAATCTACCATTCGTGTCAGCAATGTGTTCCTTACATTTGAACTCTATGGATTTCTTAACAGGTGTAACCACTCCACACAAAAATGTTTAATACGAAGAGAAGTAACAGTGGGGCCCCGCAAAAGATGCAAATGTGGATGTGGGTATTGGTGCAAAATTGGTCTCCTGAAGCAAAGAAATGTCAATCTTGTATCTACTAAAGTAGGCCATTACCTGCAGAGCGTTGTGAGGGTTATTTAATAATCATATATTCCAACTAAGGCATTGAATAATTAAGACAGTGGTAGCTGAATATAATCAGGGTGATAGCAAATTTCACTGTACTCAATGAGCAAACTATCAGAGAAAGCCTACAGAAGATGCCTGTGCTGTCACTGCAGTAACGATGCAAAAGAACAGAACTGCCCCAAAACACATAACCCCTTCCCCTCCCACACCAACCCCAATCGTCAGAGAACTCCCAAATTCAAACAAAGGAAGAAAACACTCTACAGCATCAGTAAGCCATGCCATGTTTGTGATCCATGCAGTTGAAAGTGCTGTGGAGCACAGACCAGCCCTGGGCAAAACCCATGACAGTGCTAGAAAATGTAATTTCTTTAGTCTAACAGCAAGTCTAGAGATATCCTATTGAGGCAAAGAACCTGATCATTGTCACTTTAGTTAAAGAGTCTCACTAAAAAAGAACAAAGCACATGCTCCACAAGAAAGAATGCAGAAAAGCACTCATGACCAAAAAGCATCACCAAGAGCTGCTCAACAAAATTGTCCATATTGACAATCTTAGTGAATTCCACAACCCTTTGGATGTGCCTATTGTTGCTGTAGGAGCATAGCTACATCCCAGATGGCAGTATCTGGGGGAGAGGCATGAATTTCTGTGACTGGGGTTGTGGGTCCCCTGCCTTTCATCAAAATTTAGTTTGGATTTTTCATGGTCTGCCTTACCCCTACTGGCACTCTCCTGGAGACAAGTTCCACTCAGTGTGAAGTAGCCTAGACACTGTCCGCTCACCAGTGCTATCTCTCTGCAGGTCAGGGGATCTGTGTAGGTCAATGGGCACACAAGGGTGACAAATGGATATGTTATGGATCCTCATATGGTCAGACTCAATGTACTCAACAGAGCAGAGGTTGTCACTGCAATGCATGGTGGGACAGGAAATCTGATCTGTTCCAGTAGCAGGAATTATATACCACAGCTCTCCACTCAATGTACACATTATGGTGTGGCAGCCCAGTGAACAATGTCAATGTGATGCCACCTAGGCCACTAAGTATAGTTAGTTCAACCATTCAAGGAGCACTTCACAGCCTTCAAGTCTCAGGAAAGCAAGTGCTCCCCCCCACACTCCCAAAGCTGTCCACTCAAGAGCAGCACCATACCATGATGGGGCCACAGCTGTCAATTATTGGTCTCAGTAGGGACGTTCAGCATTGCCTCACTTGAGTATCTGCATGGTGGTCCAAAAGAACTGGGGTCCCGTGCAGCAATCCTAAAAGACGGGACAGGTCCAGGCGCAAGAAGAAATAATGCTTTTTACCTGCTCCACTCTTGGTGGGCTCCAAACGTGCTGGAACAGTGTCATGACCACCAGTCACTAAACGCTCCAATAGCTCGCCCACCAGTTAGGATCCCAGGGACACAACTGTCCCATAGTTACTTTTAGCAGGTTGTCCACCCGACAGGGGTTCTCAGGCTCCAACAGGCTCTAACAATCCTCATCAGCACAGTGCCCCTGAAGGTTCTACTATGCTGCACAGGCCCGCCAATGACATCCATGCAGATCTCACTGATCAACCACAGCAGGATCCCAAACAGTGCCAGCATCTGCCACAGCCCCTGCACTCTGAAATATCAGGGTATTGGCGCTCTGAAGCACAGACTAAAATACAGACCAGCTGGTGGCCACATTATTTGCTTTACAAATGGGGATTGAAATGTAGAAACCTGTAATTGGTGGGCAACTGGAGTACAGCACATTTTTAATGCTGTGAAGAGTGCACTGTGTTTTGAAGAGTTGAGACACTACACAATTGTGATGGCCCACTGTTCAGAATAATTTTTTATAGTGACTCCCTGACCGAGAAATAGAATTGGTGTTGAATTTAGTCTAGAGCCTTGTGGTGGACATTCCAGGCTCACGGAGGAAGCCTGAACCATTGGAGGTGGATTGGCTGGACAATCAGAAGTGGATTGAGTGGAGCGTGTTGGTCCTAAGGCAATTGTAAACATGATATTATTTGAATGTACATTGGTGAGGCAATATTTATTTCTAAGTTCTGAAGAAGGTGGTTTTTATATCCTGGTGCCTTGAAACACATCAACAGAATTTGAAAGCATAGTCTAGAGTGAACTGGTGATGTCTGGATGTTATTATATTCATGGACACAAGAAGTAGAAGTGTATCCATTGCAAAGACAAATTGGATTATCTTGGAAGTTTTCTCTCTTCTTTTGTATATGTTATGTTTTTGTATATGTGTTTTATGAATGATAATTTAAGATGTAAAGTTTTTATAGAAGAATATTAATGCTGTATTTTCAAATGTTCATGCTGTCAACAAAAACTGCCTTAAAGTAGAAGCAGCCTCACCAAAGTTGAGAGGAGACAGCACATTTATAACTTCCAGTGACAGATGCAGCAAGATTTAGGGTATCCACAACAGGCATCCAGATGTTCTGAAGTCCAGCTTAGTGATGTGGAATTGAGTGCTTACTATTTGGTTGTGTTGTATTTGATAAATTGTTGTGAAATTACATCAAGTGTTCAATGAGTGATTGCCTGTAAGTTTAGTTTTTACCTAGGGGAAGGTTTTTTTGGCTTCTGGTTTCTAGAACCCTGTCCCCTTGGTTAGAGAGGTGTCTCTCATCCTTTTTGGATCTCAAACTGTGCCAGCATTTTCTACAGCCCAAGCACTGTGAAACATCTGGATGCTAGCACTCTGAAGCAGCAAGTAAAATAACTTTATGTTTATGGGCCAGCGGAGCTTGCTCCTCAAGACACCATCTTGTTTCTTGGCTCTCCAGTGCCCCAATTAACTTGCTTCAATTGTAGAAGTTCATGAAACTGTTGAATTAGGGCACTGACGAGTTAAGAGAAGCCAAGAGAGGCCATTTCTTTCATGGGATCTTGAGTGTACAAGTTGTAAGAATCATTAACCAAGATATTTAGTATTGGGCAGACTATGCCAGTCTTCACGTGTGATGGCACATTTCATTGGTAATGAAATGCACAATAGCAAGTGTTCATGGGGTCATAGTGAAAGTAAGGAATTCATCCATGCACACCACAATAAACCACCTACTTCTTTACTAGCTTGACCTGTCCCACTTCTTTGCATCTCCCAATTTTTTTGTGCTCTTTTTCTTGTATTCCATTGCCTCTGTATATGATCCTGTTTCCTTCTTTGCTTCCCTTTCCCTTTATCACCTTTCTCCTTCACTCGGTCGTACTCACATTTAGGATGAGAAAAGCTCTTCATGGAAAAGGACAAAGAAGACGAGAGCTTGACTATCCTTTCTCTCTTGTTGGCAAGGCTTATCACATTGCTCACACCTTTCGTCTGGGAGTTCCACACACATGGGAAGCATATTTCAGAAACCACAGAAAAGACTCTCACAAATGTCTTAAAATTAACAATCCAAAGTAACTTAATGGGGATGGGGAGACACATAACAATCATATGAATACCTGCAGGCCTGTACGTACAATATTTTGTTTAGTCACACATAACCATAGGCCATGTTCCCACCCATTTCTGCTAATTAGTATAACATGGTGTGCAGTGATTACAGAACAGTCATCCCACCACACGGATGGATTTTTAGTAGCCACAGTCCTCGATCCAACTATACCCTGCAGCCTGCACAATATATTTGAGGATCGCATCCTGCCTAAACTATGCCAGAAAGTCTTTGGGTTAGCCTTATACCTTGGCTGTTACTCTCCAGACTGCATCATATGCTTACCATTTCTGAAGGGTTATCATATTTAGATAGCAATGACTTCTTCCAGTATGTCCTGAGATGAATGGCTAGCAGCAGGTCCATAAGCAGACAGTGTAAAAGTAATATTTCATGAAATTACACCAGGTATGAATGCTGCTGTTAACATCCCACCACACTTGATGAGATGTAGTGCATCCAAGGGCTCTCCTTCTTCTTTCTTTCTTTTTAAAAGGGCAACTGTCAAATAGAGCTATCATTATAGTATATAGAATCATAGCACTTGTGAAGACTGAAAAGCCATGTGGCAGATACCTTAACCTTGGGAAAACGCCAAGGGTGTTGTCAGAGTTGCCACAGGTAGAGCTGCCACATTTGCTGCATGCAAAATCTAGAGCTTAAGCTGTGGCCACTTGAAAGTGACACTTCCCTTTGCATCAGCTTTTCTGATTATAAAACTTGATGCACACATGAACACAAAAACATAAACACACACACATGCCTACCTTTACTATTGTTTCTGTTTACCACTTCTCAACACAGTTGTGCTCTTTAGTGCTAATGTAAATAAGAGACATGAAACCCAATTCAATGGTGCTCATTTTATTCATCCTAGAAGAAAGCGAGGCTGAGTTTGCAGCAACAACATTCAAACATGTCACCTATGGGTTGACCTCAATTAACCACAAAAGGAACATTGACCACTGAGGTACCTTACGAGCTAGATGTGCTGGGCAAATGTATTATTGGTAAATTGGCATAAATGATCAAGGCACTTGCCAAAGGTGGCAAGCCACATGATGATATGTGCACTTCCACAAGCATCCACTGGTATCCAAGCAACAAAGATCCAGCCAAGGTCGAAGCAGAGTCCTTACCACCCGACCTGGAAATGAAAGGGCAGGCAGGCACAAAGTTCAAACAACCATGCTACCAACAAAGGCTAAAACAAAGTGGAGGCAGCACCACCAACATGGAGAGAAGGTGGCCCTTTTATGACACCCATTGACTGACACAATGAGATTTAGCCTACTCAGAACAGGCTTCCAAATGTTATGAAGTCCAGGTTAGCGATGTGGAAGATGATACTTAAATGGAGTGGAAAATGGAGTTTAGATGAAACCCTCAGTGCCAGACTCCAGATGTAGAACATAAGACCACCTCATGTAGGGACTTTGCTCAAGAAGCCCTTTTAAACTTGGTGTCCTTCACATGGTTTTCCCCTGACATTTTGCCTTCAGACCTCCAGTTTTTGCTCACTTTCATTTTGCTGGCCTTAGGACTCTGGACACTTTACCACTGCTAACCAGATAGACAAATGTTTGTGCTATCTGCTCAAAACATTGTAAGATTGGTTTACACCCAATTGGCATATTTAATTTATTTATATATATCTAGTAAAGTGTCCTACATGTACCCAGGGTCTATAAATTGATTGCTACTAGTGGGCCAGCAACACTGATTGTGCCACCTACTTTCGTAGCCCATTAAACATGTCTCAGGCCTGCAATTGGAGAGCCTGTGTGTTGCAGTTAACCTGCCATTTCACCCTGGCAAAGTAAACCTGTTGCCAGATCCAAACTTTCCTTTGTAATACATATAAAGGGCACATAAGGTAGGCCCTAGGCAGCTCCAAGGGCTAGGTGTAATATACTTAAAAAGTTGGACATGCACTTTTAAGTTGCATGTGTCCTAGTAGTGAACATTTCTTACATTTGTTTTTCACTACTGCAAGGTCTAACTCTCCCATAGAATAACATTGGAGCCGCCTTATTACATTTTATAAGTGTAATTAGCAAATGGGAAGTGATTGTGAAGTCATATTTTAAAACAGATCAGATCAGAAACATCTTTACCCATAAAGTCAAATATCCATAAAAGTACAACATATTAAAATCGTACAGACATATTATACAAGATAAAACCCGACATCTGACAACATGGTAAAAGTTAGGTTAAAAACAGTCTATAATCAGTATAAATTCAGCAGGTCCATTTTAATCAGGTAACATTGGTATACATCCAATTGGCATATTTAATTTACTTATAAGTCCCTATTAATGTGTACTACTTGTTTCCAGGCTCTGTGAACTAAATGCTACTACTGGGCCAGCAGCACTGATTGTGTCACCAACTTAAGTAGCCCTTTAAACATGCCTCAGACCTGCCACTGCAGAGCCTGTATGTGTGGTTTTGAACTGCCACACCAACCTAGGAAAACAAACCTATTGCCACACCTAAACCTTACTTTTTAATACATATGTCACCCCTAGGGTAGGATTGGGACAGCATATAGGGCAGGGTGCAATATAATTGAAAAGTAGGACTTGTACATTTTAGTTTTACATATCCTGGTGGTGAAAAACTCTTAAATGTGTCTTCCATCACTGAAAAGCCCCTCTCTTTCTCTAGGTTAACATTGGAATTTCCTTATTACACTTTATAGGCGCAATTTCCAAATATAAAGAGAAATCACCTTCAAGGTTGATATCTCTGGATCACAATTTGAAAAAGTAACTTATGGTGAAGTTCAATTTTAAATTGCAATTATGAAAATGCAGTGTTTTAGAAAGTTGAAGCATTTCGTGCCTGCAGCATTCTTCTGGCCAGACAAAGAAAGGTGTCACAAAGCAACGCTGCGCAGACCACACAGCATGATTTTTAAGGTAGTGTGCTCAGTGGGCCTAGGTGAGTCACTGCAGCTGGCCTGTGCGCCATCGTGATCGGCTTGAACTTGTGACTTTGTCCCAGTCCAAGAAGACCAGATAACAACAGTTGGCTCTTTGTGCTTTTTTGCACTAGTTTCACTTTAATCTTTCAAAATTCATAAATCCAGTTCTACTGATTGGATTTTTGTCATTTTGGTATTGTTTTATTTATCAGATTGAGAATTCAAAGCTATTTTTCTAACCTGGTGTGAAATCTTTTTGCGTAGTGTTTTCACTTTTTTAAGTGTTGCACAAACTTTACACATTACTTCTAAATTAAGCTTGACTGCTCTGTGCCAAACTGCCAGGGGGTTGAGCACCTGTTAATCTGGGGTTTGCTTGTGCCTTACCCTGACTAGGATTGTGGTTGCCCCTTTACCAGGGCTCACCCCCTAGTCAAGCAGTATCCCAATTTCTAACAAGCCCTATGTCTTCCTTAGCAGTAAGTAGCGAATACACTGGTCCAGTGGGTTACAGCCAGGAACATCTAGAACTATCTCATTGCACAATCTAAGACCTGGAATACTTAAACTAACTGAGGAGATAATTTAATTTTCACGGGGAAGTTCTATAGCTCCATGTTACACATAGGAACAATGCAATAACATGGAGTGCTCCAAGCAAAATTTAATTTTGCCACTTGGAGTGCCTTCTATATACTACATTTTCAGGTCTAAATTTCCTTGATCTTCCTATAAGGATGTGCAAAATAGTTATTTTTGTCAGGGGAAAATACTACGTGCTGCAAAAAAAGAAAATAATAAAACAGCAGATTTTATTTATGAAATATAGAACTAAATAGCACAGTGGTAAACATTGGCACCCTTTGGAAGTCTTTCTGCAATCCAGCAGAAGCCTCATTATAATGGTGAAATGTAACATTCCTTTTTTAACAATTTCTAAACACTTACACAAACTATTTTGTTCGTGTTTTCAACGCCTTCCTAGCACTTCCCGCACTTATAATAATCATCGTGGACAGAATGACTGGGCCTGTCTTTCTTTATCTGCCGTCGCTTTCTATGGTTTAATAAAAAAAACATAGCTAACCTTTGCTTTGTGCCAGCTGCATGCACTAAATCCAAGAAGTACATCTTCTCCTCGTGTCCTTTGCTGCAGTAAATTCAGTAACAATTACAGTAAGCGGTTTAGATTCCCCATCAGTGTAACAGTTTAACCTCAATATGCCAAGTACATTCATTTTCTCTGCCTGTCATCGGCTCCGAGAAAACAAAATGCATGAAAACTGCAGCTAGCAACGTCTTGTCAAACGAGAAATGCATCAACCAAATAACCTAGATTCAGTGCCCTTTCACAGGCTCATTTCCTTTAGATTCAGAGATTTGTTGGGAAACAGGCCCAACGTGTCCTGACAAACTTGCCAGTGTTTCACTCATTGATCTTTAACTCCAATCGCCCATGATAAGTAATATGTTGTGAATAAACAGAATACACCAGTTCTCCTCTCAGGTAATTTAGTTTATTCGTAACGACCCTGCCCGGCTGTCCACCGCAACTCCTTCATCTAACTGCCGTCTCTCCCTTCTCGAATGCCTCCCCCGTTGCCGGGTGACAGCCGAGTTCTATTCCTTCTGATTACAAGAGACAATGCAACACATCCCCTATCCTACAATAACATATAAACACTTACTACTACTAATAACCATAAATTTACTTCAACTACAATACTGCTTTCACACGAAATCCTTCAACAACCTGGAGGGTTGCCTCACCCTTACACTGACTCTTTTTATTATGCCCTCGCTCTTACATTGTTCTTTATTATATTTTTTTCTCCAGTCACTCTTCTCCGTTTCATTCCTTTTCAACCATTCATTTATCTCTATATCCGAACATTTCACTGTTTTTCTCACATTCCACCAGTTACCATCCGATAGCTTAACACAATTTCCCTTTACCTTCAACACGCACCTTGGTACCGATAGTTTAGATTCTCCCTTTCTTGCCATATTCCCTATCTTAACTCTAACCCAAACCCCTATTTCGTATCCTTTCTGCTCTCTCACAATTTTATCATTGTGTCTAGATTCATATCGATGTTGGTACGACTTCACTCTTTCCCTGACCCGTTCTGTATCAACCATTTTACTTTTACTTTTACCCATCCATGCAGGCACAGCCATGGTACAAGGTATCCTACCTTTCATCATCACAAACGGGGTCTCACCTGTCACACTATGAGGAGTAGTTCTATAACTCCACAGCATATCCTTGATTTGGGACTTCCATGATAAATTATTATATAAGGCTAATTGAATAGTTTCTCCTAGTACTCGGTTAAACCGTTCCACCATACCATTTCCCCTGGGATGGTACACAGGTGTCCTACAATGCTTGATTCCCCACCTTCTAAGAAAATTCAAAAATTCACTCGAAGAAAATTGCGGTCCGTTATCACTTAACATTTCTCCGGGACAACCTTCCCTTCTGAATATTTCCTCACAAAATGCAATGACATTACTTGACTTCACTTCCCTCACAAACGCAACCTCTGGCCATTTTGAATAATAATCCATCATAATTATCGCATATCTATCAGAACATCCCAAACATTCAAATGGACCACAAATATCTATAGCTACTCTATACCACGCTTTTTTCTGGCAACCCTTGTGATTTAATTGTAGTCTCTAACAACACATGTGACTTGTCGCTTGACATACATGCCGCACAATTTCTCACATACCTTTCTATTTGCTTATCCATCCCTGGCCACCAAAAATCCACCCGCACCTTCCTTTACATAGCCGACATGCCTCCATGCCCTTCATGCATCAACCTTAATACTCTTTCTTTCAGACCATCAGGCACCACCAATCTGTTTCCTCTTCTCAACACACCCTCCATGACCGACAATTCCTCCCACACCTGCTTAAACTCACCCATATCAACATCCAAATGTTTTTTATTAACCCATGGTAATTCCTTCATTATCCTGTTCATTAACCTATCTTCCCGCACTGCATTCTCCCATTCTTCTCTACTTATGGCACACCCTGCTTCAGAAATGTCCGCTACCACCCACTCATCTTCTTCATACACCTCATCATCACACACCGGCAACCTAGACATACAGTCTGCACTTATGTTCTTTATCCCAGGTACATATTTCATTCTAAATGTGTATTCTTGCAGTCTGTACATCCATTTTGCAATCCTCGGTGTAGCTCTACTAGCTCCCTTGGTGGTAAAAATGTCAATCAATGGTTTGTGATCTGTTCGCAGCTCAAACTTCGTGCCCCATACATATACTCGGAAATGCTGCACACTCCACCAGCATGCCAAGGCCTCTTTCTCAATGGTAGAGTACGTCGGTTCTGCTCCCTTCAATGTGCGTGACGCAAACGCCACCACTCTCTCTCTTCCATCATGTCTTTGCAATAATGCTGCCCCTAACCCGTAATTACTGGCATCGGCCACTATTATTGTCTCATCAACTGGGTCATAAGGCTTCAACGTGATAGCTTTCACAATTGCTTCTTTTATCAATTCGAATGCTTCTTGACATTCACTAGACCATTGAAAATGGCAGCCTTTTTTCATTAACTCCCTTAGCACATGTACCTTCCCAGCAAAATGATCCACAAACTTCGTGCAGTATTCAGCCAAACCCAAAAATTACCTCAGTTGATCTTTATTTTGCGGTGCAGGGGCATTTGCAATGGCGTCCAACAACTTCCTTTTTGGTTTAACCCCATGTTGATTTAGTGTGTGTCCCAAATACTCCACTTCTTCTACTCCAAACTTGCACTTTTCCCTACTTATGGTAAGGCCTGCTTTCTACAACTTCTTCAACACCTTCTCCAGTACCACATCATGCGCTTGTTCACTATTGCCCCAAATTAGTACATCGTCCTGGAACACTAGTGCATTGTTAACATTATTCAAGGTTTTTTGCATTATCCTCTGAAATACGGCAGACGCAGATGCCAAACCAAACGGCATCCTAACAAATTGGAACGCCCCTTCTGGCGTTATGAAAGACGTTAAATGTCGGGATTCCCTTGATAGACACACTTGGTGGTATGCATTCGATAAATCCAGCGTGGTAAAATATTTCCCACCTCGAACATTAGCCAACATTTCATGTATTCTTGGTAATGGATACCGGTCAATCATTATGCTGTTATTCAGATCCCTCAAGTCCACGCACATGCGAATTCGGCCATCAGGTTTCCTGGCTATTACAATAGGACTTAACCACTCAGACACTTCTATCACACCCTCCTTACACAGTCTTTGAAGTTCCTCCTTTAATTTTCCTTTCAGCGCTAACGGTACTGCCCGTGCCTTGTGCACCTTCGGCACAGCATTTTTTCTTAAAATTATCCGGTGTTGAAAACCTTTGAGGCAACCCAACTTTTCCTTAAACAGCTCCCGATAAGCAGCTATCCACTTCCCATCTCTGCTTTCCTTTGTTAACAACACTTGTTCGGGATGATTGGGGTCCAAAACTATGCCCAATGCACGCTGCTCCTTCCATCCTAGTAATGATCGTCCTTGTTGCACAACATACACCTTTCCTTGTGTTTCTCTATCTTTAAATCTTAGCTCTGCTTCAAAGTAACCTACTACAGGCAGTTTGCCCCCACTGTACCCTTCCGGTACTACATCCGTGGGTTTAAGTTCGTTGTTTTTCAAATCGCCCCATACCTGTTCGTCTATTAAAGTAAATGGTGAACATGAGTCCGCCCACATGTGTGTCAGTTTCCCGTTTATCTCTACAACACATTTAGGTGGCTTATATTCCATGGTTTTACTTCCAAATTGAGTGCACACTGTTGTAGCTCCTTCTTCCACAACTAAGACTTCCAACTCATTTTCACTAGTGCTACTGTCTTCTTGTCCATCTCTTCTTACTGCATTTACAGATTTCCTGAATTTGGTTTCGTTAGACATTCTGCATACCCTAGCAAAATGTCCTACCTTCTTACATTTGAAACACCTCGTGTTTATGGCTGGACAATTTTTTGCTTCTGCTAGGTGTTTACCACTTCCACACCTGAAGCACTCCTTTCTCTTCCCCATGTTATCTTCAAATTTCCTTGTATACTTGTTAGAATATCGTACTTCTCCTACTATATCTTGTTCCTTAGTACTACTTGTATTATTAAGCTCCTTAACATATCGAGACGTGCTTTCCACATGTCTTGCAACTTCCACCGTCTTATCCAATGTCGGATTCTTTAAACTTAACAACTTCTCCTGTATCTTCACCTCCTTCACCCTATTAATAAACTGGTCCCGAATGATTTCATCATGCATATCTCTAAATTTGCAAGAAATAGCTAGTCTTCGTAGACTATTGACAAACTGATCAATTGTTTCATCCGGTTTTTGGGTGCATGAAAAAAACTTATGACGTTCTACCACAATGTTGATTTTCCTTCCGTAATTTTCCTCCAACGCTTTCATGGCATTTTCATATAAATCTTCCTCATGATCTGAATCTCCTGCTTGTGTGTCATGTACTGGTAAAGTTTTCAAAACTTTCCTTCCTTCCACCCCCAGACAATGCTTCAATATCGCCAATTTCCTTTTTTCAACATACATTTCCCCTCCAATGGCCTCTAAATAAGTCATGAAAGCGTCCTTCCAATCTTCCCAGGCCATGCAGGGTTCACCAGGGAGTTGTAAAAATGCAGGTGGTGGAATAATGGAGTGTGTTGCCATGTTCACTTACACCTCTTATCTTTCCTACTTATTCACACTGTAAATTGTACAGTCAACAGTTGTATACGCTGTCTTTGTACAGTTTTCCTTATATTTACATTGTATCATACAGTACGTTAACATATAGTCGCTATATCTCCGTGCTGTTCTTTCTTTTTTTTTTCCTTATAGTGTATCATACAATTTGTCCTAAATATATTAAAACGATCTCTTCTCTATTTACACGTTCCTTTTGTTTGTTTGATTTAAGAAAATGCCGCTTCGCATTTCGCTTTAAAACTACTCCGTTTGTTGCAAGCGCGTCGCCTGGTGTTGCTTAGCAACCGCTACGTGTTAATCATAGCGCGCTTTAGTCCCTTGCACGCGCGTTGCCTAACATTGCTTAGCAACCACTTCGTTGACTGTGCCGCGCTGGTTACTTCCTTCTTTTTCTTTATATATATATATATATTTTTTTAATAACAAATCTCGCTGCTTTGCGCTCACTAAACCTCACTCGCAGAACTTGCCGATCCTCATCCTGCTGACACCTTTCTCTTTCTCGCAAATCCTCTGCACTTCCAGCACAGCTGACGTCTCACGTCTTTCACCGGGTCAGGGTTGTGCACGGGTTCCCTCGTGGCCAATAATATGTCGTGAATAAACAGAATACACCAGTTCTCCTCTCAGGTAATTTAGTTTATTCGTAACGACCCTGCCCGGCTGTCAACCGCAACTCCTTCATCTAACTGCCGTCTCTCCCTTCTCGAATGCCTCCCCCGTTGCCGGGTGACAGCCGAGTTCTATTCCTTCTGATTACAAGATACAATGCAACAATAAGGCCATGGGAAACGTGTGTCTGCCATTAAACCAGGCAACTGCGGGAATCTAAACACAAACATAAAACCTTTTCTTTAATGGGGATTCTGTCCAAATTCTGTCCAATGTCATTCATACCATCCAAGATCAAGGTCTTCAGATAATGGCAGCCTTGAATTATGTTATGGTAATGACTGGAACAACAGGAATTTGTTTTTAGTGGTACAATGCGTTATCTTCCTTGTTATTTTATGTAACATCGACATTTTTTAGTTGACTATTTTTCAGTAATATGGTCTTTGATGAAAGTTGTAGGAAGAAGGGAAGAATTGTCAAAAACCCTTGACTGGTGGCAGGTCTGCCACCGAGCCATCAATTTGTTGGGGTCCAGCCTGCGACAGCATGCGTTAGCGCATGGTATAGCTAGCGAGGCATTGTTGTATTTAGAAATGGGCTTGGAGCTCACCTGTTGCTTAGCATTTGTTGGATTGGGTGGCACTCTACTTTACAGCCTCACAATTAGTCACAGCTGGAATATAATCATTTCCATTTCTCTCCTTGGAGTAGGGACCTAGCACTGTTTGATTCAACTTGATCAGTGATGTCCACTATTCCCAACATGATTTAAGTACTGTTTTCTTCTTTTAACTTCTAGTGTCCTGCAAACAGAAGGCGTGTGACTGGCAAACAATGTGCCCAGAAGAACCAACAAAATTGCAAGGTTGTATTTTCTATAGCTATTTTTTTTATTTTGCCAAGTCTTCTTTTATCACTTTGCACTCATATTTTGTTTCTATGACTTCTAGTGCTGTGCAAACAGATGGCATGAGACAGGCAAAAAGGTGCCCAGCAGGACAAATAAAATTGCAAAACTGTATTTTCTATAGTTCATTGTTTTCTTTTGCCAAGTCTTCTTTTCTCACTTTGCACTCATGTTCTATTTTGTTTTTGCTCGTGAGCACTGTTCTCAAAAGATGACTAATATCCTGTTCTAAATATTGCAAAGCAACATTGTTTCTTCCTTATGTGTAATTTTCAAAATTATGCTTTGAAACATAATCGTGCAGTAAACCCCAATCCACCCCTCTTAATCCAATCCACCTTTCTCCAATCTCCTACTCCAGTCCAACCCACTCAAGTCTAGTCCCCCACACTCCAATCCAATCCACCACAATCCACTCTACTCAAATCCAGTCCATCCCAATCCAATTCACCCCACTCCTAACAAAACCTTTCCAGTCCAATCCACCCCATCACATCCCAGTCCAATCCACCCCACCCCAATTCAGTCCACCTCATTCCAGTCTACCCTACCCCAATCCAATCCACACCAATCCAGTCCACTCTACTCAATCCAGTCCATACCACTCCATTCCACCCCACTCAATTCCACCACACTCCAGTCAACTCCAGTCCAATCCATCCCACTCCAGTCCAATCCACTCTGCTCCAGTCCAATTCACCTCACTCCAGTCCAATTCATCTCTCTCCAATCCACCCCACCTCAGTGCAATCCACCTCACACAATCCACTACACCCCAATCCAACCCACCCGATTCAGTCCACTCTATCCCACCCCATTCCAATCCACCCCACCCCAATCCAATCCAATACACCCCAACACAATCCAATCCACCAACTCCCATCCACCCCACCACACCCCAATTCAATCCAGTCAACCCCACTCCAATCCACCCCACTTCACTCCAGTCCATCCCACTCCACTCCCATCCATCCATTTCACTGTAGTCCAATACACCACACTCTAGTCCAATCCACCCCACTCTGCACCTTCAGTATTGGTTCCAACGTGATGGGAGGAGTAAGGATCTGGTCATGAACCCACGTGATACAAAGTTCAACGGAGAAGACTTTTGCACAGGATTTAATTCCTAAACCTTATTTAGGGGTACGAATGCTCCCTGTGCCGTTCGAGTAGATGTGCTTGTACTACAAGCAGAGAATGTTTTAGTCCTCTGTCTACATTGCATGTTTGCCTTGCTCAAGGTTTGTGACAGGCCAAGAATGTTATGTTATTGTATAGTGCATTAATCACCCAAGAGGTTATTGAAGGCGCTTGGGCAAGGTATGTAGGTGTGTGGTCCCAAGGCACATATATGAAGAGCCAGGTCTTCAGTTTCTTGCGGAGCTCAAGAAGTGAGGAGGAGTTTCTGATGTGTTGTGTTGAGGCAGGTTGTTCTATGTCTTGGGTGCGATGTAGAAGAATAAGCCAGCTCCAGTTTTGCTTTTGCAGATGTGGGTGTGTGGCAAAGCATAGGTGTCTGGTGGGTTGGTGAAAATGTACATGGACGTTCAGGTATTCAGGTCTTGTGTTATTTAGAACTTTGTATGTGTGTGTGCGAAGTCTCAATTGGCTGCACTTGTGAATGGGGAGCCAGTGAAGCCTCCTATGGTGCGGGTTGAAGTGGGTGAGGCATGGGAGGTTGAGTAGGAGCCTTGTGGTTGCTTTCAGGATGTTATGTTATGTTAAAAAGACTTGTATAGCACATACTGCCCTTGCAATGGGGCTTTCCAGCACTATGCCAAGAGCGTATGGTATTAGTACAATACTCTCATCTAAAGGAAGTGATCTGAGGATGGGGGAACTAAGCAGAAAAGAGCCATGTCTTAAGTGATTCCCTAAAGCTGAGATGGTTATGAATTTTCCTAAAGTAAAGAGGCAATTTGTTCCATAGGGCTGGAGCCAGGGCTTGGAAGGAGCATCCTCCTGCTTGTTCCCTCTTGATCTGAGGGGGCAATGTCTAAATTGAGGTTAGCCAAGCGAAGGAGCCTAGACGGTAAATATGATGAAAGTAGTCTGGCAATGATATGAACTCCATGGGAGTGAATGATCTTATGAGCAATGCACAGGGTTTTGAAATGTACAGGCTTATCCACAGGGAGCCTATGGAGCTTCTGGAGGAGCTTGGAGGCTAAACAAAATTTAGTAAGGGAGACAACCAGCCTAGCTGTGGCAGTTTGAATGATCTGGAGTCTTTTTGTGACTGATTTGTTTGTGCCTAGTTAAAGGACATCACAATAGACCAGGCAAGAAAGATTAGTGATTGGATAATAGTTTTCCCACCTTGTGGGTAAAAAAAGCTGGTGAAATGTTTGAGGCTTTGCAAGAGACTGAAGCAGATGCCTACAAGTGATTTGGTTTGGGCCTCGAAGAGAGAGTATCATCCATTCACATGCCTAAGTTCTTAATGACAGGTTTGGGCTTGGGAGAGGGTCCACAGCTTACTGTTTACCAGTGTTCACCTCAGGTGTGAGTGTGTTTTCCAAGCAGGAGGATTTTGGTTTTGTTAGTGTCTAGCTTTAAACAATTGTTATTCATCCACTTTGCAAAAGTAAGCATCCCTTTGTGAAAGATGCCCATACCTTGAGCTGTGTCAGCAGAAAGTGAATCAAATCAAATCAAATCAGGGTTTATAGAGCGCAACTACTACTACGGTGTTCCAGCTCATTGCTGTGAGGTAGGTGAAGGATCTTCCACCAGCCAAGGTCTTCCGTTAGTGGGGTACGGTGGCTAGCGCTTGTTGAGCGGAGCAGAGAGGTCTGGTAGGGGAGTAGAAGGTGATGCGGTGGTTGAGGTACGCGGGTCCTAGATTGTGGAGGGCCTTGTAATCATGGACAAGGAGCTTGAAGTATTTTCTTGATAGGAAGCCAGTCGAGGTCTCTTAGGTGGTTGGAGATATGCTTGCAGCTGGAATGTCCAGGACGAGTCTTGTGGAGGAATTTTCGATGTGCTGTAGTGTCTTCAGGTTCTTCTGGGTAGTACCAGCATAGAGGGTATTGCCATAGTTGAGTCTGCTGGTAACCTGGGCATGGGTTATGGTTTTGCAGCAGTCCTTTGTGATCCACTTGTAGATCATCCAGAGAAGTCAGAGTGTGTGAAAGCAGGAGGATGCGACTGAGTTGACTTGGCGGGTCATGGTGAGCGATGAGTCCAGGATGAAGCTGAGGTTGTGTGTGTGGTTTGTTGGGGTGATGTGCCGAGGGTTGATGGCACCAGGAGTTGTACCAGGCTGATGTGGATAGTCGCAGGATGACAATCTCAGTCTTGTCAGATTGGAACTTGAGGCAGCTGTCCTTCATCCAGGAGGCGATGGCTTCCATCCTGTTGTGGAAATTCTTTTTTGCGATAGTGGGGTTTTTGGTCAGTGAGATGATCAGCTGGGTTTCGTCGTGGTAAGAGACGATGTTCAGCCCTGGTTCCTGACGATGGTTTGAGAGGGGCCATGGAGATGTTGAAGCTTATGGGACTCAGAGAGGAGCCCTGTGCAACTCTGCAGCTGATCTCCATAGGTTTCGTCTGGTAAGGCAGGAGTCTGACTCTCTGCGTTTTGCCAGACAGGAGGGAGCGTATGCATTATAGTGCCTTTTCATCAGGTGCTGGCTGTGTGGAGCCTGGAGCAGAGGGTGAGGTGTGAGACCGTGTTGAAGGCAGCCGATAGGTCCAGTAGGATGAGGGCTGCTGTATGGCCACAGTCAGGACCACGGGGATGTCATCTGAAGCAGCGAGGAGGGTGGTTTCAATGCTGTGGTTGCTCCTGAAGCCTGATTGGGAGGTGTTCAGGACATTGTCATCTTTGATGTGCTTACTGAGCTGATCGGTGATGGCCTTTTCAATGACCTTGGCTGGGAAAGGCAGCAGAGAGATGGGCCAGTAATTCTTGAGGTCGAGCAACCTCAAACTGGGTATTGTCCGTGTATGATACCAGTGAGAGCCCAAAGGATTTTACCACCTGAGCTAGAGGTTGAACATAAATGTTGAATAAGGACAGGCTCACTGAGGAGCCCTGGGGAACTCTTTGTTGCAGTAATTATTGGATAGATGCAAACAGGGATGATATTACTTGAAAGGAATGCTCACTCAAAAAAGAGATGAACCATGTCAGGTCTGACCCTCATATCCCTAAATCATGTAATCCCAGCAGGACCACCTTAGGTGACATCGTGTCAAGTGCGGCGCTTGGATCCAACAGAACTGGGGCTGATAACCTGCCTTCATTCAAGGCACTGTGAAGTGTCTCTGACAGCACTAGTTCCCCTCTCGAAACTTTGTCAATGAGCTATTGACATGTGTCACCACCACCTTATATAAAAAGGTAGGTGAGGGATGGGACTGTAGGTTTCTGGTTCATCTGATCCCAGAAAGGCTTCTTTACCAAGAGAATTACTTTGCCTTCCTTTTAGACACAGGGCACCTTAGCAAAAGTCAGAGAGAGTTTAATGATTTTTGAAAATGGATGTAAGTAAAGGATCTTAGAGTTTTAGATAAGGCCGGTTATGATAAGGTCATCGGGAGAGCCAGATATGACTTGATTATAGAGGCCTGTAGAGAGGCAGAGTTGGGGATGGGAGATGCAGTCAGTTGGGCCCTGGAGTATGGGGCCTCCGGCATACAGGCGCTATCTATCAGAGTGAGAGTTGTGCTCGAAGAAAAGTGCAAGCAGATGTCCTTGATGGTTTTTCTGCTGGGTTGTCACAGTGGTTGTTAGAGGCCTCAATAGGCTAGGCCGACAGAGCTGGTTTCTTTAAGCTATTGACTAAAATACAAATGTATTTTGCGGGATTTGTGTTTTGAGGATTTTGTTGGAGAAAAACACAGCCCTGGCATTCTTGATCATTTTGTGGTAAGATTTTAAAGCTGTCTTATATTATGCTTTGGAAGGAATATAGTAGGTTTTTCTCTAGGCCCTTTCAAGCAGTTTACAGTATATTGTTCTGCAACAAGAGTCTCATTAAACCATCAGGCTAAAGGTTTCTTTTTGACTGGGCCCTGATCAGTGGGGATAAAGATGTTAAGAGCTGAAGTAAGCCAGGTCTATACCTATTTTGCGGCAGCCTCCATGTTGGATTCTGAGGATGATTGGCCTGAATATAATTTCCAAATGCCTGAAGATCAATTTTGTGCCATTGTCTTTTCAGAATCATGTTGGTGGCTAAGGTACATTCCTGGAGGGTGATATTATTAGTCATGTGGACTATAAAATGGATAGTCCAGGACATGGTTAATGGTTAGTGGTTAGTCCAGGACCTCATGGTGGCTCTAGACTGGGTCCTAAAGGATGGGACGGCCACTCATAGAGCTGGTCATACCCTAGATGGGATTTTCACCCGTCCCGAGGAAGCATTATATCTGTCTACCACCCCATTAGAGTGGACAGATCATGCCCTTTTGACATTTAAATTCCTGGCCAAGCAGCAGTCCATAATATCTATTCCCCAGAAAAAACTGATAAGACCCTGGAGGAAAATTGAAGTAGAACTATTGAAAGCTACACTTCTACATAACTGGAATGATCCAAAGGTGTCCAGGCTGTCACCGCTTGCTCGATTTAATTTGGGTATTAAACAAGCAATGGACACGCTAGCACCTGCAAGAATCTCTGCTTCCCGTATTAGGAAGAAACACAATCAACCTTGGTTCTCGCAAGCCCTTAAAATCCTACAGAGGAAATACCGGCAGAAAGAGCGCGGCTGGAAACTCAGCCTCGGCGAAGCCGAGAGGGTGGACCTTAAGCTCGCACTTAACACTTATAAAAAAGCCTGTCAGGTAGCCAAATCTGACTATTTTACAGGTAAAATTAATGAAGCAGCTAATTCTTCTAGAGAACTATTTAGAACTGTCAACATTCTCACTACTCCGTTAGGCTCCCCCAATGTAGAAAATTCTCAAGATTTCTGTAATAAAGTTGCTAATTTTTTTGAAGGCAAAGTGCTTGACATTTACTCCAGCTTTAGATTGGATAAGACACTAGCTAGTCTGGCCCCCCGGCGGACTGTTCATCCGCACCCTGAGGTGACTACCAACGGGTTGCCGGACAAGCCACTTTTACTTTCAAACTTTAAGATGCCCTCCTTTGAGGCTCTGTGTAAACTGCTCTTGGAAGGCAAATCCGGTTCCCCTATGGATCCTTGTCCCCCGGCTATTCTTCAATTAGTACCAGAGCTAGTGGCTTCTATGTTGGCCCCTATTTTTAAGGAAGTGCTAGCATCGGGTTCTTACCCTAGGGCCTGGAAAGAATCTACTATTATTCCACTAAAAAAGAAGGCAGCTGGTAAACCTGATGACTTGACGAACTTACGGCCTATAGCCCTTCTCCCCTATGCGGCCAAAATCCTAGAAAAACATCTTAATAAGGAAGTGGTCGACTTCCTGTCTGTGTCTAAAGGCTTGGACAGCTCGCAACATGGTTTTCGGAAATCCCACAGTACAGAATCAGCTCTCATTGCATCATCAGACACCATACGCAGATTGGTGGACAAGGGACAGGGGGTCTTTTTGGTGTTATTGGACCTGTCGGCAGCTTTTGACACCATTGCTTCCCATATCCTGCTTGACCGTCTATATCAGGCAGGTATTAGGGACCAGGCTCTCAAATTGATTGAATCGTTTCTATCTGATAGGTGGGCCACAGTTAGCAGTGGTGATTTTAGATCTTTTTCTTACCTTTTGCCGTGTGGGGTTCCTCAGGGCTCCTCTTTAAGCCCAACGCTATTTAATGTGTACGTAGCACCGGTGGCAGAGCTGGTTCGCTCTTTTGGCTTCTTCCCCACTTCATATGCTGATGATACTCAAATCATTATCCCTATTGATAAAGATCTTGAAGAAGTGGCTATCCGCTTCAACGCCTGTATGACAGCAGTCAATCACTGGATGAAGTCCAACTGGTTGAAACTCAACTGTGAAAAAACTGAGATTTTGTGTTTTGGAATTGGAAGGGTACATTGGTCCACTAGCTGGTGGCCTGAAGAGTGCGGGACGCTTCCTGTTCCATGTTCGACCTCAAGAAATTTGGGAGTAATATTTGATGAGCAACTGTCATTCAAACCTCAGGTCAATCTGATAATCAAGTCCTGTCTGTGGACCATGAAGAAACTAAAGAAAATATTCCCTTTTATTCCTCAGACTTGTAGAACAACTGTCATTCTGGCTCTAGTCATTTCCAGACTGGATTATGGAAATGCGCTCTTACTTAACTTGGATAAAGAATCTTTGCACAGGCTTCAGCTGGTGCAGAATACTGCTGCCAGGCTGTTATTAAAATTACCTCGTGGGGCCTCTGTTAAGAAGTGCCTTAAAGATCTACACTGGCTTCCGGTTATCCATCGGCTCTCTTTTAAGGCTCTCTGCATCACTCACAAGGCTGTTCATGGGATTGGGCCTGCAATACTAACCACCAAGTTGCAATGGCATAGGCCTAATCGGCTGTTGCGCTCAGCTGGTGCCTATCGAATTCAAACATCTCGCACTAAGAAAGTAAAATGGGGAGACAGAGCATTTACTATAGCAGCTGCTAAAATCTGGAACTCCCTTCCATTGAATATCAGGCAAGAACATAATTATTTAACATTTAGGAAACTGGTCAAGACTTGGCTGTTTCCTCAATAAGTTCGGGAGTCCTCCGACCAAGTTCCTCCGCCTCACCCAGTTAGCGCTTCGATGCCCTTGGGCCGGAACGCGCTTTATAAATACTCAATACAATACAATACAATACAATACAATACATGAGCCATGGGGTCAAAACCCGTAAATTGCTTAATTTAGAGAACACAGGGTTGAGAAGGTGACCAACAGAGTGTTTAGCTCCTACAGTTAATTGGGACAGTTGCATGGCCATAACGTGTTCCAGAAAGTTGCGAACGTTGCTGCCCTAAACTGAGTCAAAGTGTAAATTCAGATCCCCAGTAATATTGAAATTCATGTCAGTAATTCCCTATAAGCTTTGGGTGGGCCCCAGGGTGGTAAATTAGCAGCCATGTGAAAGTGAAGTTGTTGTTTAGGGAGATTTTGAAATAGGCACTTTCACAGTCTTGGATTGTGCACAGGACTAGACTGTAACCTATAGCCACTTTGTTCACAATAGCTAAACCATCTCCTCTGCCATTGGCTCTGTCTCAATTTTTAAAACTGTAAACGGGGGGAAGTGCTAAGGCCAGCTCTGTTACTGTGGACTGTCCTAGCCAGGATTCAGTAGGAAACAATATATCGGGTACGTGATCTTGGATAAAATCAAATATATTATCATGATAAACTAAAGAATGACAGTTGGTGCTGACTAATATAAAGAAGGTGGATCAGGAATTCATATGTTTGTTTGTCGATGTAATGGTGTAGCATCCGTTTGGCTCAAACCCGCAACTGTTGCACCTAAATGCGTCTTCCTTTATAGCCCAAGAGTGCACACAGTTATTGTGTGGGGCTTGGCTTAGGGAGTGAGCTTGGATGGCGAGTAGACTGCCCTATTTTGGCTGAAAGGGGCAGGGTTTCCAGCCCCCAACACCATCTAAATGAGGACAGGTGCAGATTGGCCCTTCCTAAAGCGCCCTTGGCACACAAGTGGCACACCCGTGCATGTCTGCCCATCAGTGCTCATTTTAAGCTTGATGCCTCGAATTGGGATTTGGCTAGTGGTGGCCAACTAGACTGCTAACTGGAGTCAAACTGTCAGCCCCGCTGAGATGGCTGACCCAGACTCCCACACACCCCTGCTGTTCCAAAGGGCAAACACAGTTTGGTTTTGTAGTAAAAACAAATTCAATCATTTTAAAAACAAATTCAATCATTTTAAAACACAGCCCACTTTCCCAAGTTCCCCAATTCTTAGTGCTCAACTAGGTCAGTTGCAAAAAATCAGACCACAATTATAGAAGATGAAGCAGATCAAGTAATACAGGAGCAATAAAATGAAAGGGATTCTAAGACATAGGGGGAAAATCTCAATAAAGTGCAGGAATTGTTTCAGTCATATTGGCAAAGGTGGCGCATCCATGCATCGGAACACAGTTTAAGCTTGAGGCCTCGATTGGTATTTGACATGTGGCGGCCAAGTCTCTGTAGGAGTTGTTTGGAGATTGTGGTGTGGAGAGTGTTGCCATGACCATCCTGCTGGTGATGAGTGCTTGTTTGACGAGCCATCTGGTGTTCTGAGGCAATCATTTGAAGATCTTTCACGGCATGCATAAGATGTGGAAGCAGGTGGTGCACACCGCATTGAGATGAGCCCTCATGTTGAGCTTGTCATCTACGATGATCACTAGTTTTCTTGTGTGGTCTGTGGATGTTGGTCCTAGCTTCGATGGTCAGCAGGTGGAATCCCATGGGGACGTCTTGTTGCCAAAGACCAGTACTTCTGTATTGTCGGAGTTCAGCTTCAATCAATATATAAGAAGTGTCACATAAGAGATATTCCAAGACAGAGCTGTCATCCAATCGGTCTGTGGTCTCTGAATTGTACATTATTTTCTTCACTTTAAACTTAATTTGAATCACAAATATGTATCTTTGTTAATTATTCAATATTAACACATTCCACATCCAGTCTGCTACCATGATCATGCAGTTGGTGAAGTTAGTTGTGGTGGTGCTTTTCTTGTCCATCAGGGAGATATGGGAATAGGAAATGACAGTGATGTCTTGTGATGAGATTGTGTTGCCGAGTGGTGTCATGTATATGTGGAAAAGAGTGGGACTAAGGGACGATCCCTGTGGGACCTCGCACATCAGTTTCTCAGTCTTTGATGTGAAGGGAGAATGCCTGATTCTGTGGTTTCTTCCTGTGAGGACAAATCAGATCCAATTGAGAGTGGATCCTTGTATGTCAATCTCTTGAAGTATTCTGATGTCGGTGTTATGAAAGACAGTGTTCAAGGCCACAGAGAGATTGAGCAGGATGAGAGCCGCTGTTTCTCCTCTGCCCAGGATGCTTCGAATGTCGTCAGTGGCCACAATGAGTGCTGTTTCAGTGCTGTGGGTCTTTCTAAATCCTGATACTGTGATTGTGGGAACTGTACAGGGGAAAGGGATGGTGGAGCATAAGAGAATTTTGCATCTTTCTGCCAGTGTCAAATACACAATGCAAACTTTCTACAACTGCATTATTCTTGTACAAAATTAACTTTTTTTGTTATTGGCACTAACTTTTGAATTCTTTTGAATTGGGTGTATGAGTAGAACCCCAAAAACTGGGAATAGCTCAGGGTATCTCTTTGCCTATTAAACAAAAGTCCTGCTTCCATCTAACATATGATACTTGCATTTAGCCTATTTCTGGGGGCGTACTGTTTTGTAGCTAATATTTATATTCTATATTTATAGCACTGGAAAGCCCTTTCTGGGTAGCCATGTGCCTTATAAGCTATAAAATTAAACATAAACATGTATTTCTGACTACATGGTGTCAATAATTTAATCTCTTGGCTGAGCCTCTAATGCAGGAGGCTCCAACCTTTTCTATAATGAGAGCTGCTTATGTTCAATGACTATCATCCTAAGCTGCTGTTATTACTGTTGTAATAGTGAACATATTAGACACGTTTACATTAGCGGCCACCCTATGCAAGATTACTAGCAGTCATAACCTCGGTGCCACAGACAGGTTTGTCACTGCAATGTAAAAAAGGCTTTATCAATTTGGAATGCCTCTACATGGGTAATACATAATAGCTATAGCTGTAATACACCTGGTACTAAGGTATAGGTGTCATACATCTCCTTAATGCTACATTATATATCAATCAAATATCATCATTGAATATATTTCATAGAGTCTATCATTTTTCTCAAATCATCAGGTTATGAGTTCTGAAAATATGCACATTTTGATCTCAAATACACTATTTTCAATTTTGATATACATATATTAATTAAACTCTCCTGGGCTGCACAAGGCAAACTACTTATAGGTAGCTGGAGAGCTACCAGTAGCTCACAACCTACTCATTGGAGAAGTCAGCTCCAATGGTATAACTGCCTACACAAACAAGGAATCTGAAAGAGAGTGATGGCTTGATTGTGTCATTGTTATTCATCTTATGGTTCATCCTACCAGAATCTTTATAACTATGCTTGCCCTTCTTCAACTTGACATCCTCATTTCCCTCCTGACCTTATTGTTCAGCACTTTTTTTACCTGTTTTATTTCCCTAGACTTAAAAAATGCTGACATTCTGTCCCTCTTAAATATAGGGATGTTTACACTTCTGTCTATTTTACCTCCTTGTCCCACGCCTTCAGCTATTAAACATTATCCCACCCCAATTTCATTTAGGCGTTTGTTCAACTGAGACATACCATATTCTGTCACCAGTTGAATCTGACATTCTTAGAGGTGCAGTTATTTTTCTTGACACATTAATGTAAACTCTGGGTATATTTTCGAAGTATAAGCTGGCTGAACGTATCCACAGAAATTGGCTCAGACTTTGGAAATAACCTGTGGAAATCAATACATAAACCAGGGATGACCACTATATCTAGCAGAGGGGCAGGCAGGCGGCCCACTCATGCACACATTCACACTCACTCACACCCATGCATTTACATGCACACACCCCCACTCATTCACAGCATGCACTCACAAGTACAGATACATTCATACAGACGCGCACACACGCACCAAACATTAAAATACATAAAACATAGCAGTTGCAGTATCTCAGATGGCGGGAGGGAAGCCTTGGTGGTTCCTTATGACTGAGACTGACAGTGAGGGGAGGCAGCAGTCCCCGACTCATCAAAGAGTGGGATAGGGTCAATGAGACTTGCTGACCCCACCCCACTTTGTGATGGGGCATAAGTGATAGGCACTCAACCCTGGGCACTTCAGGGCATAAAACTGAAGGGCAGAGGTCCAGGCCTATTAGTGATGCTCCCTTTCATCAAGAGAGGGATGAGCACCAAGCGGTCTGCTGTGCTGAGGAAGTCACTCTCACAGGGCTGTGACATCTTCTGCTCTGCAAAGTTTAGCTCAGGCAGACAGACAGCAAGATGTGTGAGCATTAAGCTTTTGTATAACACCTGGTTTCCTCACCTGAAAAAGAATAGTGTTTCTCAGGCAGACCTTCGCTCATCTTGACAGACACTTCACATTTGGAAAAAGGTGGAGTGACTGGGCCCCTCCACTCTTATGAATGGACAGCTCCTGGCAGAAATATTAATTTCCACAGCAGTTCCCCATTCAATACACATACACTTAGGAGAATGTAAAAATTCTAGCCCGTTGCCCTCATGTGGGACCTGTAAAGCACTTAGGGTTTTTTTGCACACCAAATGCTTCCCCACCGCCACTTGCTTTTTACGCTGTGACATATTCAAAGAATCTTGCCTTATCAATATTTATGATGCAAGATTAGGCTTTGCAAATTCTACTGATTGCCAGTGGATGCCAGGATAGAGATCTTTTTAGGACAGCAGATATCCATTCCTGCATTCATAATCCCAAAATGACATTTTTCTGAATTCATATCCTCTTTCTGAAAGGACCAGTAGCAGAACTCAGAAAGTTGAAATTGCATGCTCCAAGAGGATATCATCAGGAGCATGCAGTGGTCCCTCAGCCTTGTCTTCTCCCTTCAATGCCCGAAGCTATCATTCTCAACTCCAAAGCAGCCTGCCACAAACAGCTTCCACTTTGTCAGTCCACACCACCTGCTTTGCCAAGTCTGCACCTAATCAATGGTTTTCAACTGTGAGAGTGACATCCTCAATTACAAATCCTTCCAATATTTGTTTGGAAACTGCCTGAAGAGCGCTGGTAAATTCTAAGATTGAGCAAAGGCAGGGACATTACCTGCTGTGACCCAGAGTGTATGTGGATGGCAGAGCAGGCACAGATAGTTCCACATGAGCTCCCTAAGCAGATGCATTGGAGCCTGTAGAACAGTGTGGCAAACTGACACAACTGACTATAATTCATGTATTGATATTCTGTGTCAATCTATCTAAAACAGCAGCCATCCTGGACCAGTATTGTGTTGTTGGAACACAGTAAAAAGAGGATCACTACGGAGGAGATATTTCTATTCCATGGTACTGTGCCCCAAACAGTTCATGACAGCTTCAGATCTGAGGAGACTCAGGTGGAGGACGAGGTAGAGGCTACAGCAAGAGAGATTGATTTGTTCAACTCAATTAAAACACTCCATAAAGACTTGGTAAACAAATGAAGGGTTATTGCAAAGGTGGTAACTCTGAAGTTGAAGTTGGAGAACTTATGGCTAGAGAGCGCTGCATATGAAGCACCACCTTGGAAAGATCAACATCCTTCAGTGGGCTCTGGAACACTTTGAGGTGGAGACAGACTCCTCAGCTGGGAGAATTGGGGAATTCTGTTGATGTATTACTAAAAACAGTGATGAGTCTGAATGCTAAAGTCTAAAGTGGCAGTTCTTCTTACCTTTAAAGTCTATTATGCTTTAGATTTCCATTGCCTCAAATATTGCCTACACTTCATCCAGACCTGAATATTCAGTGCCTACCTGAAGCTCAAACCTACCAAGACAGACATTCTGTTATTTGCCAATAACAGCAATCAAGAAATAGTAGAAACCTTGCTCAATGACATGATCCTTGTTGGCTTGGAACTCTAACTTTCACAGAATGCCATGTCTCTTGAATTCACCATGGACATCAATCTCACACTCAAAGACCACACATTGTCAACAAAAACAAAGACGGTCAGGTGCCAGCTCTCTCTTCTAAATTTAGTGAAACAGTTTGTTCCAGAATGCAACTTCAGAACTACTTTGCAAGCCCTCATACTTTTTTATCTGGATAGTCGTAGCACCCTGCTTCATAGCCTCCTGGGCTTCATTTTGGCCCCTGGTTAAAGGTATCCTACACAACGCTGCACATCTCATCCTGGGTCTACTGAAATATGATCACAACTTTCCCATCCTAATGGAACTTCATTGTCTCTCCATGCCAGCCCAAACTATCTTCAAAATCAGCTGCATATTTTAGAAAGCCAGCGCAACAAGCACCTCCACATATCTTGCACACAATGGCAGCATCTCCGATGGCTCTCAGCACACTCCCAACCAGAACACCATCAGACTGGACACAAGAATATAAAAAAGGAAAAAACAAAGCAGAAGGCTTTTTCCATTTGTACATTTATGATCTGGGATAACATTCCTGTATCCATCAGGTCTACTCCAACTCTGCTCTAAATTAGGAAAAAGTTGAAGACTCACCTCTTTAAAGAACGTTGCATCACAGTGCAGTAAATGTACACTTCTGCTCCCAGAAGCCAACTCATCTCTCACTTGTTGACTGCATGGTTGCTTTCAAACTTGGATAGCACTTTTCAGCTTTTTGGCTTGGTTCATGCTATACAAATACCACAAACATGCATACATATACATAAGTACATACATACAAACCCTACGAAGAGGGCCACAACTGTGGCTTCTGTGAGTGCTGTATTACCTCCATCACAATACAATGCAGGGGGAGATGGAGAAAGCATGAACTCACTGAATAGCTCAAATGGCAAGGTATATCATTATCCGATCCTTTTTGGCTAAAAAAATATCCTCAAAGGAATTCTTGGAGCTGGTGGTAAGCAAGCGAGGAAAGGTGGAAATTAGAGAACAAATCCTGAAGGAGTCAATTCAGGCAAAGAATGTCATATATAGAGAGGACCATTCACTGTGTTACCTGGAATTGAGATTTGAAACGATCTTGTTAAAGTAAGCTGTATTTAATTGAATGTGTTTGGCATTAAAGCTGTACTTGGCTTTCCTTTCAAAACTGCAAGAGAACATCTGAATAAAACCTATGTTTTCATGCAAGAGGAGTCTGATGAGAATTGTTTTGAAAAGGTGAATTGGTAATTGACCTGAAAGATTACGGTGTGTGGATTTTGATGATGTTTTTGTTGTTTCTCCTGTGGGGATGTGGGTCTGGAATATCATGGAAGAATATTGAGCGCAGAATACTGATCACCAAATTATTGGCAGATAAATATGTATAGACTTTCTGTACTAAGGTCCTTGTATAGTTACTTTAATAATATACATGTTCAAAATACATACATGTTGATTTCAGAATTGTAAATCTATACCTCTTTGTGTATTTACTTTGGGTTTTGATATTCTGCTCATGTGGCCACGTGATATTCCTTCTGCGATATTCCAAACCTCATCCCATTGTGGGGGGTTAAGATTTTTCTCAACTGTGACAGAATATGATCTTGAGACAGAAGCTCTCTCAAAGGGATTGTAGTAGGAGATAGCAAGGCATGACTCCAATAAGTTGTTTTTATCTGTGGCTGCCTGAAAATGTCTGTCCCTCTGCCTAACTCTTCTCCCCCATTAGGTATGACTGGGCACCACTGTGGTTTTCTTTTGTGGGTATCACGAATGTAATGCATATGTCTGAGGAATGGATTTGGCTTGGAATGTTAAGTAAGGGTTTAACTTCCTTGTGTTATGAGACATTCAGGGCCACATGTACTATCACTGGAATTCATGACTTCCTAATTATGACTTTTTGTGGCTTGCAATTAGGAAGTTGCAAAATGTGATGTACAACAGTGTCTGAGACATTGTTTGTGATTCCCAAATGGGTCAAAACAGACCTGCCTCATTAATATTCATAAGGCAAGTCATAATTTGCGGCAGGTTGGACATGCCTGCACTCACAGGGATGGTGGGCTGATGGGGTCAACAGACCACCATGTCTGTGACTGCTTTTTAAATAAAGCATTTTATTTTAAATTCAGTCGGTTTTCCTTGAAAGAAAATGGGCTGTATTTCAAAAACACAAATGAAAAGTTTTATTTTCACTTTTTAGGAGAAGGCAGTGATCTGTGGGACCACTGCCTGCTCTGAAAAAATGTTGGCACGCCCATTCACAAAGGGGAAGGGTTCTCTTGAGGACCCCTTCCCATTTGCAAATGGGTTACCACCAATTTGAAATTGGTGGTAAACTAAGAATATTTTGCGACTGCATTCCAATTGAAAAACATTCATTCACTCATACCACTGCGAGTTGCTACTAGGAAGGCACTCCCTCAAAACCCCCTTCCTAATACCGAATCGCAAACCCTATTTTGCGAGTCTTTAATAAGTTACCGACTCCCAAAATAGGGATGGTACATCTCAGAAGGCCATTTTCCGGTGGCAAACAGCCCAATTTGCAGTTTGTGACCGCTAAATTTCTTCTGTACATGTGGTCCTAAACACTTTTGAATATAAACTAATGCCTCGGTCTGGACATTTTTGTTTGCTGACACTGTACCATATCTAGTCTCAACCTTTGCACCACTTTCTTTGAGCTTAGACCCTAGCTGCTCAATTAAGCTACACCAGAGACTACACCTTTGAATCCCAAACATTGTGTCTAAACACAAGATGACAGAAATCGCTGACCCTTCGCCACATTGTTGATTAGCAAAGAATGGCTATTGCCTTCTTGTTACAGTCGAGCGCGCAAGCACTCTAGCCTGCTGTAATCTCTCTGTGGGCTTTTAACCACACCCACTGAATGCCCATCAGTTTCGTTGGTTCACAGGCTTGCCTTTTAAAAATCGCTTGATTTTATTTGTGAAAGGCATGCATACGTCATGCTTTTTCCAGTGTTTAGCCCTCTTCGAGCACACAGGCCAACTACTGAAAACATACCATTCTCCATGTTTTTAGTATGGTTTCTGGACTACTTTTTATTTTTATTTCCTTTGCAGTGGGATCTCTCTGCACATTTGCCGATACGTTTGACTGCGAGTGAACTTCTATTTCATTTTGTGTGCTCCTTCACGCTCGTGGCGGTTTAAATCGGGTTGCTTATGTAAAACTGTATTACTTTTCATTTTATTTGGCAATAAAAGTCTAGTTATGACTTTACAACCCTAATAGTAGTAGTTGAGGAAATGTGTGACCCATTGCATTGCCAATGCTTGTTTTTAGATTTACACTTTTGATCACTAGTCTCACAGGTGAATCACCCATGAGAGAGTACAGAAAACATTTTTCACTCACACCCACTGTGCTTTATACAATGCTTTCATAAACAAATATTTTCCCGATTATGTTCTGGAATAAATAGCCGTTTTGGTTGTATAGCATTGTTGCATTCACTTGTTTAGGGGCCGCTGTTTTGTATTATAGTTTACCCAAGGTCTCTGAAGACTCTCGGGTTCCCTTGTTATGCAGAAATAAACACAAGTACACAGCATCATAAACTTTTTAAAGTTCTTAAAATAAATCTGTTGCAATAAAAATGCAAACATGTTCATCACATTGGTTTATGGGTGGCCTAGAGTTTTTTGTTGCTGCAGCTGATAAAATCTGACTCTGCTTAATTGGAATTTATCACGTTTTTGTGCTTAAATCACCAAAATCTGCATGCTTCAATAAACACTGGCATTCTCCTTAACAGATATGGGCAGGTTTGACCCACCGATAATCATCCCAAAACTCATAATTGGTTTAAGCACACATATTATAATTAACGGGGACTCTTGTAATATATGCCTAAGTGTGTGCTTTAGGAAAGTAATAAACACATGAGACAATCCATTTTTAGGTTCGAGCCTGCGTTGCATACACTCGCGCATGCGTAGCAGCGAGACTCTTTAGTGTTTAGAAAAGGGCTTCGGAGCCCTGTCAACATCACGTCAGTGTTTTTTATTGGTTTGTGGGCTTGCCTAATAAAATCTGCTTGCTTTCATTAGTCGAAGGCACACATATGGCATGCCTTTTCCGGTGGCTAGCCCTCCTCGAGCGCAGCAACCAAGTACAGAAAACATGCGAGGCTCGCTGTTTTCCATCGGGCTCGTGGACTTCTTTTTTTCTAATTTACGAGAGCGATCTCGCTTGGCAGAAGTCGAGCGCTTTACATAGTTAATTTTTGGGTGAAAAGTCCGGTTAGGAGTTTCAACGCTATCAGCTCTAAAATGAGCAAACGCGAGACCCGTATTTTCAGCTTGGGTGGCAAAAAAGAAAAATCCAGTTAGGAATTCACAACACTAATAGCTCTAATGCAAGACACACTGCATTGCAAATGCTTGTATTTGCTTGAGACATTTCCCCCTGGTATTAGCAATGGGCAGGTTTTATTAGTAACATGTTAGAAGTCACTGGAGGTCGTAAAAGGCGAACTTTTGAACTTTGGGGAAGGGCCTTGGAGCAATTTTCTGAAGCAACAACATCGAGAGAGCTGCATCACAAAGGGGTTTAGGGAAAGCGAGGAGAGAAAACAGTGCGCCGAGCCCTCACATTTGTGTGTTGGTTCAAAGTGTGCACCTCTAAACACACCGGAACTGTGCCAGAACTCTAGTCACATCTGTGCGTTCAGAGTGACATGTTACATCTGTGCATTGCAAGCAAGCACAAAATTCCGACTGTATCACAATTATACTTACATCTGCGTTTTATAAGTATATTTACATCTGTGCATTCGTTGTGAGCATATGTAGAGCTGTGTGTTGGGAGTGTGACATGTAGAGCTTTGTTGTGAGTTTGATACCTACATCTGTGCGTTGTGAGTGTGATACCTACATCTGTGTTGTGTATGCGATGCCTACATTGTATTGTGAGTGCGATACCTACATCTGTGCGTTGTGAGTGTGATACCTTCATCTGTGCGTTGTGAGTGTGATACCTTTGTCTGTGCGTTGTGAGTGTGATGCCTTTGTCTGTGCGTTGTGAGTGCAATGCCTTCATCTGTGCATTGTGAGTGCGATACCTACATCTGTGAGTTGTGAGTGCGATACCTTCATCTGTGAGTTGTGAGTGTGATACCTTCATCTGTGAGTTGTGAGTGTGATACCTTCATCTGTGCACTGAGTGTGATACATCGGTGCTCTACTTTGTGAGTGTGATATACATATCTGTATTGTTAGTGTGATACTTGCATCTGTGCTTTGTGAGTATTATATGTAGATCTGTGCTTTGTGAGCGTGATACCTACATTTGTGCTTTGTGAGCGTGATACCTACATCTGTGCTTTGTGAGCGTGATACCTAAATCTGTGTGTTGTGAGTGTGACACCTAAATCTGTGTGTTGTGAGTGTGACACCTAAATCTGTGTGTTGTGAGTGTGATATATAGATCTGTGCATTGTGAGTGTGACACCTACATCTGTGCTTTGTGAGCGTGATACCTACATCTGGGCGTTTCGAGTGTTACACATACATCTGTGCGTTGTTAGTGTGATTTATTGATCCGTGTGTCGAGTGATATATAGATCTGTGAGTGTGATAGTTACATCTGTGCTTTATTTCTGTGAAATACAGATCTGTGCATTGTGAGTGTGACACCTGCATCTGTGTGTTGTGTCACATCTGTGAGTTGTGAGGGCGATACCTTCATCTGTGCGTTGTGAGCATGACATCTACATATGTGCGGTGTGAGTGTGATATATAGACCGGTGCGTTGCGAGTATGACACCTTCATCTGTGCATTGCGAGTGTGCATCTTAGGCCCCAGTGGAACAATATCAGAGACATGCCTGTGTGCGTGTCTCGGACCTCACAGACGCTGTTAGCGTTATTTCTATGGGTGCACGTGCCAGTCTCAACCTTCACTCAACATGCCGCAGAATGGAATGTGTGTTATAATTGTGCTCCTGAGTTTACTGATTATGATGGGCTCCTGGAGGACTCCTGCGTGCGTGCTTAAGGTGGCACTGACCTATGAAAAGCCACTGAGGATGTATCGGAAAGAAATCTGTACAGCTGATATTGTAATACTTGGTGGAAACATGTGATAGTGAGCGTATGGACTGACAGTTTAGACCATTACATGGTTTTATTCAATTACATCGGATTAAGAAAATCTTTTAGCAGCCAGTAAGTTAAACAATTGCGAAGCTATCCCCTAAACAAGGAAGTCCCAGTAAATTACATAGCTGTACTTTGCTTTGAACTAACATTTCAAAGAACCCGGGAAATATGGATACTTTGTTTTATTTTACAGAGCTCCCGTCAGCAGTGCAGTCCTTTCAGGGAGCATTGTGACTGTAGCAGGAGAATGAGAAGTTGAGAGCGGTGTGTGTGTGGCCTGCAAACAGCCTGGTTACAGCGGCTGCGGATGCCGCCTTTACACCTTTACATGGCACATCTTCAGGGAGAGGCAGGTTTGTACTGACTAACACGGTTTGATGTGCTTAAGTCAAAAAGACAGGATTGGAGCTCTATCGCCGGGCTCCAAAGTTCCTTGGGACGTCAGGCGTGTTACTTTGTTAAACTTGCTGAAGCAAACGGCCCGCAGTTAAATTACCTGCTGTTAGGTATACTAATGTTGGTCCCTCCTTGGGGCGGTTTGTTACCGCCTTGCAGACTGTCCCCGTTACATGGATAATTGCACGATTGTCGATATGTTTGACTGAGAGCGAAGTTATTTTTCCTTTTTTGTCCCTCCTTCACACTCATGCTCATGGCAGCTGTGGCACTTTGAATTGATTTGCTTAAGTTAACTAATGTTTTACTTTTCATTTTCAATTTATATGGCAGGAAAAGTCCAGTTAGGAATTTACAACACCAATAGCTGTAACTGAAGCAAATGTGAGACCCATTGCATTGCAAATGCTTGTTATTTTTGCAAGCGCTACTGTGTTGACTGCGAGAATAGTCTATTATTTTTGGTAATACTTTCCAATACATTCTGAAATTAATTATTCTACTGTTTGTGTTTTCTGCAGAAATGTTCCACTTTCAGAGCAGCTTCATTTTAAAATTCTGTCAGCATATAATCTTTTATACCCTTCAGGAATATTTATGGCACAGTGGAAGTCTCTACATCATAATTATTGTAATTATTTAATTATCTTTTCATGCATCAGTGTCAAACGCGTTTGCAAAATCTGTTGAAATAATCTGCTCAAATTATAATGAAAAATAGGTGGGCCTAGAGCAGAACCGCGTGCTGTTTATCAACTAATGATTGCTTTAAGAGTGTTTGAAGCTTTTCCTTTCTTTCGGGAAAAAATATGACGAAAATAACTAATGATTCATAAAACACTGCATCGCCTTAGCCCCTAAACTGTGAAGCAACAGATGTTACCCCTACTCACTCAATAGTATTCTTCTCATTCACCTCCGGATGAGTGAGCTAAGAGGCTGAGCGGGGGAGCGCAGGCTGTACCGTCTGTCCGGTAGGCTCGAGATTTCAACAACAAATGAACTGACCCCCAGCTTTGACTCAGACCTAATTTAGCTCGGTAATTCCGCTTGACCGATAGCTCTAGTCAATGCCTAAATACCAGTATCAAGACCCAATTAGGCAGTTTACTGTGCGTCGTTGATGAAAGTTACTTTTAAGAGATAGTCAGTTAAACATGACGCATTTTAAATTAAGCACACGGATAATAATAATAATAATATAATACATGAGACGCTGCAATCCTTGTATGAAAACCCGCTTTATAATCTGCGATTTGTGACACACCCACTCGCCGATTATTTAAGGAATAAAGTATCCCCTGCTACACATTATAAGTATACTACAAGCAAACAATGAGTTCCATAACCATATAGAGTAGTGGTTCCCTACCGTTTGACTTCTGTGGACCCCCACTTTATCATTACTGGAATCCGGGGACCCCCACTAAATCATTATTGGAATCCGGGGACCCCCCTCTGAGTCATTACAGAAAGCTTGGGACCTAATCTGTTAACATTATTTAATGTTCTGAGCAGTTGCGGACCCCCAAGGAGGCTCCCCAGACCACAGGTTGGAAACCACTGATATAGAGAAAAAAAAGGCTGACCTGACCGGCCCCTGGCTGTGGCAGCAAGCATTGTGACATCAGTATTTGACTGTAATAACTTGTAATAGTGGTGTTGTGATGTATTTTCTTTAAAATTGGGGACTGGGTGTGTCATATGTCGCTGATTATAAAGAAATTAAAGGCTGGTGTGAGAGGACTGTTTTGACTATCTGGTCCGCCATGATTTTATGCTTTTTGATCACCTGTTTGTTGACCTTTTACTGTGAGGAACCTCATAGTTGGGGACTCACCCACAGTAAACACATAGTAAAATGGACTGCATGTGTTTACCACTGGTGTCGCCTTGCTAAGGAAAGGCTGCCATGGCACAACACGAGTAGGAGGCCCTGGGCTGTTTACACGTGATCACTTGTGCAGCTGGCCACATCAGTGCAGGCAGGAAAACTACACTTTCCCAGGGGTAGGCTCCCAGGACACAGTAATAGAGTTGGTCCTGGGGATGGGGACCCTGGGTCCTTAAGTGCTTCATGAAGGGGCTGACCCCCCTCACTTTTAAAGTAAGTTTGGTCCCTCAGGGGATCCCTGGGGGCCAACAAAGGCTTGGGTAGGGTGGACACGTGGCCCCTCCCCCTGTCTTAACCAATCAGCCTGGTAGGATGGGGACCCAGTACTTTTAAGAGCTAGAGGAGGGGGGCACGTGCCCCCTCAACTTAAAAAAAAAAAAATTGGCCTCAGGGAGTAGGATTCGTAGCTCTTTTTTAGGCTCTGGAACCTGGCCCTCTACTTCATTATGTATCAGTTCAGGGAATGGAGTGCCTGTAGGCTGTTAGAGGCCTAAAATCATCAATGTGCTGCCCCCAGGCCAGGACCCGGCTTACCCCGGCTGGTCTTTTTTTTTTTTTTACTGGGGTTTGTTGATGAGAAGAAAATTCACAACAACATTTTTTTTTATTACAATTTTGGCCCCAGGTAGGCCCCATCACCAGGCCTCAGGGTATCCTTATCCTGCCCCTATGTCTTTTTTTGCTTGCTTTTAGGACTTGGAACTGAGTCCCGAGTCATAAGATGACTGTCATATTTCTTGGTTGATGTGGCAGCAGCCAATCAGATCTCAGCATATCTCTCAGTTCTGTGGTACCTCTGCGGGGTTAAATATACAAAGGTTTTGAGCATGAATTGCTCAAAAACTACTGAATGGATTAACGCCACATCAAGAAAGCATTCTTTCTGGACCAAGATCTAGCCTTCTGCCAAATTTGTTATAAATCCATTCAGCAGTTTATACTGAGCTGTGTCTAAAGTTGCTATAGAAAAATTAATGGGGAAATGTGTTTCTTAGCGCCCACTTGACAGATCATCCCAAAACTTTTAACATGTAAATTAGTCAAAAATAGCTTTTTTTTGGAAGATTTTTGGTGATTCTTCTTACGACTCCAAAGTTACTGGCAGCACAAAAATGGCTTTTGCTATGGAAGCAAGATCCTAATTATAGCTACACAGTGGTGATATCTATCTATATCTATCTATCTATCTATCTATATATATAGATAGATAGATATATCTATATCTAAATATGTATATATATATATACAAATATTCTCTGAAAAAACAAAGGTTACAGGGGTGTTATAGTTAGGAAATAGAATTAAAAAAAACATAGAACTTCAATTAAAAGACCAAAGGTTACAGGGATGTTATTATTAGGCTCACATTTTGAATGTACCAAACAATAGAAATTCACCAGCTATAGATAAAGGTATCTCAAGTAACTATAACCCTTGCCCTAAGGTAACTATAACTCAGGATCCCACAATGCACAGTTTTTTTGTAAAAACTTTTACTGCAAAAATATTACTGCAACTATTACATTGATATCATCAGTGATGTTATCAAAGATGTCATGAGTACTGTCATTTGTGGACTAATTAGCAGTGCATGACGAGGCGCTAGTTATAGTTACCTTCTGGCACAACATGGCTGACAACACTTCCTTGTTGAAGTGTTGTCAGCCAATCAGATCTTAGCACTAGATCAGGAGGGGTTGCAAACCCTTTGCGTCCCTATATATACAAATTTACATTTCCTTCAACTTCTCTAAAACAGATTTACACCAAATAACAAAAATGCTTCTTTCTGGACCAAGATCTACTTTTCTGCCAAATTCTGTTTTAATTCCAACAGGTGGTTTTGGTGCTATCGCTGTTCAAAATCCCTATGTAAAAATGAATGGGGATGGGGAAAACTTGTTTTGGGACCCCCCCCTTTTTCTCAGCTCCCACTTGACGGATCACCAGGAAACTATCCAGACAGTTAACTGAACTGACGTCTGTTGTTTTTTGGAAAATTTCGTAAAGATTCATCAAATGATGCCAAAGTTATTAGCAAAAAAATAAACACTTTTTCTATAGAAACTATGTAATAACTATAACTACCCAGTGGCGACTGCCACTAGGTATATATCTATATATATATATATATAGAGAGAGAGATAGATATAGATAGATAGATAGATAGATAGATAGATAGATAGATAGATAGATAGATATATATGACTATATCAATATATATATATATATATATATATATCTGAAACACGAGTTCCATAAACAAATTAAAGGAATCACCGGACTCCAAAGTTGCCATATATACTGCTCCTTTATTTTCTGGGCTTCATTTCGATTACGTTCAATAAAATGCCGCCTGACGCGTTTCAGTCAGCGAAGACCTTGTTCACAGGCATTTCCTAGATATCTATATAATTTACTTTTTTTTGTTTTTTTTTCACTGAAACAATCAAAGGTTTCAGGGATGTTATAGTTAAGTTCTAAATTATTTCCTTGTACAAAACCATAGAAATTCAGCAGTTATAGCTAAAGTTCTTTATTTCAGGTAACTATACCTTGTGCCCTAAGGTAACTATAAGTCACGCCTATATATATATATATTATTTTTTTGTACCTGACCCTTTTAACAGGGTCATCCCCAAACTTTTTGCCTTCCTCCTCCTTTTATTCTGACCTCTTTTTGTTGGCTCTCGGACTCTGAGCACTTTATCACTGCTGATCAGTGCTAAAGCGCATGTGCTCTCCCTTCTAAATTTGGTATGATTGGCTTACACCCAATTGAAACATTTAATTTACCTGTAAGTCCCTTGTACGGTAGTATCCCTATACCCAGGGCCTGTAAATTAAATGATACTAGTGGACCTGCAGTGCAGCTTGTGCCACCCATAGAAGTAGCCTTTCAAACCTGTCTCAGGCCTGATATCGTAGGGCCTGTGTGTGCAGTTTACTGCCACAGGGACCTGGCATCTAAGTTACTTGCTAGGCCTGGAACTCCCCTTTTACTACATATAAGGCATCCTTAAGGTAGGCCCTAGCTAGCCCTATGAGCAGGGTGCTGTGTGAGTAAATGGAAGGACATATGCCTGGTTGTGTGGCCTGTCTTGGTAATGAGAAATAGCCTAATTGGTTCCTCACTACTGTGAGTGTCGTCATTCTTATAGGACTGCATTGGAAATGCCCTACCTTATTCCTAGGTGGCATTGTCTAATCTATGAGGGGAAGCGTAGGCATGTTTGGTATGGTTGGAATGGTAGTGAGAAATGCTGCTTACTGGTGTAGGTGGATTTTGTATTATCATTATAGAAATGCCACTTTTAGAAAGTGAGCATTTCTCCATGGTTATGACTCTGGTGTTTTGCAGCTTGACTCCAGTCCACATCTGGGGCAGTGTGACAGATGGGCTTTGTGCATATTTCTCAGACAGCCTCTACTCAAGGAGGGTGGAGGTGTCACAGAGGTGCATCTGCATATTAAATGGTCTTCCTGGGCAGAGAGAGGGAGAGGCGGGGCACACCTGCATTTGTGAAGGCTGTGTCCTGGCCTCACGCAAAGGGCTCATATACCCCCCACTGATGTCTAGAGCCTGTGCTGAAAGCGAAAGGGGACATTCCTGGAACCGGTCAGTACTGGTTGGAACCCCTTCTCCCCCTTTTGGGGAGACTGGACATGCTCCCTGTAGGAAGTATTAAACTGCCATGGATCAGCAGAGCCGACTTGCAGCTATAGACACCAGAAGCTGACCTGGCCTGCCACCTCCCGAGTAGAGAGGGGATGGCAGTCCAAGAAGTCCTAGAGGGCTCCTGGTGTGCTTCCCCAGGAAGGCAATGTTTGTGGGCAGCTGTGACGCAGAACAAAGTGTGTGGACTGATCCAGGCCTCCTGCAAAAACAGTGAATGTGGGTCTCCCCTTGGAGGGACCTTTTGTGGCACAAGTAGCAAGAAGGGGTAGCGACCCTCGACGGAGGTCCCCAATCCTGCTAGTACTGGGTTAAAATACCGCATGTCAGCATAGTACCTCCGATAAAAGAAGCACACATGCACTACAACCTTTGCATGCAAAGTGTTTTTGATGATTCACATGCTGCGTGGGATGTGCATTTCTTTGAGGGTCGATAAAAATCTGCCATTTGGAGAATGTTTTTCATGATGAGGTTGTGACCTTCATTGTAATGTGTTAATTCTGACATGTTCATTTTTGGTGATGTTTCATCTTATGTGCAGTCATGATGGTATTTTGGCATTTATGATTATGTGTTTACTATGATGTGCATCTTTGGTAATAATGACAATCTGACTACTGCTCGTGTTGCAGAGTACCAGTAACCTATATGCCTTATATTGTTGTATAGCCATTTTAGTTATAGCTCCATGCACGTTAGTTTAACACACTAGGCTGCTGTGCACTTTGACCTAGATATATTTTATTCGGCTTCGCATTGTTATTTTTACAATAACCAGTTTTACGGTCTTGTTTTATTTTAATTTATCTAACTGTTTTGCTTAGCCCAGCACTGTGTTCTCAAACAAGACATTCTTGATCACTTTGTGCTTCAGTCAAAGCTACAGTTTGGTACATTGCCGGTGGACGTGGTAGAACATTCGGAGAAAATACACATCCTTGCGTAGGGACATTTTCTTAGAACATCAGCTGGGTTATTATGAAAATACTTCCTAGTCCCAATACACGTTAAAAGGGAGATTCCAGCCAGGGAACCACGACTGTATGCTGACTGCAGAATGCTTCGCTGCAGATGCTAACGCAGACTATAGGCCTTTGCTCAGGTATGAGGGTCAATGTCCTCCCGGGGGAACCTGAAAGGCAGAATTAGAGCTTAACATGCTGTGCTCAAATTATGACTCAGATAGGAAATAGTCCATCAATCCTAGTGGCAATAGGACAGTGTTATTCTTATGCTTCACTCTCATTGTCACAATTTTAATATTGTCATGTTGTGTCGTCCTGGTTAGTCCAACTCACAGTTTGCTATCTAAAATGCAGTCGTTTTATTAAACCAGTCTTTAAAACTCATACTGACTTTTATTGTCATTTATATATGAGACTGAATTGTGAATGAAAGAACCGGATGCGACCTGAGTGACCACGACTTCCCTGAGAAGTATGATATGTCATGCGCTCGGCTGCCCAATCATCTCTACCTTTTGGGAGAGACGAGGCACTGCTAGTTAGCTGGAGCAAAACCCGAATTTGGAACGACAAGTGTCACCCAAGGTGGGTCAGACTCAGTCTCCCACACTGTGGACGATCTTGCTGCTTAAAATCCAGTAGTCTCATTAGAATAATAAGAGCCTATGTGACAATATGACTACTACTTGCAGAGTACTAGTAAATTTTGTGATGTACTGACAACAGCTTGTGTGGCAGGGTATTACTGATACATGTTGTGTTTGGTGGATAATTTCTTCGCCTTGACTAGAGTGAAGGGTTCTGCCTGGCTGAGGTGCCTACCCTAGCAAACTAGAAACCCCATTTCTAAAACACACACACATATATATATATATACATACATATATAAATTCAGTGGAAAAAAACAAGGCTTAAGGTAAAGTTATAGTAAGGTGTGATAAAAATATCTGTTTTTTAATAGAAATTCACTGACAAACACAAAGGTTACAGTGATGTTATGGTTAAGTGAATATGTCAGTGACAACATTAATGTAATAATGTTTTTAACTTAAAAAAGTGTAGAAACTCACCATTTGTAGATAGCAGAGCTACCTATAACTTGCGCCCCGCCATGCACTGCTTATGACCTCATATACATAATTCATGACATGTTCTATAACATCATTTATAACATTATTTGAGTGAATTTCTAATGTTTTCTTTTAACACAAAGTAAGATATTATTACCAGACCAAACTTTAACCTGTTTTTCAGTGATTTTCAGAGTTTTTTTTGTAACGTAAATTAAAATCCTATTAATCTTCCTATAATGTCACTTTTGTGTCAGTGGATTTTCATGGTTTTCCTAATGCAAAATATCAGCTTACTACCATACCTAACCATAAAATCACTGGCCTGTGGGGGACAAGCCCTACACCTAACCCAACCAGGGCTGGCCGACACCCCTCACCTCCCAGTGACCAGGCAGTAAATAGCATCATGCATCATAATATAAAGGGGTGCCATTTTAAATAATGCAGGTCTACCTGCTTTCTCAAGGGCTCATCTCATCAATATATAAAAGGCAGACCTATTGGCTTTGCCAAGAGGTGGCCTCATCAATATGCAAGGCAAGCGTATAGGCTTTGTCAAAGGTCCACCACATCATTATTTAAAGGCAGACTTGTTGGCTTTATGATGGGGTTTCTTTCCACATCAATGTAAAAGGCAAGCCTTTTGGCTTTGTGAGAAAGTCCACACAGCATTATATGAAGACAAGTCTATTGGCTTTGTCAAGGGGTGACTGCATCAGTATATGAGACAAGACTATTAACTGTGTTAAAGAATAACCACATCAGTATACAAGGCAAGCCTACTGACTTTTTCAAGGGGCCACCACATAGTTATATGAAGGCAACCCTATTGGCTTTGTCAAAAGGTGACCACATCAATATAGAAGGCAAGCCTATTGGCTTTGTCAAGAGATCACTACAACATTTTATGAAGACTAGATACTGGCTTTTTTCAAGCGGTGACCACATCATTATAGAAGACAAGCCTATTTGTTTGGTCAGAGTGACCTCATCAATACACAAGGCAAGCCTATTGACTTTGTCAAGGGACGACTGCATCACTATATAAGACAAGCATATTGCCTTGAAAAATGGTGACCACATCACTATACAAGGCAAGCCTATTAGCTTTGTCAAGGGATGACCATATCAACATAGAACATAAGCCTATTAGTTTTATTAAAGGATCATCCCTTCATTTCATGAAAACAAGCCTATTGGCTTTATCCCCAATATGATGCATATGTCAGAGTTGTACTTTTATTGTTTTCAGGCCACATAATACAGCCATAACACCATCTGAAAGGAGGATCTGCAATCCTCAACTGAAGAACAAAAACTCCAACTGGAGGAATGTTTAAGCACATCATCAACTTTTTGTGAGGTCATGCTTTATACACCCCAGGACACAAACTGTTACTTTTAATAAATGATTTCTGGGGGGCTGTTGCTCTCCTGCAGCCCCCCCCCACAACACTGATTGTTTTGTAACATGCGTGTGGTGTCCCTGCCCAGATTGGGACACAACAAAGCAGGACAATTAGGAAAATTAGCCTACAAAGGGTATTCTGGGGCGCTTCTGGCAACAGCAGTGAATAATAAGTGAGCCCTTTCAGCAAATCAGAAGGCGTGAAGATTTAAATTCCATCCCAGTGGTCCAGATATCTATACATTTTTAACCTTCATTTCTCAAAACCTATTGAACAGAATTACACAGTCACATGAAAACATGCTTCAGGGGTAGATATCTAGCTTTCTGTCAAATTTGGTGTAATTCTGTTCAGCCGTTTGGGCTGTAGGACTGTTCAAAATTCCCTACGAAAACTGCATGGGGAAATTGTGTTTTGGGACTCCCTTTTCCTTTGCTCAGCTTGACCACTCACCCTGAAACTAACCAACTTTAAACTATATGCACTTTACGACAGTAAGTACCTGTGTTTCACCTCTAAAACATGTACTGTATGTTGGAAGACCTTATTTGGCCTGTTCAACTTCCCTTTAATACTCTTTAAAATGATCCATCAAGTGCATCTATGGCAGGTAAAGCTAAATATCATATGTGAGCTGCAGTATGTATTTACACCACGCACATGTATGACAAAAATGTCTTTATGCCAGGAGCACCACTGTGCTTTGGCTAGTCTGCAGTTTAAATACACTGCAATGACACATAATAGGGAAAGTGCCTTTGTCATTCAGGGAAAGCCTGCTTTTATATTCACTGAAAAAAACTAAAGGTTAAAGTTACAGTTATAGCCAGGCATTAAAAAATGTAGAAATTCACTGAAAAAACAAAAGTTAAAGTGACATTGTAGTTAGGTTAAACTGTCAGTTGCAACATAACATTTTAAACTAAAATATAGTTACTTCAGTTATAATTAAGTGAAATAACTATATATTGTGACTTGAAGTAACTATAAAACTCTCACTCACTCCTTGCACTAGGCTGTCATCAATGATGTTTTCAATGATGTCATTTCAGAGGACATCAGAAATGTTACCATGTTGTCATTGAACATGTCAGGAGTGAAGTAATATGTGAGGGTTGAAGCAGAGCATGGTGAAGGTGCCAAGATGGTCAAGGTATCCCCACCCAGCCCTTCTATAGGTTTCTGATTCATACTTTTTCAAGGACATGGGACTGAGTCCACAAATGGCAGCCGCAACATCTTTGTTGATGTTGTGGAAGCCAATCAGATATTATCTTTTTGATCTGTCTGCTCTGTGGATCCTCTGTGGTATGAAATATACATGCATTTTCAACCTTAATTTCTCAAAAACTACGGAACAGATTTACACCAGATTTCTGGATCAAGAGCTAGCTTTCTTATAAATTTGGTGCAATTATGTTCAGCTGTTATTGTGGTATCACTGTTCAGTTTTCCTGTGGAAATTTGCATAGAAAAAATATTTTTTTCTCTGCCCCACTTGACAGATTATCCAAAACTTTCCAGGAAAAAGCTGAGATTGATGAGACTTATTTTTAGGAAAGTTTTGTGAAGAGTCATCAAACATCGCCAAAGTCATTAGTGAACCAAAAAATCAATTTCCTATGGAAATGTGGTGTAACATGAGTATATACAACATAACCATAAAGCGGGTGAAATAAAAGATAATTTATTTAACACCTCACCCAACAAAGAACTATTCTCAAATGAACCACTATTATTCAAAGCATGTTCTATCGGGTTGTATGATGGAACCACACATTCCGGAACAACGCATGCCTTAACAATGTGGCCGGTACCACGACTGCGTTGTTTCCTTGAATGTCTGTACCATGCATGCCTTTACAATGAATTTCGTTGTAAAAGCATGCCTAGAAAAGGCATGAGTGGAAACAGCATGCGAAACAACATGCGTGATTCTTTCATGCAACCCCCCCCCATCTGCCCTCGGGCCTAAAACTACCCCCACCCCTAATACCTAACCTACCCTGACCCCCCCCCACCTGCCCTCAGCCCTAAAAAAAAAAACTATCCCAACCTTCCCACTCCACCCCTAAAAACTAAAGTACACCGACCCCCCACCCGCCCTGAACCTTAATAAAAAACTTCCCCAACTTCCTCACCCCTTCTCCATAGAACTAAACTACCCTGACACCCCCACCCACCTTGAGCCCTAGAAAAACCCCAAAAACTATCCTACCCCATCAGCCCTAAAACAAAAAACTATCCTGACCTGCCAACCCCTAAAAACTAAATTACCTGACTCCTCTCCCGCCCTCAGCCCTAAGAAAAACTACCTCCCCCCCACCCATGCCCCTAAAAAACTAAAGAGCCCCGACACCCCCCACCCACAGGCTTAATCCACCTCCACCACTAGAAACTACCCACCAACCCTGCCCCACTTCCACTTAGCTCACAGCGCCCTGTCCCGATTCTTCCTCCTCTTCTCTCCTCCCTCCACCCACCCTTCCTTGAACTTTCCCCCATCCCTTTAAAAATAAACTACCCGCACCCCACCCTGACCCCTAAATAAAAAAATACCTGATCCCCCAGCCTAAGCCCTAAAAAAATACCCAACCACCCAATCAATCAATCACGATATTTATAAAGCACGCTATGTACCCGTCAGGGTTTCGAGGCGCTGGGGGGAAGGGGGGGGGTGGAGGTGTGCTGCAGTTAGCGGTCGAAGAGCCAGGTTTTGAGGAGTCTCCTGAAGGTGAGGAGGTCCTGGGTCTGGCATAGAGATGTGGGGAGAGAGTTCCAGGACTTGGCGGCGAGGAAGGAGAAGGATCTGCCGCCGCAGGTCTTGCGCTGGATTCGGGGGACGACGGCGAGGGCGAGGTTGGCGGATCGAAGTTGACGTGTGGGAGCGTAGAAATTGAGTCTGGAGTTGAGGTAGGAGGGTCCGGCGTTGTGAAGTGCCTTGTGAGCGTGGGTGAGGAGTTTAAAGGTGATCCTCTTCTCCACCGGGAGCCAGTGGAGTTCCCTCAGGTGAGGGGAGATGTGACATCGGCGGGGTATGTCGAGGATCAGCCGGGCGGAGGCATTTTGGATACGCTGGAGTCGTTTGATGTCTTTGGTTGGGATGCCTGTGTAGAGTGCGTTGCCGTAGTCAAGTCTGCGGCTGACGAGGGCTTGGGTCACCATCTTTCTGGTCTCTGTTGGAATCCACTTGAAGATTCTGCGGAGCTTGCGGAGGGTGTTGAAACAGGAGGAGGAGACGGTGCTGACCTGTTTGGACATGGTGAGTGCAGAGTCCAGGATGAAGCTGAGGTTTCTTGCGTGGCTGGCAGGGGTGGGTGGGGGTCCGAGGTCGGCGGGCCACCATGAGTCGTTCCAGGCCGAAGGAGAGCGCCCGAGGATGAGGATTTCCGTCTTGTCGGAGTTGAGTTTCAGGCGACTGTTGTTCATCCATTCGGCGATGGATTTTAGTCCTTCGTGGAGGTTTGTTTTGGCGGTGAGTGGGTCTTTGGTCAGGGAGAGGACGAGCTGGGTGTCGTCGGCGTAGGAGATGATGCTGAGGTGATGCTGGCGGGCCAGTTTTGCGAGGGGGGCCATGTAGACGTTGAACAAAGTAGGGCTGAGGGAGGATCCTTGGGGGACGCCGCAGATGAGGTTGGTGGCTTTGGAGCGAAAGGGGGAGAGTCGGACTCTCTGAGTTCTGTCGGAGAGAAAGGATGAGATCCAGTGGAGGGCTTTGTCTTGGATGCCGGCTTCCTGGAGGCGGGTCAGTAGGGTGCAGTGGCAGACTGTGTCAAAAGCGGCTGATAGGTCGAGAAGGATGAGGGCCAAGGTTTCGCCGTTGTCCATTTGATGTCTGATGTCATCTGTGGTGGCGAGGAGAGCAGTCTCCGTGCTGTGGTTTCGTCTGAATCCAGATTGTGAGGGGTCCAGAATGGAGTTGTCTTCGAGGAAGTGGGTGAGTTGTGTGTTGACGATCTTCTCGATGACTTTTGCTGGAAAAGGGAGGAGAGAGATCGGGCGGAAGTTTTTGAGATCGTTGGGGTCGGCCTTGGGTTTCTTGAGGAGGGGTTGGATTTCAGCGTGTTTCCAGCTGTCCGGGAAGGTGGCGGAAGTGAAGGAGAGGTTGATGATCTTGCGGAGTTTGGGGGCGATGGTGGCGTTGGCTGTGTTGAAAACATGATGAGGGCATGGGTCCGTGGGGGAGCCTGAGTGGATGGTGTTCATGGTTGCCATGGTTTCTGCGTCGTCCACGTGGGTCCAGGCGGTGAGGCGGCAGTCGCGGTTGGAGACGTCGGGGGGGGGATCTGGCGGTGGGCCGGTGTTGAAGCTGTAGCGATTTTCTGGTGGAAGAAACCCCTTAAAAAAAATAGCCCGCCCCAAAATCCCACCCACCCTATATCCCAATCTCTTATTCCACCCCACCCCCATCCCATCCCCACTCACCTCACCGCATCCTCCGCGCCCTCTCCCGAACAATGCATGGATTTTTCTCTGCTTAACCACACATATGCGTAGTTTAGCACATGCGTGGTTAAGGCACAGAAAAAGCCATGCGTTGTTCCGGCAGGCGGGGTTATGCTTGCGTGGGAAACGTCCACGTTGTTTACAACTTGTTGTTAAGGACGTTTCCCATTCTATCTTCTACGTTCTAAATTCTAGGTGACATCACCTAGCTACCTAACCTGTCAGCAGCATTGAGCAAATATCGCAAAGAGCAGATATCACACGTAGTCTTAACTATAATGACATAGTGGCGACTGCCACTGGGTAATATTCCTAAGTCACCAATAAAGTATGCCTTGTAGGATTACAGGCAGGCTCTTAATATTTTTTAAAAAGGGGTTATTAAAAGTATTGAGTTTAGTGCGCCCTCACAGTAAAATAAAATCAAAAAAATATTCTACTATTAGGGCTAGGCTAGACTTTTTAGGCCAGTGTATGATTTCAATCTTTATTTTACACCTCCTCCTAGGAAAGACTTAGAAAAACATTAAAAAAAATGTTTTTGCTTAGATTAGTAAATCTGACAGACTGAGGAAGTCAGATTTTTGATAATATAAGCTGAAAAGTAGATTTGTACAAATGTACTTTAGGCAGCCTGAGTCAGAACTGGTTTAAAAACTGTTCTGACCCTCATCACACCTCCAGAGCTGTAATACACATCCTTGGATGGGAGGGTTCACAACTCTGACTCCGAGGACAATGGCTTGCTTCTGGGCCCAGGAAAGGCCAATGGGTGTTAACTGCTGACCATGTAGCAGGTATTATCTATCTTGGAGAGTATAGGAACAGTGTGCAGAACAAAGGGTAGCTTTAGCTCTACCTCTTGAGACTTGGAGATGCAAAGGAGGAATTTTCTGTTCATGACCATATCCCGCCTCAATAGACTCCAACCACAGTAAGTGTGAAGAACAGTTTTGACACTGTCAGGTAGGAGAGTGGCCAAAAAACTAAAGAAAGGACTGCCTGGTAAAAGCTGGTCCAACATCTTAAAACAGGGCCTCTTGGATAATGTCACAGCGAGGCAATCAGGAAGTGCTGCAAAAGAAGGTGGTAGGAACTGTTAGAAAATTGTTATAATTGGGCTGTACAATTGCGCCCATCAGTGGCTAGTGCACAGGTTAAATCTGGCACCTCTATCACTACTTTCTGTGAACATTCCTGGACCTGGGAAGACTACAGGTAAAGAAGGTGGCTCTGATAGAAAGAGAATACTATCTTCTGACTCCTCAGTCCTAGCTCCGGTTGGAAGAAGAGGACTCACACAAAGGCTCAAGGATAAAAGACCCCTGCACTCTTCTGGCACCCAGGGACTGCAGTTGCGCTCCAAGGTCCAACTGGTTGACCTCCTATTTTACTGCTTCAGGGACATAAAAAGCGAAATACTTTTAGAAGATTGGTTTGGGAGTTTTATTGTGTTCTTTTCTTTAACATTGTCGGTACTGCGTAAATGTAGCATACATTTCTTTGGGGACTGCTTGCTGCTTTTGCCATAGTTACCAGAGTTGAGTAGAGATTGTCTCAGAATTGTGTTTTGCCTTATCTAGAGTAGATTTGTTGAGATGGTACTCCCAAAGTAATAATCCGCCTTTCTAAACTGTGTGTGTATAGCTAGGCAAGAGTTTACATAGGAGGAGCATTTATTTAGCCAATACCTTTGGTGTTGTTTGACAAAGGTTCTCAAAATTATCTAAGAAAAAAATTCCATCCATCTCAAATCCTTTATGAAATGTTTCACGCTTGTGTGCCAAGCATGGACCAAGAAAAAAGAGGAACCAAAATGTATTTTTCTCATGTTAATGTGCATAGGAAGCTTTGCTCTCTGATACAGGAAAAACAGACGTAAGGAATTACACTAAAATTGGCAGAAATGTAAAACTTTCCTCATAAAGCATGTTTTTAAAACATTTACACGTCACTAGTAAAGCAGTACTATATGTACGTAGGGCCTGTAAGTTAGAGTCTACAAGTGGACCTGCAGCACTTATTGTGTCACCTACTTAAGTATCTCTTTCAACATATCTCAGGCCTACTACTTCAGCCTTTGTGAGCAGTTTTTAAAATGCCATTTCAACCTGCCAAATTAATCTTTTACAAAGCCCAAAACTTCCTTTTTAATACATTTAAGCGAACCTAAGGTAGGGCCCATACAGCCACAAGGGCAGAGGGCAGTTTATTTAGAAATTTCTGCATTTACTTTTAAATTTTACATGTCCTGGTTGTGAAACTTACCCCTCTTACAGTATAACATTGGAGTTACCTTATTAGATTTAACAAGCAGTAATTTCAAAATGGGAGCAGGTTTGATGTCTTTAAAATTGTTATGAAAAATTCCTAAATTATGATGAGGTCGGATTTTCAATTACAGTTTTGAAAATGGCACTTTTAGAAAGTTGGCATTTTCCTACCATGTCTCTGGGTTACATGACTGGGTGTAGCTGACAGCTGGGCTTTGTGTATTCCTCGTAGACAGCCACACACAGTAGAAAGCTTAGGTGTGCCTGGATGGGCCGTCCCTGTCAGGATGGGATGACGGAGATGGGCTCAGCCCTACTTACACTTGAATAGGCTGTGTTCTACCACCACACTAAGGGCTGCATACCTCCTGCAGTTAGTCTGGAGCCAGGACATGGAAGTTAGGATGCCCAGGAACTTCAAAGGGAAAACTCTAGAAGCTTCTTCCCCATTTCAAAGGGATAACTGGGTGTAAATAAGGGACCTCGGACACCAACTTTTCAGTACACTTCTGGTCCTGTGGATACTCTGCCAGTAAAAAGGACTGCTATGCTCCTGAAGGACTGCCACTCTACTGGACTACTGCCCTGCTGGACTGCTGCCTGACTGTGCTGACCTGCTGCCTGCTGCTCTCTTGTCTGGATAAGAAGGACTGAGCCTGCCTCTCTTAAAACCAGAACCCCAGAGTGACTATAAGGGCTGGTTGGTTGGCCTTCTGATCTGAAGCCTCAGAAACACAAAAGGCTTCCAACAACCTTACCTCTGCACCTGGAATCTGCTATAGGTGATTCCACGCAGGAAAGTGGTGCAATCCCAGTCCTGGGCCCTTGGACGTGCGGTGAGACATAGCTTTCCCAGATAAGACTGTGCTGCAAGCAGATGGTCAGCACACAAACCTTACAGAAGACCAGTGGATACTAACATCGTTGTCCCCTTTTTCAATTCACCTTTCCCCTCTCCTCTAAAGACTACTTGCACACACTTTTGTTTCACCGAGTGTTGAGGACTAGCCTGAAGATGAGAGGGAGGCCTGCTCTTCCCTCTATATGAAAAGCTGGATTTCAGGTGAGTGGTACCTGGTGCATGACAATCTTTTTACAGTGTGTTTTCACTGTGTTACTGTTTGAAGTGTTGCCCAAATACTTTGCACATCGCCTCTGAGTTAAGCCTGACTACTCTATGCCAAGCTACCTGAAGGCTGAGCACGTTAATTTAGGGTTTGCTTGTAACTTCATCGTAAGAAGAATTGTGGCTATTGCTTGAGAAGTGTTTCATTCCCCCCTAAACCAGTAACCTTGTTTCTGAGAGATCCTCTGATTGGCTGAAGAAGCTTTTTCACCTAGAAAAGTTTGAAAAACATCATGGGGCAGGTAATGGACATCCACACCAAATACCCCTTGTGGAGGCGACCCACAAGGACACAGTACCCCTGTGGGTCACAGTGCAGCCGCATGCATGAGGTACGTTGGTACTTCAGCAGGCGTTGAGTCTCAAGCTTCAGCCTAATGGTACATTGCATCTTGCAAGCATCACCAAAGAAGCTTGCACTGTACTGTGGTTCCATGGTGGTGGAGCTTTGCCATAGGGAGCTCCAATAAATATGAAAAAAGGAAAAAAGAAAATGTGGGTTAGACGCCCTTGGGGGGTTTTGGTGTCCAAATGGGGTTGAGCTCAGGGCCTGCTCAGAGACCAGGGCCCGTGCTTAACACCCATTTGTGCATAGCCAAAGGTCGTGTGCAGAAGGGGTTGGAGGCATTGCCTGGCCAGAGGGCAGACCCTGTGCCCAACCCCACTGTGCATTGCTGAAGGATATGTGTAGTATAGGACTGGGTGACCTCAGTAGAGTTGGGTGCACTGCCCGGATGGAGGCCAGCCTGTAGCTGTGCATGGCTGAAAGCCATGTGCAGCAGGGAGCTGGTTTTCTGCAGGTGGTAGGGTCCAAGGCCTGGCTACAGGAGGTTTGACTGTCTACTGCAGGGTTGGGCACCTGTGGGAATTGGGCACAGGGCTTGGCCAGACGTCAGGCCCAGGAGCCAATCGCTTGCAGCTCCCAAATGCAGGAGGTGTGCAGTGGCGGTTGGGTGTCCACAACAGGGTTGGGCATAGAGCCTGAACTGATACCAAGCCATGTGACAGACTAACTGACATGCATTGCTGAAAGCTGTGCATTGCTCAAGTCTGTGCGCAACAGTGAGTTGGACATGTGCTGTGGGGTTGGGCACCCATGCGAGTTAGAAAAAGGACCTGACAAGAAGCCAGGCTCTGCAGCTAACTCCTTTGTGTGCCCCACTGACAACCATGCACAGTGGGATGTTTGCCCCTGTTGAGGGTTGGGTGTCTGCAAGGGAAAGGGGAGAACCCTCATGTGCACTGGACTTAAGGCTATGCACAGTGGGAGATGGATCTCCAGCAGTAGGTAGAAGCATGGTCTGGCCAAAGGCCAAGGTTTGTACCTGTCCCTTCACTATGCACCAAAGGCTGTGTGCAGCAGTGGAGTTGGCCGAATATGATAAAAAAAGATTTATTTTGAAAAAAAGACAAAGGTCAAACTCATGTTAAGTTAAGTATTATAATAAGATCCTACATTAGAACAGGTGCTCTGTTCCACTGTAATTATTAATTGCACGTTTGCCCTTCCTGCCTTCACATGAGGAAGGAGGAATCATGGGCAGGAGAGAGGGAAACCCAGGACCAGCTCCCTCACTGGCAAGGTAGGTATGGAACAAGGCTGGTTAAGTTAAACTCACTGACAGGTGCCTTCTAAAAAGAAAGAAGGAAATTGTGCCCACAGATGCTTTAATTAGTGAGTAGCCCAGCATTTTCAAATGGAGTGCAGCAGCTTGGCATCGATTGTCCTAGAAGGCTGTGAAGAACAAGTATTACATTTCCATGGACAATATTTTGATAGTGCATCACTTATTTACTTCAGAAATTATATAACATCACATTGTTGTCTTCATTTTATTCAACTTTTTTCTTGAAACATATTCATAAAAATATCAGCCAACGCGTTTCGTCCTCAACACTGGACTTCTTCAGGGCTGTATTATAATAGAAATAATGTCCTCAATATAATAAAAAATATACTAAGTGAATACTCATAAAGAAAAAAGTGCTCTTATTCTAACAAGATAAAGAAAAATCAAACCATCCTTAACAGTGCAAAAAACAACATAATCCACAACAACAGAAAAAGGGAAAGAAAAGGCAAGGGACACTCACATCCAATATTACACAATAAAAACAAACAAATTTACAAAATAAATATATAACAAGGAAAACAGCAATTGTTGCTTCCCCTCTCATCTAGTTACAAATATATACAGAAACGTGTGCCCAAGGCCACGAAAATATAGACACAAAAAACAGTAACAATGAAAAAACATAAAATATCTATACATACATATAACACCAAACATATAAAATTTATTAAAATCTAACTCCATAACTGACAGTAAAAAAAGGTAATTTCAACATTATCAATAGTTAAATAAAGAAAAACACCAATATTTATTCCCATAACAATCTTTGCCATCCATAATAATACTAATTGCATAATGTTAGATGAGCCCACCAGAATGTGTATAAATGCATACCAATAACTAATAAATATATTAACACTCAATTTGGCATAGATAATAATACCCTAACTAATGATTTTGAAAATTCGTACCTTGTATGTGTATAACTTTTATAGTTGTCACCAAAATGAATATCAGGATCAATATTGTTCATACGATATAGCCTAAGTATGGGCCAAATCTACAGAGAAAGGCAAACAAAGAAAATAACAACTAGTACCAAGGCCGAATGCTTGAAGATTAATAACAGAAGTTGCTCATAGTAAACAAAACACCGCACAATAGCCGCCGCCATTGCACACTAATGGTGTGTACAGTTTTTATATTTTGACCACTACAGGCAACAAAATAGGAGTTACGGGTCATTTTGCCCATGTTGATTATAACAATAATCTGATCACAAATGCCATATGACAACTACTTACCGCTGCAGATTTTATTGTGTCCGCATAGAAGCCTACCAGAGGGACAAATCAAACAAATAACACAAAAACCAAACGCTCCAGATCTAATGACAAATAATATATAGAAAAAAGTTCTGTTAATATTGTAAAAAAGCGCGCGATCACCACCGTCGCTGCACACAGATGGTATATGTAGTTACTATATTTTAGTCGCTATGGGCAACGGAACAAGAATTACGGGTCATTTTGCCCATGTATCTATATTAATAATCTCACTCCAAATGCAGTATGACATTACATTTCCATATTTTCTTTGTGGTGCCAAGGAGGTACAGGAGGACTACAAGATGAAATTGTCCATCTGGTTGCTGGGTGAGCTGCAACTCCTACAATTGTTTGTCCTCCAAGTTCCTTGAATCAGCATAAATTCATCAGATAATGCAAACAATGACTTGGGCAGATATTAATGAGGTTTGCATGCACTGTTGGGACTTTTTTCCCAGAGACTCTGAGAAACATGGTTCTTTGTTGTTAAGTTCTATGGTTACTTTGCACTTGAAATAAAGATAGGAACAAAAATTGTAATGTTCAACATTTCAAATGCTTCATTGATGTGTGATTTTAAGATTAAATCACAGCAGATACTATCTTAGGTCACTGAAAAGTAGCATAATCAGAAATCTTTTTTAATATTAATTTACATTATGTTTGAGTTTATATGTTGTCTTTGAGTGCTAATGTGATACCCTGATAAGGCAAAAAGTCCTTAATTTTGAATAGTGCACTACATCTTTCATGTTGTGATGGGCACATGGGTTGTGGAATTGTGGTTTTAGGAGTTATGGCTTGCTGATGTGCAATCTATTGAAGGTGCCTTTAATTTACTAGATCCTATGTATATTTAGGAGGTTGCCTGACATGACCTTTCTTTAGTGTGTGCCCCCTCTTGACTGTGAGTCCCTTTAGAACGTTTCACTATAGCCATTTACATGACCCATTCTGTAGTAATTTTTAAATGTGTGCATTATATTTAGAGTATGTGTAATACGTTATGGCCCTCATTACAACCCTGGCGGTCGGTGATAAAGTGGCAGTAATACCTTCCTTTAGTGTGTGCCTCCTCTTGACTGCGAGTCCTTTTAGAACGTTTCACTATAGCCATTTACATGACCCATTCTGTAGTAATTTGCAAGTGTATGCATTATATTTAAGAGTATGTGTAATACGTTATGTCCCTCATTACAACCCTGGCGGTCGGTGATAAAGTGGCGGTAATACCACCAACAGGCTGGCGGTAATTACTGCCAAATTATGACCATGGCGGTGAGAACTCAGATAGACAGCCACTTTACCACACCAACCGCCAGGGCGTAAACAACAGCCACCACAGCTGTAGCCACCTACAGCCAGGCGGAAGCCACTATCCCGCCCACCGTATTAAGACCCTGCAATCTGCCACCTGTTCCGGTGCGGTACCAATGACATCAAAAGCCTGGCAGAAACACTACACAGAAGTGAAAGTACTCACTATTGGAGACACACTGAACAACCACACCACCATGGAGCCCGAGCTGCATGTCTTCCCCATGCTCTTCTACGTGCTGGTCCACCACGAACACCAACAATGGCGAAGACGGCGATGGTGAGTACAGCTGCCTAGCATACAATGGAGGGGGGGAGGAAAACGACAGTGACACACACACACACGCACAACACACACCTCTACCCCCAACACCATACACACAATCAGCTGCAGTAATAAAACATACATACCCCATACCTCAAATGAATAATGCAAGGACAACATGAATTTACCAGAGTGAGTGTAATAAGATCAACACAGTAGAAATAAGAAATATGCAATGTAACTAGTATGTACAAATGTACAGTTCAAGGGTCACTGCCCGGTCCTCAGTGTGTGTGGGCCACAGGCCAAATTACAAGGCCCCACTTGTCACCTGCACCAACACGGACAAAACACGGCAGGGGCATCATTTGGAAAATAGGAAGGCACCTCGGGGGGGCTGGGGGCACCTCAGCCAGCAGATGGAACAAGACCACAGGTCCTGGAGGGGGCGACATGCCCCGTGCTTGGTCCTGGGGAGTGCAAGGCCACAGTCTCTCAAGTGGGTGACTTGCCCACATGCTTTGGAGGGTGCAACATGCCCATTGCTTGCTCCTGGGGCGTGCAAGGCCACGGTCTCTCAAGTGGGTGACTTGCCCACATGCTCTGGAGGGGGAAACATGCCCATTGCTTGGTTCTGGGGAGTGCAAGGCCACAGTCTCTCAAGTAGGTGACTTGCCCCCATGCTCTGGAGGGGGCATCATGACCTGTGTTCTTGATCCTGGGAGGCTGGGTTGGTGGGTGTCTTACACACTGGCTCTGGAGGGGAGGCTGGGGTTGGTGGGTGTCTTACCCACTGGTTCTGGAGGGGGCATTGTGCCCCATGCTCTTGATCCTGGGAGGCTGGGGTTGGTGGGTGTCTTACCCACTGGTTCTGGAGGGGGCATTGTGCCCTGTGCTCTTGATCCTGGAGAGTGCAAGGTCACAGTCTCTCAGGTGGGTGTCATACCCACTGGATTTGCAGGGGCCAGACCGCACAGCAGCCCATGGAGGCAGGACTACATACCGCCTGCCAGTGATGACGGCTGCTCAGTGGTGGTGGTGCTGCTGCTGCTGGTGGGGGAAAGCTCCTGCGCATCCCCTGCAGCCTCGGACGGCTGCCCACTGGTGGTGGTGGTGCTGCTGCTGATGCTGGTGGGTGGAAGCTCCTGCCCATTATCCGCAGCCTCGGACAGCTGCCCACTGGTGGTGGTGGTGGTGGTGGTGCTGCTGGTGGGGGGAAGCTCCTGCCCATCCCCTGCAGCCTCGGATGGCTGCACATCCATGGTAGGTGGTGGGTGCTCCATATGAGTCCCTGCCACAGGCCCCTTGTCCTTCTTGCCTGATGGTGCTGGCTCCTTGCCCTTTCTGGCAGCAGCTGGTGCTGGCTCCTTGCCCTTCCTGGCAGCAGCTGGTGCTAGCTACTTGCCCTTCTTGGCAGCAGCTGGTGCTGGCTCCTTGCCCTTCTTGGCAGCAGCTGGGGTTGGCTCCTTGTCCTTGTGGGCAGCAGCTGGGGCTGGCTCCTTGCCCTTCCAGGCAGCAGCTGGGGCAGGCACCCTTTCCTTGAGGCTGCCTGGTGCAGGCTCCTTCACCCTCTGAACAAGTGCCCTGGATCCTTTCCCACCACGAGTGGGTGTGGAGGCTACTGTGCCCATGGAGTGGGTGGCTGAGGTGCTTGCCTGGGTTTTTGCCACCCTGGCCAGATGTGAAGGACGGGGTTAGGGGTAGGGAAGAGGTCAATGGTGGAGAGGAAAGCTGCTAAGGGACATTGAGCCAGGAAGAGGGAGAAGGTTTGGTAGTGGAGGAAGAGGGAGTGGTTGTAGGAGGTGTCTTTCTGCTGATTTTGGGTGCAGGTCCATGGGCTGGATGCTGTTGTGAGGTGGATGGCTGTTGGGTGTCTGAGTGCTTGCGTTTGTGTACTTTAAGGGGGGGCAAACACAGTGGGAGAGGGAACAGGGGTCATGTGCATGGCTGTTTTGGAGGTGTCTGCCAGTGAGGTGTGTGTTCTGCTAGCTGTGGTGGTGATTGTCAACACCAGAGCAGTACGCGCTCTATTGGCGACAAAAATGCGAAAACTCAACACCCTCAAAACAAAGTAATTTATGCATTGTGCTGATATGTTGTGGTTTAACCTTTTGCATTGCAGAGTTCAATCCTGAAAACTTATTTTTAATATGCTTATAAATACTGTTCCTTTGCAATGCATTGCTGCAGGTTTTCAGAGTGTGTTAGGGTGTGGCCCCTTTCCAGGGCCTTCTAGAGACTTTCCCTGCAACATGCCTGGGCGTGGTTCTGGGCTGGGCCAAGACTCTATAAAAGAGAGCCAGCCCAACTCCCAGTGCTCACTATTCAGAGGTCCCAGAGCTGAGCAGCAGCTTCTTCCTGAACTCCTGTCCCGGCGGCCTATTTGGATCTTCCAGTCTTCTGCCCTAATCATTCATTGGTGATCATTGTTCCAGGCGGTAAGACGGTGGTTAGACTGTCCCGACACCGTTATTTAGAATTTTCATATTCTTGGTTTAAATTCTTAAATGAGTAACAGATTACTTGCACGCTACCATTTCTTGACATTTATATGGTAGTTTACATATAGGCAAGACGCGCAATTTATTTTATAAAGGTTTGACTTTGTTATTCATTGAGCGCTACCATTTCTTGGCATTTACATGGTGGCTTAAGAATCGGCAAGACGCGCGATTCGTTTTATGGTGTTTAAACATTGTTGTCCATTGCGCGCTACTTTTTCTTGACATTTACATGATGTTTTACGAATTGGCAAGACGCACAACTCGTTTCATGAGCTTTTAATTTTGTTGTCCATTGCGTGCTACCATTTCTTGACATTTTACATGGTGGCTTAAGAATCAGCAAAAGAAGCGCGATTTGTTTCATTGTACTTTGATCTTGTTATTTATTGTGAGCTGTTATTCCTTGACATTTACATCGTGTTTTACAAATCGGCAAGACGCTCGATTTGATTAATGATGATTTGACTTTGATATTCATTGCGTGCTACCATTTCTTGGTATTTTACATGGTAACACTCGAATTGGCAAGACGCACGATTCTCTCCTCGAGTTTAATTCATGTTGTTTATTGTATGCTACTATTCTAAGATATTTATTATGTAATATTCAAGTTGACAAGTTATGTGATTTGTTTCCTGAATCCATATTGTGTTATTCATGGTGCACAATCCTTTTATGGTGTTTGTTTTATATATATATATATATATATATATATATATATATATATATATATCTGCGCAATTTGTGTTGAAACATTTTAAGAGTACACAGAAGGCCAGAGTTTCTAGATGCAATATTGTATGGTCCTAGTATACATTCTCAAAACAGGATTTATATGACTGGTTTAAAATTTAGTCAGAATGTATTTTTCTGATTCTCATGTAAAGGAAAGTACTTGAATAAGAAAGTTTTCATTTAATTCATCTTGATTCCACTACAGGTATCCAGCCATCTTGAAATTTAGTCACTTTAATCTTAACTCTTAGATTGTTCATGTTTTCAGAGTCACTAGGTTTAGAATCATAATCTAGTATTGATTTCAGGAGATATAATTTTCATATTGTGTGTTCTAACCTTTTTCTTACTACAGGTCTCCTTCCCAGCTGTTCCCTTCCTAATCCCCTCTTCCCCTCTTGAACTCTCTCAGTCTCTGTGATTTATCTATCCGAGTCTTGGAGCTGTTTAGTGGTGGACATGTTGGGAACGTGCATAGACCCCAAGGATCTGGTGACTGAAAGTGATGCTGGTAGTAGATGAGGATGTAGTGCATGCAGGTATGAGTGTAGACGGAACTGGGAGGGAGGTGAAGGAGGAGGAAGAGGGGAGACAGTGGAAGTTGTCGATGTTGGTATGTCTGCATCTGGATGGTGGTGCCCACATCACGTTTTCAACAAAGCCGACGTCACCATCGCCCCCAAACTCCGCAAGATCATCAACCTTTCCTTCAACACCGCTACTTTCCCGGACAGCTGGAAGCACGCAGAAATCCAACCCCTCCTCAAGAAACCCAAGGCCGACCTCAACGATCTCAAAAACTTCCGACCGATCTCCCTCCTCCCTTTCCCAGAGAAAGTCATCGAGAAGATCGTCAACGCACAGCTCGCCCACTACCTAGAAGACAACTCCATCCTAGACCCCTCCCAATCCGGCTTCAGACAAAACCACAGCACAGAGACTGCACTCCTCGCCGCCACAGATGACATCAGACTACAAATGGACAACGGCAAAACCTCTGCCCTGATCCTCTTAGACCTATCAGCCGCCTTCGATACAGTCTGCCACCGCACCCTACTTACCCGTTTACACGAAGCCGGCATCCAAGACAAAGCCCTCAACTGGATCTCCTCCTTTCTCTCCAGCAGAACTCAGAGGGTCCGACTCTCACCTTTCCACTCCAAAGCCACCAACCTCATCTGCGGCGTCCCCCAAGGCTCCTCACTAAGCCCAACGCTGTTCAACGTCTACATGGCCCCCCTCAAACAACTGGCCCGCCAGCACGACCTCAGCATCCTCTCCTACGCCGACGACACCCAGCTCGTCCTCTCCCTGACCAAAGATCCTCTCACCGCCAAAGCCAACCTTCACGAGGGACTGAAATCCATTACCGAGTGGATGAGCAACAGCCGCCTGAAACTTAACTCCGACAAGACGGAAGTCTTCATCCTCGGGCGCACCCCCTCGGCCTGGAACGACTCGTGGTGGCCCTCCGCTATGGGCCCCCCACCCTCCCCAGCCAGCCACGCACGAAATCTCAGCTTCATCCTCGACTCCGCCCTCACCATGTCCAAACAGGTCAACGCAGTCTCATCCTCCTGTTTTAACACCCTCCGAATGCTCCGCAGAATCTTCAAGTGGATTCCAACAGGAACCAGAAAGATGGTGACCCAAGCCCTCGTCAGTAGCAGACTCGACTACGGCAACGCACTCTACACAGGCATCCCAACAAAAGACATCAAACGACTCCAACGCATCCAGAACGCATCCGCCCGCCTGATCCTCGACATACCCCGCCGATGTCACATCTCTCCTCACCTGAAGGACCTCCATTGGCTCCCCGTGGACAAGAGGATCACCTTTAAACTCCTCACCCACGCACACAAGGCACTACACGACACCGGACCTGCCTACCTGAACACCAGACTCAACTTCTACGTTCCCTCACGTCAACTATGATCTGCCAACCTTGCCCTCGCCATCGCCCCCCGAATCCAGCGCAAGACCTCTGGCGGCAGATCCTTCTCCTACCTCGCCGCCAAGACCTGGAACTCACTCCCGACCTCACTACGCCAGACCAAGGACCTCCTCACTTTCAGGAGACTCCTCAAGACATGGCTCTTCGAACGATAGCAGCACCCCCCCCCAGCGCCTCGAAACCCTAACGGGTACATAGCGCGCTTTATAAATTTATTGATTGATTGATTGATTGATTGATTTGTGTGAGTGCCTGTAGGATGTAGTGCTTGTGTTTGCCAGTGCCACTCTTGTGTGTTGTCTTGTGTGCATGCTTGTCTGCCTGTGTGCTCGGGATAGGTTGGGGTTGAGGAGAATGGGACTTGGAAGAGGAAGTTGGAGGGGGAGGGTGGAAACGGACAATGGCTGCCATCAGAGAGGAGGCCAGAGAGTGGATCAGTCTCTGTTGGGCCACCAAGCCAGTGTGAATGCCCTCCAGAAATGCATTAGTTTGTTGCATTTGGGCTGCCAGCCCCTGGATGGCATTCACAAGGGTTGACTGCTCTCCAGAGATGGATCTCAGGAGTAGCCTCCTCACTCAGGGCAGCAGGGCTCACGGGGGAAGGGCCTGAGGTGCCTGGGGTGAAGGAGATGCCCACCCTCCTGGGTGAGCGGGCACGGGCAACTCGATGAGGGGCTGCTGGGAGGGCGGTGTTGGTACGGGGTGATGGATGTACCTGTAGCTGGGGTGGTCACAGAGGTGTCCGCCACCACCTGGGAGCTGCCATCGGAGGAGGTATCCGTGTCTGAACTTTCCACTCCAGCCTCCGCCACGGTGCTCCCCTCGCCCTCAGTCCCACTGGTGCCCGCAGCGTCGGTAGACTCTGCCTCCTGGGTCCTGTGGGATGCAGCTCCCTCCTTCGCTGGTGCCTCTACTCGTCCACCAGGTGATGTTAATGCACATAAGGACAGAGTGACAAAATAAAAAGGGGGGGAGACAAAGGAAACACCTAGTCAATGGCTGCACCAACACCACCGTTGGAGTACACACCACTCTCACACACAGGGAACAGCCCTACACACTATACATTGCACTACTAGTTATTTTGCTAACTCCCAAGGCATGGGGAGGGGCTCACACCACCAAATGCAGCACACCTGGGACCCACGCAGCCCTGACCAGTTGTGGATGCCCATGAGCTAGGTAGCATGATTATCCCTTCAGGACCCTTGCCACCAGGGGACCTACTCTGCAATGTCAGGCCTGGGCTAGGGGCACCCACTGACACACATCCCCCACCCGGCTACCACCCCACCATGCGTAAATTGTAATGATGGGTATTATACTCAACCCCTTGTGGCTGCTGTGATGCCCTCTAGCGCCCATCCAGCTCAGGATAGGCCACCACCAGTATGCAGGCCATGGGGGGGTCAGGGTTCGACGTGCACTCGTTCCTCGTTGTGAGGCCATTCCCAGATGGGCCTCCGCCATCTTCCATGCTCAGCGTCTCAGGTCCTCCCACCGTTTTCGACAGTTGGTGCTCTGTCTGCCGTAGACCCCCAGGGTCCACACGTCATTGGCGATGGCACGCCATATACCCTTCTTTTGATGGGCCCTGACCTGCAGAGGTAATACACACCGGAACATAGTATCAGTCAGACAGTCCTGCCTGTTACACTTATGGCCCACTATACCCCTTCACATCACCATTTACACACACATGGCCCAGGCACACAACCAATACGCCACCCAGAGAACATTCACCCACCCCCCTTACACGAGGCCTTCACACACACACACCACTCCATACATGCATCGTGCTTACAGTGTACTCACCTGTTGGTCTGGAGGCCCATACAGCAGTCCGTCCAGGGGTGGGACCCCATCCACCAGTCACTCCATCTCTGCTGAGGTGAAGGCAGGGACCCTTTCCACAGTCACACAGGCCATGGTAGGTTCCAGACACTGGTCACAGCAGCACATGCAGTGTAGGTCCTCTCTTGTTGAAGGTCAGGTAGCAAGTTAGGAATCAGATAGAAAATGGCGGTCACGTCTGCAGCGGTGCATACCGTCACCGCCGGCGTAGATCACCATTGGCCACTGTAACCCATAGGGCCCAATGTTAACCAATGAGAAGTTGCACGGCGGTTCCCGACCGCCTCCCGTAACGGCGCGCAACGTCAGTGAAATATCTCACTTCCACCTTTCCCTCCACACAGGACAGGGGAACGCCATTTCGGGGTAGGGGGGCAGGCGCTGGATAAAAACTGCATCACAGATAAAATTTGGACATACAGGACAAATCCTGCGTACCCAATACAAATTGACATCATGCTTTGTACTGTTGTGGCTCCAATGTTCAGTTTGTGACCGGCTCCTTACTCTTTTGCCCCTTAGATTGCTACCGCTGTGGATGAATAGGAGATGGAGAAATACCCTGTGTACAGACCCCTGGTGGACTTGGCAACACTGGAGGACAGGCACATCATCCTCACCTATAGACTTGACAGAGCCAAAATCAAAGACCCCGACCTGGTATCTGCTATCCGTCACCCTGCTGGGATCCCACCTCTTGTGAAAGTTCTATCAGTGCTCCATTTCCTGGCAACTGGTTCTTTCCAAGTGACAGTGGGCTTGGCAGCAGGAATGTCACAGACAATGTTCTCAATAGTGATGACCAGAGTGTTGTCTGCCCTGATTAAACACATGTGCAGCTACATTGTTTATCCCCGAATTTGGCCACAGTGAAGGCTGACTTCTATGCAATGGGACATATCCCCAACATAATTGGGGCGATTGATGGAACTCATATTGCATTTGTCCCCCCTCGTCACAATGAACATGTGTACAGAAATCGTAGGAGTTTCCACTCTATGAATGTACAGATGGTGTGCTTGGCAGACCAGTACATCTCCCATGTCAATGCTAAGTATCCTGGGTCGGTGCATGATGCCTTTATCCTGAGGAATAGCAGCTTCCCAAATGTGATGGGCCAACTACAGAGGCACAGGGTGTGGCTAATAGGTGAGCCCTGGTTCCCACCCAGTAGGTTTTGGTGTATGGGTATGTTGAGGGCCATAGGGGATAGTGTGTGGCTAAACGTTGTCCCTCGTTATTTGCAGGTGACTCTGGTTACCCCCAACCTATCATGGCTACTGACCCCTGTGAGGAATGCCAGGACAAGGGCAGAAGAATGTCACAATGAGGCACATGGGCGAACAAGAAGGATAATCAAAAGAACCTTTGGCCTCCTGAAGGCCAGGTTCAGGTGCCTCCATCTAACAGGTGGATCCCTGTGCTACTCACCTAAGAAGGTCTGCCAGATAATAGTGGCATGCTGCATGTTGCACAACCTTGCCTTGAGACGCCATGTGCCTTTCTGCAAGAGGAGGAGGCTGGAGATAGCCGTGTGGCAGCAGTGGATCCTGTGGACAGTGAGGATGAGGAGGCAGAGAATGAGGATGAGGACAACAGAACAGCAGTGACCAGACAGTACTTCCAATAAAACACAAGTAAGAGAGTGGTACTTCACATTTCATTGTCATTGTTTGCAAATTGTTTGGCACTGGCATGCTGTTATCTCCCACTTCTATGGGCCAAATACAGGTCTTTCCTATGTGCACAATTACTGTACAGTTGAATTGGAATGTTTGAACCCGGTTAAGCGAATACATACTTTAAAAATGTAACATACTCCATACTTATTTTTTTTCCAAGGGTGTATATTGAAATGCTAAGAAGAAGAGGGTCAAGTGCAAGGGGATGGGTTGATGATGGAGTAAAGTCCAGGGTATTGTTCCAGTCTATTTGCAGCAGGCACATTGTCCATGGGGACATAGGAAGAGAAGCAATGGCAGTTCAAGGTGGACAGGTTGACAGAGTGTGACACAAAGGTGACAATCAGGAGAGTCTCATTTCCTGGTGGGGGTCTTGGCAGTAGTCTCTGGCTTCTGTCTGGATCACAGGATACATTTGCAGGGTGGTTCGCCTTCTGCAGGGGAGGGGTGCTGTTGGCTTGTGAGTCCTGTGGCAGGACCTCCTGTCTACTAGCGGCAACGGAGGTAGATGGCAGTTCAGATGTCTGGCTAATGGCAGGGGCCTGCTGTTGTGAGACTGCCTCCCTCATAATGTTGGCCATGTCTGCCAGCACCCCTGCAATGGAGACCATGGTGGTGTTGATGGCATGCAAGTCCTCCCTGATCCCCTGGTACTGTCCATCCTGCAGCCGCCTGTTCTCCTGCACATTGTCCAGGATCTGGCCCATCGTGTCCTGGGAATGTTGATATGCTCCCAGGATCTAAGTGAGTGACTCTTGGAGAGTCAGTTCCCTGGGCCTGTCCTCCCCCTGGCGCACAGCACTCCTCCGAGTTTCCCTGTTGTCCTGTGCTTCTGTCCCCTGAACCGTGTGCCCACTGCCACTGACCTGAGGTCCCTGATTGTCTTGGGTATGAGGTGTGCCCTGGGGTCCCTGTAGACGTGGACACACTGCTGATTGACAGGTCCTGGGGACAAAGGTGTGGGTACACTGGGTGGGTGATGTGGTGGTGTTTCCAGATAGGGGAGGCTCTGTGGTGGTGTGTGACTGGGCCTGGGTAAACGACTGCCCAGAGGTCCCTGGTGGGCCAGGTTGGTCATCCAGATCCTGGCGACCAAAGTTGCTGTCATCACTGTGGGCCTCTTCAGTTGGGGGACTGGATAGTGCTGGCACCTCTTCTCCGGTGACATTCCCTGGGATACCTGTGGGGATGTAAATTAAGTGTTATTGTTTCTGTGTATGACATATTGTACATTGGTGGGTTGGCCTATTTGGTTGTATTTGCCCTGGCAGCTTTCAAATGTGTAAGTTGGTATTTTGTGGGCTAGCTGATTCTCTCTAGTGTGCATGCTTTGGTGATAGGTGTCCATGCAGGGCTGTGAGTGATGTCCATGCATTAGTAGTGCATGCAGGGCTCGGCATTGAAATGAGTGAGATGTGATGGTGGGGTGTGTGGGAAGTGGTGGAGTGATGGAAGTGAGGGTATGTGGTGGCATGCAAGTAGGGGGGTAGTAGTAGTATAGAGTTGACTTACCAGAGACCAGTCCTCCTCCTACTCCGGCCAGGCGCTCAGGATGCATGATTGCCAAGACTTGCTCCTCCCATGTTGTTAGTTGTCGGTAAGGAGGTGTGGGTCCACCGCCAGTCCTCTGTACAGCGAGTTGGTGTCTTGCTGCTATGGAACGTACCTTCCCCGTAGCTTCTTCCACCTCTTCCTGACGTCATCCCTTGTTCTTGGATGCTGTCCCAGGGCATTGACCCTGTCCACGATTCCCTGCCATAGCTCCATCTTCCTTGCTATAGATATCTGCTGCACCTGTGCTCCAAATAGCTGAGGCTCTACCCTGGTGATTTCCTCCACCATGACCTTCAGCTCCTCCTCTGAGAATGGGGGGTGTCTTTGTGGTGCCATGGTTGTCGTGTGAGGTGTGTAGGTTAATATGTTGGGGTGTGTGATGTGGGGTGCATGAGTGGTGTACAGGTGTGAGTGGTATGTGCCTCTGGTTGTGTGGGTGGTCTTGCTGTCTCTCTCTGGTGGCAATTATTTGTAGTCGTAAGGGGTTGTGGGTGATGTGTGTGTGTGTTTTATAGTGGTGTGGGTGTGTGGGTGTGGTGTGTGTGTGGGTGTCAGGTGAGTGTTATTTAAATTGACCAATGTAGTGTTGTTTTGAATGTGTGTGTGTGTATTTTGAGCGCAGTGGTATGTACCACCAATGGTTTACAGTGGTTGAATGCCCGCTGTGGTGATTCATGGGTCATAATGTGATGGACATAGTTCTGTTGGGGTAATGGTGTGGGTTTTGATACCGCCAGTTTATCACTGACCTTTGGTGTGACGGACTCGTGTCTGTGCCTGAATAGTGACAGATTGGTGTGTGTGTGTGATAATATGGTGAACGGATATCCGCCGCCGCCGCGGTATGTTGGCGGCAGTCAGCATGGCGGTAAGTAGGATTTTCCCCCAATGTCATAATGAGGGCCTATGTTTGCTTTTTAGAAGGATAAGTATTGACTGGACATCAGTTTATTGAGAGGTGTTTGTTTTGTTGCTGAGCTCTGAGTCACTAGCCCACATCACCATCCCTGGATAAGCTTTTGACTGCTTTTCCTCATTTCCATGAAAGTTAAGTGCTTAAAAGGAGTGCTTGGTTCCCAGCTTGGGACGTACAGTACAGGAGCCCTATGTCTCCAAAGGCAAATGACTCAACTTGTTGCAGTTATGGCCAAGTACCCCCTGTTTTCATTGAGAGACTGGGACCAACTTGGATTTATTAAAAAATAATTGTGGGGTTAGACGTACTCAGTTTCCTCTTCTTCCCTAAAAACAACTACTCCTCTAGTGCACCTTTGTCTTTAACCCAATTAGGTTTTTTTAGAGATGTGGTGCATGAATGGCTTGGGCAAGCAGAGATTACTTTTTGTATGTTATTGTGTATTTATTTCAGTATGAACATCATTGTCAAACACTACAAGATGGCTTTGCCTTGAAAAAGCTTTCACAGGTGGAATAAGTAGAAAGCACGAGTAGGACTACTTTCCTCCTCTACATTCTCACAACCTATTAAGAAGAGAAATCAGTCTTCCTGATGGTGGAGTCTGCACTGAGTTAGCCATTGGGGAGTGTTGGACCTGCCCCTTTTTGAAGGGTTACCCCAAACCTTTTGCCTTCCTCCTCCTACTTTTCTGACCTTTTTGTTGGGTTTAGGACTATAGGCAATTTACTACTGCTAATCAGTGCTAAAGTGCATGTGCTCTCTCCTCCAAACATGGTATAATTAGTTTACACCTGTTTGGCATATCTTATTTACTAGTAATTCCCTTGTAAAATAGTATACCATGCACTCATGGTCTGTAAGTTAAATGCTACAGTGGGTCTGTAGCACTGCTTGTGACATCCACAGAAGCAGCATTTCAAATCTGTCTCAGGCCTGCCACTGAGAGGTCTCTGTGCACAGTTTACTGCCACTTTGACTTGGCATTTAAAACTACTTGCCAAACCTTAAACTGCTCATTTCGTTACATATAGGTCTCCCATAAGGTAGGCTCTAGGTAGCCCTATGACCAGGGTGCTGTGTAAGTAAAAGGTAGGACACGCACATTTATGTGTTGCATGTCCTAGTAATGACAAACAGCCTATTTGTTTTTTCACTACTGTGAGGCCTGCTCCTCTCATAGGTTAGCGTTGGGAATTCCTTTATATCCTTTTAAGTGGTATGTTCTGATCAGAAAGGAGTAGCTTGGTCATATTTATTATGTTTAGAATGGTAATGGTAAATTCTACTTACTGGTGAGGTTGGATTTCACATTACGTTTTTAGAAATGCCAATTTTAGAAAGTAGCCATTTCTCTGTGCTTATAACTCTTGTGCTTTGCAGCCTGTCTCCAATGCACGTCTCACCTGGGTGACAGCTACACTTTGTGCATACTCTTCAGACAGCTACACCACCGGAAGGGTTGGGTGTGACAGGGGATACATCTGCATTCATTTGCATATTGATAGTCTTCCTGGGCTGGGATAGGGAGAGGTAGTTCACACTTACATGTCAATAGGCCATGTGCTGCCCTCACACAAAGGACTGATTTACACCCTACTGATAGTCTGGATTCATTCCTTTGCTGAAAGGAATTGTTGTGCACTTCTAAGGGTTCCTTTGTAGTTACCCCTCCATCAAATACATTTTTGAATATAAGTCCTTGGGCTCTGAGCCCATATTTTCAGACACTGAATGGGACTTGTAACCAGACGCTGCTGCCTCTACATGCTGCACATTGCCAGAGGGGCAGGACCAGTCGATGGACACTTCCTCATGATGCTGGGGGGAACAACCATTTGGATTACTTGCTCTGTGTAATAGCCTGTTGCGTGCTTGGCTACTGGAGAGACAGCCACTCTGCTCAAGTAACTATGTGCTGGCCTGTCTGCCTGCTCCTCACCTTATGCTTCCGTGTTCTCCAAGGGCATGTTGGCTTAGCTCACTGTCAAGGAATCCACAGGCTATTAAAGATTACCACTGTCTGCCCCTGCCATGAGGCGACTCAGCAATTTAGGAGTCCGGCACAGGCTTTGGACTAAAATCAGTGTGTGGAGAGTGCTTTTAATGGCTTTGGGCAGTGTGTGGTGAGGGCTGATTGACACTCTGTATACTTAGGCAGCACCACATGGTGAGCACTGTCTATTCCCCTAATTCCTGCTTGAGGGAAGTCAGTGCATGTCTGACCAGGCATTTGCAGCACTTCAGAATCAAGAGTCTTCCAGAGACCAGTGCCCCCATCCCCTGTACCGTAACCCTGCTAGTAGGAATGCAGGAGTTCCTGTGTCTATGTTTACCTACAGCGATTATTTCGTATTTCTGTCGCAATACATGTCCTACGTTTTCCCTTATAGATACCAAGTAATATCAAAATAATTGCATTGGATGCACAATATTTATGATTCAGGTTGTTTTGGTATTATTTTATGTCCAATATGCTATATATATGTTTATATAATCCTGTGTGGAGTCTCTTTTATGGGATATTTATTGGGTTGCTTTAAATATTGCCTCTGGTGATAAGCCTGACTGCTTCGCACCAAGCTGCCAAAGGGTGAGCACAGGTTATCTTTGGTGTGTAACTGTCTTGCCTGACTAGAGTGGTGGTTTCTGCTTGTCTTAGGTGCACACCCTGGCCAATCAGAAACCTCATTTCTGACAGGGAGCATCACTTGGTCAGTGCACACTGGATTGAAAATGATGTTGGAATGATTGTCCCAATCCATGGAGCACTGCGATGCAAATATTGATGGTCTTGCAGGAATGGCATACAAGAAAACTGTCATGGATGCATGGATATGTGTAATGTGCGTAGGGGCAATTTCATTGAACCTCGATGGTACATTTGTAGTACTCACATGCAGTTTTTGTAATTCTCTCCTGCTACACAGGCATGATGGAACTGCTGCCACGTAGTTTTTTTCCACTAGACTGGATTCCATGATAATGGTGCAAGAGACCAGAGGGAAAAAACCCGGACCAATGGATGGACGTCACCCCTGCATGTGGTGCGCCTTGCCCTGCTCGAATTATCTCCTCCACATAGGCGGCAACATATTTTGTGCACACAATTTAAAATGATGCCATCAAGCCCCATTCTGAGTAGCGTATTAATCCAGATTTAGGGGTCATCGGCTGAATCAGGATTACATGTCCATCATAAATATTATAATTCAAGAAGATGGCACTTTCTATTTTCCCCGGGTTATTTCACCAACAAAACTACTGAAATAAGAACAGACGAAAAGAAAAGTGAGTGTTTACTGTGAAATTCGGAGTGTGGTAATTATCTTTTTTCAAGAGAAAATTTGGGTACAAATTTAAATACATGGCATTTTCACATCCGAAGAAAGAGCATGAATACACTGATATGCACCCGACACGCATAATACACCTTTAAGAGGCCCATAAACAATCTAACCTAATAAACCAAAATAATATCTGTTATCTGTTTAAGGCCAAAATGAAAGAAGTTGTGGGGGATTTGGATAGCATTCATTTGCAGAAAAAAAAAACAAGAACAAAAGCGCATGAAACTGATAGCATCACAAAGCAAGTAAAATGTCATTTGCGTGACTCACAAGAAGCACAAAGTCACATCACATTGAGCTGTATAATGCATGATATTTTAATGTCCCAATTAAAAGCAGAATTATATGAAGCGAATGTCTGAAAGAGCTCCTAACTGATGGGTCTAAGATGACAAAAATAAATTTAGTTATTAAGCGTGTTCGATGGGAACCTCTTTGATTCGAGCTATACAGAGGAAAGACGGAGCTTTTTAATTCAGAGATGCAGGGAAGGCTTGAAGGGAAAGGAAACAAGATATCAAATCTGCGTGAATGCAGTTCATTATAGCCACTTGGTGCAGTGCAAAACCTGCAAATTTAATTGGGTACGATTCAGTCGTGGCTCGCTGCGCTCTGAAGGGGCGGGATGTAGTAATTTTGTGGCGTTAGGGGGGTGCTAAGGGGCACACAAAAATGTGGCGCAGCACTGTGTGCAGCGCTACTTTTTTAAATATGCCCCATAGGGCAGTGCTTAATTTGTAAATAAAAAGGTGCCAGTGCCCAAAGCCTTCCTCTTAAACACGCGGCTGCTGCAATTAAATGTGTGAACACGGAATACAAAGGCAGCATAATCCTGAAGCTATCTCAGGCCTCTTCAATCCATTTACAGGCACTCCCTGCCTCTTCCGCTCACTCTTGTGGATTTCTGCTTTGTCCCATTGTGACGCTTTTTTGTTTTCCTTTTCCTCAGTCTTTCCCATATGTGTCTTTTTCTTGCAGGAAATGCTTGAGGCAGAAAAATAAGCACCGGCCCTCAAAAATAAGTGCCAGTGCTCTGCACCGGCAATAACAAGCACAAATTAAGCACTGCCATAGGGGCATATTTAAGAACCCCTAGTGCCATTCTAACGCCACATTAGTGTAATTTGTTTACACTAATATGGTGTTAGAGGGCCAAAAACGCTTTGCCGTATTTACAAAGAGGTGCAATGCATGTGCCAGGCATAATGTATGCAAAGGGGGCATCCCCCTGTTAGGAGGGCCAAAAAAATGACGCAAAGAAATCTGACAGATTTCTTTGCGTATTTTTTTTCCTGCACTTTTAATGCCTGTTCAGATCAGGCATTAAAAGGAGGCTTCCATTGGTTACAATGGGCCTCTGGGTGCTTTGCAAGATTAGCGTCAACATTTTTGATGGTACTCCTGCAAAGCGCCGGACTAGCATAACAAATTCTGACACTGGCCCCCTAACTACCACCATGGTGAGACATATTTTAAATATGGCGCACACATGGTGGCATTAGTGGGGGTGCTAAGGTGCACAAGAAAAGTGGAGTAGCACTGGGTGTAGCACCACTTTTTTCGAATATGCCCCATAGGGCAGTGCTTAATTTGTAAATAAAAAGGTGCCAGTGCCCACAGCCCTCCTCTTAAACACTAGGCAGCTGCAATTAAATATGTGAACACGGAATACAAAGGCAGCGTAATCCTAAAGCCATCTCGGGCCTCTTCAATCCATTTACAGGCACTCCCTGCCTCTTCAGCTCTATCTTGCGGATTTCTGCTTTTTCCCATTGTGACGCTTTTTCGTATTTCTCTTCCTCCATCTTTCCTATATGTGTCTTTTTCTCGCAGAAAATGCTTGAGGCAGAAAAATAAGCACCGGCCCTCAAAAATAAGTGCCGGTGCTCCGCACCAGAAACATCAAGCACAAATTAAGCACTGCCATAGGGGCATATTTAAGAGCCCCTCGTGCCATTCTAACGCCGCATTAGTGTCATTTTTTTTACACTAATGTGGCATTAAAAGGCCCAAAACACTGCGCCACATGCATTGCGCCACTTTGTAACCCTTTGCGCTACATTATGCCTTCACCTATGCTACTGTATGTTGAGTCAAAGCTTCCACTAGGCAACACACCCATCTCTCTCTCTAGCAGTAACATTAATCACAAGAGGTATCTTGACATTTTAATTGTTTCTTGAAGGCTAAACGCACACAGAGCATTTCGGCAGGTGCTTTTTAATCACATGTTTTGGACATTATTGCTAAACACAGCACCTCCCCAGGGGTCAGCGCCTGGTGCAGTCGCACCGCTTTCACCGCCCAAGAGCCGGCCCTGCACACAGATGTAAGTGGGTAGAGTCTAGATTGTCCTGCAAAACATTGTTAGAAAAGAAGATGCAATTGGCAGGTATTTTATATATTTATTTAATTAAAAACTTCAGTCAAACGTGAACTTAAGTTCAAAGGAAAAACAGTCACAGACATAGGCATACTTCAGCATGTATACAGACCGGCAGCGCTTCTGTGGCTGTATTCATGATTCAAGTTTATTGCATTTAGGTTCTAATAAGTGCCACATATTTGACAATGCAGGTCTAAAAACTTTGTATGCATAACATGTGTTAGACTTGCTAGTCATAGGGTCTTCTTCCCCAAAACCATTTGCCTGTACCCTCTCCTTTTTGTTGAAATTCGTTTTTGTTGGCTCTAGGACTCTGAGCACTTCACCACTTCAAACCAGTGAGAAAGCATTTGAACTCTCTTCCTGAAACAAGGTAAAATGTGCTTACACCGGATTGGTGTTTTTAATTTACCAAAAAGTCTCTTGTAAAGTGGTATACCTTTTACCCAGGGCATGTAATTTAAATGCTACTAGCGGGCTTGCAGGCATTTTTGGGACACCCACATAAGTAGCCCCTTAAAACATCCCAGGCCTGCCAATGCAAATTTAAACTGCCAATTCGACACTGCACTATAACCCCCTTGACAAGCTTTAAACTCCCCTTTTATTACATATAGGTAGTTCCTAAGGTAGGGCCTATATAGCCCCTAGTGCAGGGTACATTGTAATTAAAAATTTGGAAATTTACTTTTACGTTTAACGTGTTCTGGTAGTGAAAAACGACTAAATTCATTTTCACCACTTTGAGGCTACCTCTCCTATAGGATAACATTGTAGTTACCTTATTACATTTAATAAGTGCTAAACATTGATTGGGAAAAAGTAAATATTTCATGTTTGGTGTCTGAGAATTTGTAATTATTAATCCTCTTTAATGGTAAAGTCAGATTTCAAGCTACAATTTTGAAAATACCATTTTTAGAAAGCTGGGATTTTCCTGTTCTAACTTCTTGGTGATTGCAGTCGGTTACTAGGTCATGTGACTAGGTGTAGTTGACAGCTGGACTTTGTTTATTCTTCCCAGACAGCCACACAATAGAGGGATTAGTTGTGCTTCGATGGGTCATCAACTTGCAGGATGGGGGGTGGAGCAGGGCACATCCCTTCTTGCAATAAAATAGGACTTGTCAGTCAAATATGCATCCAGCCAGTGTGGAGACAGGGTAGCAGGAAACTTCAAGCACTTCAAAGGGGATTCGCTTGGAATCTCTCCTACTCCAAATAAGGCACCAGGTGTAAAAATAGGACCCTCAAACTCACTGTTCAGTTCACTTTCTGGACCTGCAGAAGGGCTGTCAGACAACTGTCTGATGCTGTTACCTTCTGTGTACTCCATAAGACTGCTTTACTGCACCCAGAAGAACTGCATTGCTTCCTGGGGTCTGCCTTGAACCCTGCTTCTAGATTCATGTTTCATCACTTAACACCAGGACTACCAGAATGCCACCACATAGCTGACAAGTTTTCAGGTTGCTTATGTGTGGCGTTCCCATGGTTTCAGTACACTCATGAGTGACTTTCTACTGTCAAATATGTGACACTTAGGGTGATAATCTCCTGCAAGTAAAAATAAGCAATGAAGTGCATGGAAATGGATTAATAGGAAACATTACACCATTTTGAGCAATGAGAAGGTATACAAATATCACGGGCTGCAGCTGCAGATGGCCCTTCAAGGGTGTGTCTGCATGGCAAGATAGACACAGGCAGCATCCCTTCACTCAGACATTTCTCATTGTGGATGACTGTCTGGTAGCCGCAGCGTTTTTGTTACTATATGTTTTTTTAAACTTATATTTCACAACTTAAATGTAAGTGACAGACCACAGTGATCATCCCTAACACAACAAATTCATCATTCTGGTGGCTCAATGTGGTTTCTGTGGGTCAGGATAAACAGTACATTGGAGTGACACCCTAAGACCTATCACTATTGGGGCGTTGGGTGGGTGACTCACTGACTGCTGTGTATGTGTTTATGTGTCCAGGACTAGTCCTCCCTTCCTCCCTAGACAGTGCACATTTATCTGATCCTCATATACCCAGACCCCAGGGCACAAGCTCAGAGCGGTAGTGGAAGCACATAATTCATCTTCTTTGGGAGAGCCTCCTTTCACAGAGAAAGCCTTACAAAATAATTGTAGAAGGTACTTACATTATTCAAGAACACTGTCTTGTGCCGTGAATTGTGTTACAGTTTACACCAATGTGGGAATGTGGTAATAGTAACCCATTTGTGTTACTCTAACCCCTGATGGGTGGCACTTGGCATGGCTGACTCCAAGGGCTGGTTAGATGGCCTCCTGATCAGAACCTTAGGGACAGAAAAGACTCCAGCCATCTTGAACCCACACCTGGACCCAACATTAACACATGAGGCACTCAGTAAAGTAATGCATATATTCAACGATTAGTAACAAAACTTAGTATATCCAATCCTCTTAGAACCTATAAGGGAGAATAGCAGGCACATCCAACTAGCAATCATTTAGAAGAGTCCATTAGAAAAGAAAAAGAAGCGTGTTGAATCCTACATGTGGTTCTTCAGTCTTTGTAATTTATTCCACGTAATTGTATATTTCATTCTCTGAATATGGCAGTGATCTTTGATCTCAGCCCAATATTTTCAAAGTCCTTCTGATAAAACCAAACAGCCAACACGTGTTTCGTCTCTGCGACGACCTCTCCACCTTCTTCCACCAGAAAATCACAACCATCCACGACAGCTTCAACGCCACTCCGCCGCCAGATCCCACCCCTGACATCTCCACAGACGCTTGCCGCCTCACCGCCTGGACCCACGTGGACGACACCGAAACAATAACAACCATGAACACCATCCACTCAGGCTCTCCCACGGACCCATGCCCACATCACGTGTTCAACAAAGCCAACGCCATCATCGCCCCCAAACTCCGCAAGATCATCAACCTCTCCTTCGACTCCGCCACCTTCCCAGACAGCTGGAAACACGCAGAAATCCAACCCCTCCTCAAGAAACCCAAGGCTGACCCCAACGACCTCAAAAAATCCGACCGATCTCTCTCCTCCCTTTTCCAGCAAAAGTCATCGAGAAGATCGTCAACACACAGCTCGCCCACTTCCTCGAAGACAACTCCATCCTAGACCCCTCTCAATCCGGTTTCAGACGAAACCACAGCACCGAGACTGCACTCCTCGCCGCCACAGATGACATCAGAACTCAAATGGACAACGGCGAAACCTCGGCCCTCATCCTCCTCGACCTATCAGCCGCTTTTGACACAGTCTGCCACCGCACCCTACTGACCTGCCTCCATGAATCCGGCATCCAAGATAAAGCCCTCAACTGGATCTCATCCTTCCTCTCCGACAGAACCCAGAGAGTCCGACTCTCCCCTTTCCGCTCCAAAGCCACCAACCTCATCTGCGGCGTCCCCCAAGGCTCCTCCCTCAGCCCTACGTTGTTCAACGTCTACATGGCCCCCCTCGCTAAACTGGCCCGCCAACATCACCTCAGCATCATCTCCTACGCCGACGACACCCAGCTCGTCCTCTCCCTGACCAAAGACCCACTCACCGCCAAAACCAACCTCCACGAGGGACTAAAAGCCATCGCCGAGTGGATGAACGACAGCTGCCTGAAGCTCAACTCCGACAAGACGGAAGTCCTCATCCTCGGGCGCACCCCTTCGGCCTGGAACGACTCCTGGTGGCCCACCGACTTCGGACCCCCACCCACCCCAACCAGCCACGCAAGAAACCTCGGCTTCATCCTGGACTCCGCCCTCACCATGTCCAAACAGGTCAGCGCCGTCTCCTCTTCCTGCTTCAACACCCTTCGAATGCTACGCAGAATTTTCAAGTGGATCCCAACAGGAACCAGAAAGACGGTGACCCAAGCCCTCGTCAGTAGCAGACTTGACTACGGCAACGCACTCTACACAGGCATCCCAACAAAAGACATCAAACGACTCCAGTGTATCCAAAATGCATCCGCCCGCCTGATCCTCGACATACCCCGCCGATGTCACATCTCCCCTCACCTGAAGGACCTCCACTGGCTCCCCGTGGACAAGAGGATCACCTTTAAACTCCTCACCCACGCTCACAAGGCTCTACACAACACCGGACCTACCTACCTCAACTCCAGACTCAACTTTTATGCCCCCACTCGTCAACTCCGCTCTGCCAATCTGGCCCTCGCCATCGTCCCCAGGATCCAGCACAAGACCTCCGGCGGAAGATCCTTCTCCTTCCTCGCCGCCAAGACCTGGAACTCTCTCCCCACCTCGCTACGCCAGACCCAGGACCTCCTCACCTTCAGGAGACTCCTCAAGACCTGGCTCTTCGACCGCTAACAGCTCACCCACCCCCCCCCAGCGCCTCGAAACCCTGACGGGTACATAGTGCGCTTTACAAATGATATGATTGATTGATTGATTGATTGGGGAAGACCCTTATGACTTCCTCAGGGCTGAAATTTAATCAAAACAAATCCATATAAAAATGATGGTACAATAAAAATCTGTAAATAACCTTCAAAGTGGGAATGGAGAACCGCAAAATGGAATCATATCCGTGGCTCAAATTAACTCATAATAATACTAAAACTGTACTCATTATTTCCCGATACTAATCCATCACTAATTCTTGTTGGGTTCCAGAGTAGCGTGCTACTCATCGAAAAGCGCTTTGACGCCTCGTCAGGGGTAGTAAGCGCTATATAAATACGATTACAATACAATACAATATAGGACTTACAAAAATCTAAAATAAAAAAACCTTTAAAAAATCCCAAGGTGTAATGTTCACAAAATAAAAAATAAAAAACTATGGGGGTCATTACGACCCTGGCGGATGGCGGAGAAGTGGCACCCCCTACCACCCCCCTCCCCACCCTGACCCCCAACATCAGACATCACTCAATCACACACGACACGCACGCAGGCACCACCAACACACATACACGCACACACACCGACATACATGCCAACATCCACACACACAGTCAGACACGCAAACCCACATTCAAATATACACGCACACATCCATACAGACATACCCACAGACATACACGCACTCATTCTCAAACATACAACACCCCGCAAGCATACACGCACTCACACACCCCCCTCTACATACACATACGCACACCCCCATGCACGCACACAACACACCACAACCCCCACCCCCCTCCCCTAACGGACGATCGACTTACCTGGTCCGTCGATCCTCCGGGAGTGGACGGGTTCCATGGGGGTTGCTCCGCCGACACCACACCGTCAACAGAGCAACCTCCACTTCCCCGCCACCCGCCAGTATGGCTGTTGGCGGCTCTCCGTCCGAAAAAGGACGGAGAGCTGCCAACAGTCATAATACGCCAAGCGGAAAACCGCCACCACTGGCGGTCTTCAGCACGGCGGTCCCTCGGCGGTCTTTAAAAAAGACCCCCGAGGTCAAAATGACCCCCTATGACTGTCCACAAAGGTCCAACCGAACCAAACTCCATAGAGTTAACATAAAATCCCATTGACATGTCTAAAACTGCATTAGACCAAGTGCACAACCAATAATTGTGAAGAGCAAAATAAATAGATGTAAATAGATGTAAAAATAAGCAAGCTATAATGACACCTAAGCAAACACCATTACCAGCAAACATCCTCAAATGGCATTAGTGAAAAAACAATTCTAATTAATACCTGGAAAGCTTCAGATAGTCGAAAACATTCTTAAATGATAATATCCAATCTGTTGATCAACAAATGTAATGTAATTGCCGGCCAATCAGCTCTGTGCCAGTTAATCAAAATCTCAATCCAAGACATATGACTGATGAACAAAAATTACAAAAAGCACATTATTAGTATACCCAGCCAATTTGAACATGCAAGTTATGTTTGAATTCAACGCATTAATAAAACATAACCTAGAAAAAAGCTGAACTACTAATATAATGCAATACTAGTGACTAAGTCATCTCACCTATGTATCTGGTGGTGCCTAGTGAGGAGACTCAATATCGAGTAAGTTAAGGTCGGGAGGACGCTGACCGGTGTCAAAAGCGGAAGTGCTCTTATTCAAGCCAAACTAGTCATAGAAAGCAGACTAACGAAAGATCAAATGATCTATATCGCAAAGCAAATTGATGGTCAGAGCTGCTGACAGAAATCCACCTAATCCCCAAATACAAATGATATATTGCCTGTTATGTCGAAATTTAAGACCTCACCAACCTATAATGGTATTAAAACTTAAAAGTTGATAATACGACATTTCAATTGAAATACAGAATAAACCAAAAACGGACCAGGCAATTGATCCCCATTGTGGGCGCCATGTTGATGTTATAATTACATGTCCAAACTCACCATACTATCTTGCATGATTATAACAAAACGTAAAGAGAGGTAGGTTTAAACCACTACAGTCAAAAACAAAGTACCATTATTACAGCGCACGATATCAGGGTCTTTACATAATGTTTCATAGGAACCATCACTGTACTTATTCAATAGTGGCTTGTAAAAACAGAGGAGAGCCTAAAAAAATAGAACTTACAAAAAACACAATAATGAAACTAGAAAGTCATATCCAGATTCCCATATAATGTTAAATAACGATATTGAGTTATCCTCAAAAAAATCAGTCAAAACAAATTGAAAACAAAATGATAAACTCATGAAATCCCGCTACAAATATCACTATACTCATGCCAGTATCAAAAGAGTCACGAGGGTGGTGAGCCAAGATCAAATAAATCAAAAAAGGGAGATCCCTATTTGGGGACTCAAAATCAATGTCCCCCTATAACAAAAATAATTGTATCATGTCATTGTACTAGAGCCGAATTAATAATAATATATATTAAGCATTTTTGTTGGAAATATACAGCTGGCTGATAACTACCCAGCTGATTAATATATGGCTATAGCTGATATAAAGTACCCACAACTTGATTTTGATGAAATATCGCCCTCAGGTATACATACGAAAGTCATATAAATAATGTACAGTGCAGACCAAATAGTAAGTGTAATAAGATGAGTACAGATTGCACCCACAAACATTGTTAAACAAAGACACCAATTGATTTTCACAAACAACATACCATGATGTATATCTCACCAATTATATCGTATTGATGATCAAAACAAAAAAATGGGGTAAAACCAATGTGTATAAATCACAAAGTCCCACTTCTATCGCCCAAAAAATATTCTAATTCCTGATCGGTATTAACCCCTTCTGTGCCGCGGACGTAGTGGTTACGTCCCGCGGCACAGTGCTGCTGTGCCGAGGACGTAACCACTACGTCCTCGGCACACAGCCCAGAGGGAGCGCTCTCGCTCCCTCTGTGTGCTTCCCCCCACCCCCCCAAAGTCAGGGATGGAAGGGGAAGCCCTTCCCCTTCCACCCCCGACCCCCCCCACCCCCCCATAATGACGTCAGCGCGCGATCGCGCGCTGACTTCATTATGGGGATTTCGCCGCACAGGAAGCCATTTGCTTCCTGTGCGGCGACGAGGAAAGAGGTGAGTTCCTCTTCCCGGTGGGTGGGGGGTTTGGGCTAAAGAGGCACCGGGGGAAAGGAAAGGCTTTTCCTTTCCCCCGGTGTCTCTTTGAGCATTCCTGCTGCCCGATCGCATTGCGATCGGGCAGCAGGAATGCCCACTAGACACCAGGGATTTTTTTTTTTTGTTGTTTGCTCATGTTTCTTGCTGGCGGGGAGCGGCCCCTTGGGCAAGGGTCGCTCCCCTTGTGGGGGCAATTAGTTACGGCCATTTCTGCCCCCCTTGGGGGCAGATTGGCCTACTTTTTAGGCGGATCTGCCCCCAAGGGGGGCAGAAACCACTGGATCACCAGGGAATTATATTTTCTGTGCAGGTATGTTGGGAGGGGGTGCCCCCTTGGGCAAGGGGCGCCCCCCCCAAGGGGGCAGAGAACTGTTGGCCATTTCTGCCCCCCTTGGGGGCAGATCGGCCTATTTTTTTTAGGTCCATCTGCCCCCAAGGGGGGCAGAAGCCACTTAGGCACCAGGGATTGTGTGTGTAGTGGATGGGGGGGCGCCCCCTTGGGCAAGGGTCGCTCCCCTTTGGGGGGCATGTCTTTTAGGGCCATTTCTGCCCCCCTTGAGGGCAGATCAGCCTATTATTTTTAGGTTGATCTGCCCCAAGGGGGGCAGAAACCACTAGAACGCCAGGGATGTTTTTTTATGTGTTTATTTTTGTGGGGGGCGTCCCCATGGGCACGGGGCGCCCCCCCAAGGGGGGCATTGACCTGTTGGCCATTTCTGCCCCCCCTGGGGGCAGATGGGCCTATTTTTCTAGACCCACCTGCCCCCAAGGGGGGCAGAAGCCACGTAGACACCAGGGATAGTGTGTGTGTGTGTGTGTGTTAGTGGATGGGGGGGGGCTTGGGCAAGGGTCGCCCCCCACTTTGGGGGCACATGTACCCAGGCCATTTCTGCACCCCTTGGAGACAGATCAGCCTATTATTTTTAGGCTGATCTGCCCCCAAGGGGGGCAGAAACCACTAGAACGCCAGGGATTTTTTTTATGTGTTTATTTTTGTGGGGGGGTGTCCCCTTGGGCACGGGGCGCCCCCCCAAGGGGGGCATTGACCTGTTGGCCATTTCTGCCCCCCCTGGGGGCAGATGGGCCTATTTTTCTAGACCCACCTGCCCCCAAGGGGGGCAGAAGCCACGTAGACACCAGGGATAGTGTGTGTGTGTTAGTGGATGGGGGGGGGCTTGGGCAAGGGTCGCCCCCCACTTTGGGGGCACATGTACCCAGGCCATTTCTGCACCCCTTGGAGACAGATCAGCCTATTATTTTTAGGCTGATCTGCCCCCAAGGGGGGCAGAAACCACTAGAACGCCAGGGTTTTTTTTTTATGTGTTTATTTTTGTGGGTGGGCGTCCCCTTGGGCACGGGGCGCCCCCCCAAGGGGGGCATTGACCTGTTGGCCATTTCTGCCCCCCCTGGGGGCAGATGGGCCTATTTTTCTAGACCCACCTGCCCCCAAGGGGGGCAGAAGCCACGTAGACACCAGGGATAGTGTGTGTGTGTATGTGTGTTAGTGGATGGGGGGGGGCTTGGGCAAGGGTCGCCCCCCACTTTGGGGGCACATGTACCCAGGCCATTTCTGCACCCCTTGGAGACAGATCAGCCTATTATTTTTAGGCTGATCTGCCCCCAAGGGGGGCAGAAAACACTAGAACGCCAGGGTTTTTTTTTTATGTGTTTATTTTTGTGGGGGGGCGTCCCCTTGGGCACGGGGCGCCCCCCCAAGGGGGGCATTGACCTGTTGGCCATTTCTGCCCCCCCTGGGGGCAGATGGGCCTATTTTTCTAGACCCACCTGCCCCCAAGGGGGGCAGAAGCCACGTAGACACCAGGGATAGTGTGTGTGTGTGTGTGTGTTAGTGGATGGGGGGGGGCTTGGGCAAGGGTCGCCCCCCACTTTGGGGGCACATGTACCCAGGCCATTTCTGCACCCCTTGGAGACAGATCAGCCTATTATTTTTAGGCTGATCTGCCCCCAAGGGGGGCAGAAACCACTAGAACGCCAGGGATTTTTTTTTATGTGTTTATTTTTGTGGGGGGGCGTCCCCTCGGGCACGGGGCGCCCCCCCAAGGGGGGCATTGACCTGTTGGCCATTTCTGCCCCCCCTGGGGGCAGATGGGCCTATTTTTCTAGACCCACCTGCCCCCAAGGGGGGCAGAAGCCACGTAGACACCAGGGATAGTGTGTGTGTGTGTGTGTGTTAGTGGATGGGGGGGGGTTTGGGCAAGGGTCGCCCCCCACTTTGGGGGCACATGTACCCAGGCCATTTCTGCACCCCTTGGAGACAGATCAGCCTATTATTTTTAGGCTGATCTGCCCCCAAGGGGGGCAGAAACCACTAGAACGCCAGGGATTTTTTTAATGTGTTTATTTTTGTGGGGGGGCGTCCCCTCGGGCACGGGGCGCCCCCCCAAGGGGGGCATTGACCTGTTGGCCATTTCTGCCCCCCCTGGGGGCAGATGGGCCTATTTTTCTAGACCCACCTGCCCCCAAGGGGGGCAGAAGCCACGTAGACACCAGGGATAGTGTGTGTGTGTGTGTGTGTTAGTGGATGGGGGGGGGCTTGGGCAAGGGTCGCCCCCCACTTTGGGGGCACATGTACCCAGGCCATTTCTGCACCCCTTGGAGACAGATCAGCCTATTATTTTTAGGCTGATCTGCCCCCAAGGGGGGCAGAAACCACTAGAACGCCAGGGATTTTTTTTTATGTGTTTATTTTTGTGGGGGGGCGTCCCCTTGGTCACGGGGCGCCCCCCCAAGGGGGGCATTGACCTGTTGGCCATTTCTACACCCCCTGGGGGCAGATGGGCCTATTTTCTTAGGCCCACCTGCCCCCAAGGGGGCAGAAGCCACTTAGGCACCAGGGATAGTGTTGTGTGTTTTTTTTTTGTTTTTTTTTGTTTGAGGGCTGTCCCCTTTGGCAAGGGTCGCTCTCCATGGGGACACAGTACTAAAGGTATTTTCTGGCTTCCTTGGGGCAGACAGGCCTATTTTTTTAGTAGGCCCATCTGCCCCTATGACAGAATCCACTTAGGCACCAATTTCTAAAATGTTTGATGGTGGGGTGTTTGTCAACTGAAGAAGTCTTTGCATTTGTGATAAAAAAAAATTTCCTCCTTTTTGTTCTAGTTCAAAGCTTTTGCTTTATTTGCTGTGGCTCCTTGCGGTTTTGGCGGTGGTTGACCTGCAGTTTGCACAGTTGCATGTTTTAGGTAAGTAAAAACAATTTACTCCAAAGGAGTATTGTTGCCATGCATGAATGACATGTTTGTAGGGGGTGTACTAAATGCAGGATTGTGTGTGAAATTGTCCTTAGGTTTGTGCACAATGATATTTGTTGTGTCTTATTTCTAATTTGCCTTTCTTTCTTTCTTTCTTTTTAGTGGGATATCATTGGTGATTGCTGTGTAGTTGCTGGTGAATCAAGCTTTTTCAGGCAAGTGAGCGGTATAGTTTTTGAGTTTGTAACTCTTACTAACAAAGCTACACTTTGTTACTTGTCTTACACAGTGCTGGTTGTTGGTGGTGAATTTGTCCAGTTAATTTTAGCAGGAGAGATCATGGCTAGCCGCAGGATGACCGCTCAGCAGGTGGTTGGTATGCTTTTTGAGTCACAGTCTGATCATGACTATGAGACGGACTCTGCATCTGAGGCAGAGGAGGAAGTCAGAGATTCTGGCAGTGATGTTTCTGTTGGAGGGGAATCTTCTGATGATGAAGCCACACTCAGTGCAGATGAAGGTTCTGTTTTAGAGGAGGATATTGATGTGCCAATAGTGCAGCAACCTGGGGCTGAAAGGTTTCCCGTTAGAAGACCTGATGTCTGGGTTGCCCCAAACATGGAGCAGCCAGAGTTGCCTGCCTTTACTGGTCTCCCGGGGTGTAACGCCAATACAGAGCACTTTATGCCTATCAATTTCTTTGAGTTATTCATGGATGATGTGTTTTTGGAAGAGATTGTTGAGCAGACTAATTTGTATGCGGAGCAGCATTTGAGGGACAACGCTGCTAGACTTAGGCCACACTCTAGAGCTGCCCAGTGGATTCCCACAAATTTGGAGGAGCTAAAAAAGTTTTTGGGTTTGACTTTTTTGATGGGGTTGATAAGGAAGCCGTCACTGGCTTCTTATTGGTCTACTAGTCCCTTGATGGCAACAGCTATATTTCCAGCTACCATGAGTCGTAATCGGTATTTGCTTCTTCTTAGGATGCTGCATTTTGTTGACAATGCATTAGCCTTGCCACGAGATCACCCAGATTCTGACCGTCTTTTTAAGATTAGGCCTGTCCTTGATCATTTTGTAGATCGGTTTTCGGAGTTCTATGTTCCAGGCAAAGAGATAAGTGTGGACGAGTCTTTGGTCCTCTTCAAGGGTCGTTTGGTTTTTAGGCAGTACATTCCTAGCAAAAGGGCACGATATGGAATTAAATTGTATATGCTGTCTGAAAGTAGGACAGGATATGTGTATAGTTTCCGTGTGTACACTGGTAGGGATTCCAATATTGACCCCCCTGGTTGTCCTCCCACTTTTGGAGTTACTGAGAAAATAGTGTGGGATCTTGGTAGACGACTGTTCAACAAAGGTCACCATTTGTATGTAGATAACTTCTACACTGGTGTGCAGTTGTTCAAGGAATTGTTTAGAGTGGACACAGTTGCTTGTGGCACAATCCGTTCTAACCGGAAAGGCTATCCAAGGGAGCTTGTCTGTAAAAAACTTGAGAGGGGACAGTGCTGTGCCTTGCGGAACGAGGAGCTGCTAGCTTTGAAATTTTCAGACAAGAGGGATGTCTACATGCTAAGTACCATCCATGATGAGAGTACTTCCCCTGTGACTGTTTGGGGCCAGGTTGCTGAAGTGCGCAAACCTGTGTGCATTTTAGATTATAATAAGCACATGGGAGGTGTAGATAGAGTTGACCAGAGGTTGGAACCTTATACTGCTATTCGTAAGTCTTATGTTTGGTATAAGAAGTTAGCACTTCACCTCTTCCACTTAGCAACCTTCAATGCTTTTATTGTGTTTAGGGATAGGTCTCCAGACTCAAAGATGACATTTGTGAAATTTCAGGAGTCAGTGATAGAGAGCCTTATTGTGGTGGAACAGGCCAGAGTTCCTAGAGAAGCAGTGGTGGAGGATGTGGCTAGATTGAAAGATCGCCACTTTGCTGAGCACATTCCTCCCACACCCAAAAAAGACTTTCCAGCTAAGAAATGTAGAGTGTGTTTTCGAAGAGGTATCCGGAGGGAGTCTCGAATGTACTGCCCAGATTGTCCTTCAAAGCCTGGGCTGTGTGTCGGTGCTTGTTTTAAGAATTACCACACCCAGAAGAATTTCTGGGAACAACCATGAGTGTAAACTCATGTCTGTTTTGTATTTTCATGTGTTTAGTTTCATGGTTAGCATTTCTGTCATGTTGTTAGTTAGAGCTTTTGTGTTTGTTGTTTTGTAATTCTTTCTACTTAGTTAGGGGTTCCTCTGTTAAAAAAAATAAAAATATGATGCCATTGTGTGTGGAGTGGGGCTTGGCTGAGACTGTACATATTGACTTGATGTTGGCTACTGCAACACACTGCAAGCCAAACACCAGTCCACACACTCCCATCAGCTGGTGTGATTGTTGTATCAGGCATGTGGGCGTATGTAAGTGATGGGCCCTTGAGTGGCGCTGTCTGTCGATGTGAGTGTTGTAATGTGCTGGGCCCGTGGCTGGCGGTGTGAATGGCCTTGTGTGTGTCATGTATGAAAGTTGTGTGAATGGACTGTAAAGCGGTTGGTGCCTTGTCGCGGCTTTACAGCTCACGAGCTGTGAGTCATTGGTTCAGTTTTTTGCCTTTCAGTTACTAACAGTGCTTTTCATTTTTGTGAAAGCTCTTGTTAGTAAAATTTGATCCACTGAACCATCACTCACCCTCGTGCCAAATCCAACCAGTATGTGTGGTAAAAATGACCAAACCTGCTCCGCTGTAATCAGGCGTCGCAGCACACCTATGACACGCTAGGTGCCTCAGGTGGGACCCCGATGATGAAGCATGCCACCAACTTGGTTGGTGGGTGAGGGGTCTTTTTCACATAACCTAAGTGTGTTTCTTTTCAAAATTTTAGTGTTTGGCACATCACGGACGTATGTGGGCACATCAAAACGATATATTACAAAACTACCTGTGTTTGGGGGGGGAGAGGGCACCTATGTTTTTGGTCCTGTGTGCGGCCTTCATCTAGGGAAACCTACCAAACCCAGACATTTTTTAAAACTAGACACCCCAAGGAGTCTAGGGAGGAGTGGCTTGCGTGGATCCCCCAACATTTTCTTACCCAGACTCCTCTGTAAACCTCAAAATGTGCTTAAAAAAAGCATATTTTCCTGACTTTTCTTCGTACGATCACCACTCCAGCACAAAATTCCTACTCCCCAGTGTTCCCCTCAGTCTCCCAAATAAAATGACACCTCACGTATGTGGGTCCCCAAAGCAGAGTCAGTCTAAAGATGTATAAAAGAATATGTCCTTATAAACTCGCAGTACTATCCCCTGTATCTCTACAAGTTTTGGGCCTTATTCTGTTGGAGGCACCTGGCCCACCCACACAACTGAGGTATCATTTTTATCGGGAGACTTGGGGGAACGCTGGGTGGAAGGAAATTTGTGGCTCCACTCAGATTCCAGAACTTTCTGTCACCGAAATGTGTGAAAAATGCGTTTTTTTAGCCAATATTTGAGGTTTGGAAAGGATTCTGGGTAACAGAACCTGGTCAGAGCCCCTTAAGTCACCCCATCTTGGATTCCCCTACGTCTCTAGTTTTCAGAAATGCACAGGTTTGGTAGGTTTCCCTAGGTGCTGGCTGAGCTACAGGCCAAAAACTACAGGTAGGCACTGTTTTCAATGAAAAAATGTGATGTGTCCACGTTGCGCTTTGGGGCGTTTCCTGTCGCGGGCGCTAGGCCTACCCACACAAGTGAGGTATCATTTTTATCGGGAGACGTGGGGGAACGCTGGGTGGAATCAAATTTGTGGCTCCTCTCAGATTCCAGAACTTTCTGCCACAGAAATGTGAGGAACATGTGTTTTTTTAGCCAATTTTTGAGCTTTGCAAAGGATTCTGGGTAACAGAACCTGGTCCGAGCCCCGCCAGTCACCCCTCCATGGATTCCCCTAGGTCTCTAGTTTTCAGAAATGCACAGGTTTGGTAGGTTTCCCTAGGTGGCGGCTGAGCTACAGGCCAAAATCTACAGGTAGGCACTTCGCTAAAAACAGGTCTGTTTTCTTCCAAAATTTTGGTGGTGTCCACGTTGCGCTTTGGGGCGTTTCCTGTCGCGGGCGCTAGGCCTACCCACGCAAGTGAGGTATCATTTTTATCGGGAGACTTGGGGGAACGCTGGGTGGAAGGAAATTTGTGGCTCCTCCCAGATTCCAGAACTTTCTGCCACAGAAATGTGAGGAACATGTGTTTTTTTAGCCAATTTTTGAGCTTTGCAAAGGATTCTGGGTAACAGAACCTGGTCCGAGCCCTGCCAGTCACCCCTCCTTGGATTCCCCTAGGTCTCTAGTTTTCAGAAATGCACAGGTTTGGTAGGTTTCCCTAGGTGGCGGCTGAGCTACAGGCCAAAATCTACAGGTAGGCACTTTGCTAAAAACAGGTCTGTTTTCTGTGATGTGTCCACGTTGCGCTTTGGGGCGTTTCCTGTCGCGGGCGCTAGGCCTACCCACACAAGTGAGGTATCATTTTTATCGGGAGACGTGGGGGAACGCTGGGTGGAAGGAAATTTGTGGCTCCTCTCAGATTCCAGAACTTTCTGCCACAGAAATGTGAGGAACATGTGTTTTTTTAGCCAATTTTTGAGCTTTGCAAAGGATTCTGGGTAACAGAACCTGGTCCGAGCCCCGCCAGTCACCCCTCCTTGGATTCCCCTAGGTCTCTAGTTTTCAGAAATGCACAGGTTTGGTAGGTTTCCCTAGGTGGCGGCTGAGCTACAGGCCAAAATCTACAGGTAGGCACTTCGCTAAAAACAGGTCTGTTTTCTTCCAAAATTTTGGTGGTGTCCACGTTGCGCTTTGGGGCGTTTCCTGTCGCGGGCGCTAGGCCTACCCACGCAAGTGAGGTATCATTTTTATCGGGAGACTTGGGGGAACGCTGGGTGGAAGGAAATTTGTGGCTCCTCCCAGATTCCAGAACTTTCTGCCACAGAAATGTGAGGAACATGTGTTTTTTTAGCCAATTTTTGAGCTTTGCAAAGGATTCTGGGTAACAGAACCTGGTCCGGGCCCCGCCAGTCACCCCTCCTTGGATTCCCCTAGGTCTCTAGTTTTCAGAAATGCACAGGTTTGGTAGGTTTCCCTAGGTGGCGGCTGAGCTACAGGCCAAAATCTACAGGTAGGCACTTTGCTAAAAACAGGTCTGTTTTCTGTGATGTGTCCACGTTGCGCTTTGGGGCGTTTCCTGTCGCGGGCGCTAGGCCTACCCACACAAGTGAGGTATCATTTTTATCGGGAGACGTGGGGGAACGCTGGGTGGAAGGAAATTTGTGGCTCCTCTCAGATTCCAGAACTTTCTGCCACAGAAATGTGAGGAACATGTGTTTTTTTAGCCAATTTTTGAGCTTTGCAAAGGATTCTGGGTAACAGAACCTGGTCCGAGCCCCGCCAGTCACCCCTCCTTGGATTCCCCTAGGTCTCTAGACAGAACCTCGGCTTCATCCTGGACTCCGCCCTCACCATGTACAAACAGGTCAGCGCCGTCTCCTCTTCCTGCTTCAACACCCTTCGAATGCTACGCAGAATTTTCAAGTGGATCCCAACAGGAACCAGAAAGACGGTGACCCAAGCCCTCGTCAGTAGCAGACTTGACTACGGCAACGCACTCTACACAGGCATCCCAACAAAAGACATCAAACGACTCCAGTGTATCCAAAATGCATCCGCCCGCCTGATCCTCGACATACCCCGCCGATGTCACATCTCCCCTCACCTGAAGGACCTCCACTGGCTCCCCGTGGACAAGAGGATCACCTTTAAACTCCTCACCCACGCTCACAAGGCTCTACACAACACCGGACCTACCTACCTCAACTCCAGACTCAACTTTTATGCCCCCACTCGTCAACTCCGCTCTGCCAATCTGGCCCTCGCCATCGTCCCCAGGATCCAGCACAAGACCTCCGGCGGAAGATCCTTCTCCTTCCTCGCCGCCAAGACCTGGAACTCTCTCCCCACCTCGCTACGCCAGACCCAGGACCTCCTCACCTTCAGGAGACTCCTCAAGACCTGGCTCTTCGACCGCTAACAGCTCACCCACCCCCCCCCAGCGCCTCGAAACCCTGACGGGTACATAGTGCGCTTTACAAATGATATGATTGATTGATTGATTGATTGGGGAAGACCCTTATGACTTCCTCAGGGCTGAAATTTAATCAAAACAAATCCATATAAAAATGATGGTACAATAAAAATCTGTAAATAACCTTCAAAGTGGGAATGGAGAACCGCAAAATGGAATCATATCCGTGGCTCAAATTAACTCATAATAATACTAAAACTGTACTCATTATTTCCCGATACTAATCCATCACTAATTCTTGTTGGGTTCCAGAGTAGCGTGCTACTCATCGAAAAGCGCTTTGACGCCTCGTCAGGGGTAGTAAGCGCTATATAAATACGATTACAATACAATACAATATAGGACTTACAAAAATCTAAAATAAAAAAACCTTTAAAAAATCCCAAGGTGTAATGTTCACAAAATAAAAAATAAAAAACTATGGGGGTCATTACGACCCTGGCGGATGGCGGAGAAGTGGCACCCCCTACCACCCCCCTCCCCACCCTGACCCCCAACATCAGACATCACTCAATCACACACGACACGCACGCAGGCACCACCAACACACATACACGCTCACACACCGACATACATGCCAACATCCACACACACAGTCAGACACGCAAACCCACATTCAAATATACACGCACACATCCATACAGACATACCCACAGACATACACGCACTCATTCTCAAACATACAACACCCCGCAAGCATACACGCACTCACACACCCCCCTCTACATACACATACGCACACCCCCATGCACGCACACAACACACCACAACCCCCACCCCCCTCCCCTAACGGACGATCGACTTACCTGGTCCGTCGATCCTCCGGGAGTGGACGGGTTCCATGGGGGTTGCTCCGCCGACACCACACCGTCAACAGAGCAACCTCCACTTCCCCGCCACCCGCCAGTATGGCTGTTGGCGGCTCTCCGTCCGAAAAAGGACGGAGAGCTGCCAACAGTCATAATACGCCAAGCGGAAAACCGCCACCACTGGCGGTCTTCAGCACGGCGGTCCCTCGGCGGTCTTTAAAAAAGACCCCCGAGGTCAAAATGACCCCCTATGACTGTCCACAAAGGTCCAACCGAACCAAACTCCATAGAGTTAACATAAAATCCCAGTGACATGTCTAAAACTGCATTAGACCAAGTGCACAACCAATAATTGTGAAGAGCAAAATAAATAGATGTAAATAGATGTAAAAATAAGCAAGCTATAATGACACCTAAGCAAACACCATTACCAGCAAACATCCTCAAATGGCATTAGTGAAAAAACGATTCTAATTAATACCTGGAAAGCTTCAGATAGTCGAAAACATTCTTAAATGATAATATCCAATCTGTTGATCAACAAATGTAATGTAATTGCCGGCCAATCAGCTCTGTGCCAGTTAATCAAAATCTCAATCCAAGACATATGACTGATGAACAAAAATTACAAAAAGCACATTATTAGTATACCCAGCCAATTTGAACATGCAAGTTATGTTTGAATTCAACGCATTAATAAAACATAACCTAGAAAAAAGCTGAACTACTAATATAATGCAATACTAGTGACTAAGTCATCTCACCTATGTATCTGGTGGTGCCTAGTGAGGAGACTCAATATCGAGTAAGTTAAGGTCGGGAGGACGCTGACCGGTGTCAAAAGCGGAAGTGCTCTTATTCAAGCCAAACTAGTCATAGAAAGCAGACTAACGAAAGATCAAATGATCTATATCGCAAAGCAAATTGATGGTCAGAGCTGCTGACAGAAATCCACCTAATCCCCAAATACAAATGATATATTGCCTGTTATGTCGAAATTTAAGACCTCACCAACCTATAATGGTATTAAAACTTAAAAGTTGATAATACGACATATCAATTGAAATACAGAATAAACCAAAAACGGACCAGGCAATTGATCCCCATTGTTGGCGCCATGTTGATGTTATAATTACATGTCCAAACTCACCATACTATCTTGCATGATTATAACAAAACGTAAAGAGAGGTAGGTTTAAACCACTACAGTCAAAAACAAAGTACCATTATTACAGCGCACGATATCAGGGTCTTTACATAATGTTTCATAGGAACCATCACTGTACTTATTCAATAGTGGCTTGTAAAAACAGAGGAGAGCCTAAAAAAATAGAACTTACAAAAAACACAATAATGAAACTAGAAAGTCATATCCAGATTCCCATATAATGTTAAATAACGATATTGAGTTATCCTCAAAAAAATCAGTCAAAACAAATTGAAAACAAAATGATAAACTCATGAAATCCCGCTACAAATATCACTATACTCATGCCAGTATCAAAAGAGTCACGAGGGTGGTGAGCCAAGATCAAATAAATCAAAAAAGGGAGATCCCTATTTGGGGACTCAAAATCAATGTCCCCCTATAACAAAAATAATTGTATCATGTCATTGTACTAGAGCCGAATTAATAATAATATATATTAAGCATTTTTGTTGGAAATATACAGCTGGCTGATAACTACCCAGCTGATTAATATATGGCTATAGCTGATATAAAGTACCCACAACTTGATTTTGATGAAATATCGCCCTCAGGTATACATACGAAAGTCATATAAATAATGTACAGTGCAGACCAAATAGTAAGTGTAATAAGATGAGTACAGATTGCACCCACAAACATTGTTAAACAAAGACACCAATTGATTTTCACAAACAACATACCATGATGTATATCTCACCAATTATATCGTATTGATGATCAAAAAAAAAAAATGGGGTAAAACCAATGTGTATAAATCACAAAGTCCCACTTCTATCGCCCAAAAAATATTCTAATTCCTGATCGGTATTAACCCCTTCTGTGCCGCGGACGTAGTGGTTACGTCCCGCGGCACAGTGCTGCTGTGCCGAGGACGTAACCACTACGTCCTCGGCACACAGCCCAGAGGGAGCGCTCTCGCTCCCTCTGTGTGCTTCCCCCCACCCCCCCAAAGTCAGGGATGGAAGGGGAAGCCCTTCCCCTTCCACCCCCGACCCCCCCACCCCCCCATAATGACGTCAGCGCGCGATCGCGCGCTGACTTCATTATGGGGATTTCGCCGCACAGGAAGCCATTTGCTTCCTGTGCGGCGACGAGGAAAGAGGTGAGTTCCTCTTCCCGGTGGGTGGGGGGTTTGGGCTAAAGAGGCACCGGGGGAAAGGAAAGGCTTTTCCTTTCCCCCGGTGTCTCTTTGAGCATTCCTGCTGCCCGATCGCATTGCGATCGGGCAGCAGGAATGCCCACTAGACACCAGGGATTTTTTTTTTTTTTTGTTTGCTCATGTTTCTTGCTGGCGGGGAGCGGCCCCTTGGGCAAGGGTCGCTCCCCTTGTGGGGGCAATTAGTTACGGCCATTTCTGCCCCCCTTGGGGGCAGATTGGCCTACTTTTTAGGCGGATCTGCCCCCAAGGGGGGCAGAAACCACTGGATCACCAGGGAATTATATTTTCTGTGCAGGTATGTTGGGAGGGGGTGCCCCCTTGGGCAAGGGGCGCCCCCCCCAAGGGGGCAGAGAACTGTTGGCCATTTCTGCCCCCCTTGGGGGCAGATCGGCCTATTTTTTTTAGGTCCATCTGCCCCCAAGGGGGGCAGAAGCCACTTAGGCACCAGGGATTGTGTGTGTAGTGGATGGGGGGGCGCCCCCTTGGGCAAGGGTCGCTCCCCTTTGGGGGGCATGTCTTTTAGGGCCATTTCTGCCCCCCTTGAGGGCAGATCAGCCTATTATTTTTAGGTTGATCTGCCCCAAGGGGGGCAGAAACCACTAGAACGCCAGGGATGTTTTTTTATGTGTTTATTTTTGTGGGGGGGCGTCCCCATGGGCACGGGGCGCCCCCCCAAGGGGGGCATTGACCTGTTGGCCATTTCTGCCCCCCCTGGGGGCAGATGGGCCTATTTTTCTAGACCCACCTGCCCCCAAGGGGGGCAGAAGCCACGTAGACACCAGGGATAGTGTGTGTGTGTGTGTGTGTTAGTGGATGGGGGGGGGCTTGGGCAAGGGTCGCCCCCCACTTTGGGGGCACATGTACCCAGGCCATTTCTGCACCCCTTGGAGACAGATCAGCCTATTATTTTTAGGCTGATCTGCCCCCAAGGGGGGCAGAAACCACTAGAACGCCAGGGATTTTTTTTATGTGTTTATTTTTGAGGGGGGGTGTCCCCTTGGGCACGGGGCGCCCCCCCAAGGGGGGCATTGACCTGTTGGCCATTTCTGCCCCCCCTGGGGGCAGATGGGCCTATTTTTCTAGACCCACCTGCCCCCAAGGGGGGCAGAAGCCACGTAGACACCAGGGATAGTGTGTGTGTGTTAGTGGATGGGGGGGGGCTTGGGCAAGGGTCGCCCCCCACTTTGGGGGCACATGTACCCAGGCCATTTCTGCACCCCTTGGAGACAGATCAGCCTATTATTTTTAGGCTGATCTGCCCCCAAGGGGGGCAGAAACCACTAGAACGCCAGGGTTTTTTTTTTATGTGTTTATTTTTGTGGGGGGGCGTCCCCTTGGGCACGGGGCGCCCCCCCAAGGGGGGCATTGACCTGTTGGCCATTTCTGCCCCCCCTGGGGGCAGATGGGCCTATTTTTCTAGACCCACCTGCCCCCAAGGGGGGCAGAAGCCACGTAGACACCAGGGATAGTGTGTGTGTGTGTGTGTGTTAGTGGATGGGGGGGGGCTTGGGCAAGGGTCGCCCCCCACTTTGGGGGCACATGTACCCAGGCCATTTCTGCACCCCTTGGAGACAGATCAGCCTATTATTTTTAGGCTGATCTGCCCCCAAGGGGGGCAGAAACCACTAGAACGCCAGGGATTTTTTTTTATGTGTTTATTTTTGTGGGGGGGCGTCCCCTCGGGCACGGGGCGCCCCCCCAAGGGGGGCATTGACCTGTTGGCCATTTCTGCCCCCCCTGGGGGCAGATGGGCCTATTTTTCTAGACCCACCTGCCCCCAAGGGGGGCAGAAGCCACGTAGACACCAGGGATAGTGTGTGTGTGTGTGTGTGTTAGTGGATGGGGGGGGGCTTGGGCAAGGGTCGCCCCCCACTTTGGGGGCACATGTACCCAGGCCATTTCTGCACCCCTTGGAGACAGATCAGCCTATTATTTTTAGGCTGATCTGCCCCCAAGGGGGGCAGAAACCACTAGAACGCCAGGGATTTTTTTTTATGTGTTTATTTTTGTGGGGGGGCGTCCCCTCGGGCACGGGGCGCCCCCCCAAGGGGGGCATTGACCTGTTGGCCATTTCTGCCCCCCCTGGGGGCAGATGGGCCTATTTTTCTAGACCCACCTGCCCCCAAGGGGGGCAGAAGCCACGTAGACACCAGGGATAGTGTGTGTGTGTGTGTGTGTTAGTGGATGGGGGGGGGTTTGGGCAAGGGTCGCCCCCCACTTTGGGGGCACATGTACCCAGGCCATTTCTGCACCCCTTGGAGACAGATCAGCCTATTATTTTTAGGCTGATCTGCCCCCAAGGGGGGCAGAAACCACTAGAACGCCAGGGATTTTTTTTATGTGTTTATTTTTGTGGGGGGGCGTCCCCTCGGGCACGGGGCGCCCCCCCAAGGGGGGCATTGACCTGTTGGCCATTTCTGCCCCCCCTGGGGGCAGATGGGCCTATTTTTCTAGACCCACCTGCCCCCAAGGGGGGCAGAAGCCACGTAGACACCAGGGATAGTGTGTGTGTGTGTGTGTGTTAGTGGATGGGGGGGGGCTTGGGCAAGGGTCGCCCCCCACTTTGGGGGCACATGTACCCAGGCCATTTCTGCACCCCTTGGAGACAGATCAGCCTATTATTTTTAGGCTGATCTGCCCCCAAGGGGGGCAGAAACCACTAGAACGCCAGGGATTTTTTTTTATGTGTTTATTTTTGTGGGGGGGCGTCCCCTTGGTCACGGGGCGCCCCCCCAAGGGGGGCATTGACCTGTTGGCCATTTCTACACCCCCTGGGGGCAGATGGGCCTATTTTCTTAGGCCCACCTGCCCCCAAGGGGGCAGAAGCCACTTAGGCACCAGGGATAGTGTTGTGTGTTTTTTTTTTGTTTTTTTTTGTTTGAGGGCTGTCCCCTTTGGCAAGGGTCGCTCTCCATGGGGACACAGTACTAAAGGTATTTTCTGGCTTCCTTGGGGCAGACAGGCCTATTTTTTTAGTAGGCCCATCTGCCCCTATGACAGAATCCACTTAGGCACCAATTTCTAAAATGTTTGATGGTGGGGTGTTTGTCAACTGAAGAAGTCTTTGCATTTGTGATAAAAAAAAAATTCCTCCTTTTTGTTCTAGTTCAAAGCTTTTGCTTTATTTGCTGTGGCTCCTTGCGGTTTTGGCGGTGGTTGACCTGCAGTTTGCACAGTTGCATGTTTTAGGTAAGTAAAAACAATTTACTCCAAAGGAGTATTGTTGCCATGCATGAATGACATGTTTGTAGGGGGTGTACTAAATGCAGGATTGTGTGTGAAATTGTCCTTAGGTTTGTGCACAATGATATTTGTTGTGTCTTATTTCTAATTTGCCTTTCTTTCTTTCTTTTTAGTGGGATATCATTGGTGATTGCTGTGTAGTTGCTGGTGAATCAAGCTTTTTCAGGCAAGTGAGCGGTATAGTTTTTGAGTTTGTAACTCTTACTAACAAAGCTACACTTTGTTACTTGTCTTACACAGTGCTGGTTGTTGGTGGTGAATTTGTCCAGTTAATTTTAGCAGGAGAGATCATGGCTAGCCGCAGGATGACCGCTCAGCAGGTGGTTGGTATGCTTTTTGAGTCACAGTCTGATCATGACTATGAGACGGACTCTGCATCTGAGGCAGAGGAGGAAGTCAGAGATTCTGGCAGTGATGTTTCTGTTGGAGGGGAATCTTCTGATGATGAAGCCACACTCAGTGCAGATGAAGGTTCTGTTTTAGAGGAGGACATTGATGTGCCAATAGTGCAGCAACCTGGGGCTGAAAGGTTTCCCGTTAGAAGACCTGATGTCTGGGTTGCCCCAAACATGGAGCAGCCAGAGTTGCCTGCCTTTACTGGTCTCCCGGGGTGTAACGCCAATACAGAGAACTTTATGCCTATCAATTTCTTTGAGTTATTCATGGATGATGTGTTTTTGGAAGAGATTGTTGAGCAGACTAATTTGTATGCGGAGCAGCATTTGAGGGACAACGCTGCTAGACTTAGGCCACACTCTAGAGCTGCCCAGTGGATTCCCACAAATTTGGAGGAGCTAAAAAAGTTTTTGGGTTTGACTTTTTTGATGGGGTTGATAAGGAAGCCGTCACTGGCTTCTTATTGGTCTACTAGTCCCTTGATGGCAACAGCTATATTTCCAGCTACCATGAGTCGTAATCGGTATTTGCTTCTTCTTAGGATGCTGCATTTTGTTGACAATGCATTAGCCTTGCCACGAGATCACCCAGATTCTGACCGTCTTTTTAAGATTAGGCCTGTCCTTGATCATTTTGTAGATCGGTTTTCGGAGTTCTATGTTCCAGGCAAAGAGATAAGTGTGGACGAGTCTTTGGTCCTCTTCAAGGGTCGTTTGGTTTTTAGGCAGTACATTCCTAGCAAAAGGGCACGATATGGAATTAAATTGTATATGCTGTCTGAAAGTAGGACAGGATATGTGTATAGTTTCCGTGTGTACACTGGTAGGGATTCCAATATTGACCCCCCTGGTTGTCCTCCCACTTTTGGAGTTACTGAGAAAATAGTGTGGGATCTTGGTAGACGACTGTTCAACAAAGGTCACCATTTGTATGTAGATAACTTCTACACTGGTGTGCAGTTGTTCAAGGAATTGTTTAGAGTGGACACAGTTGCTTGTGGCACAATCCGTTCTAACCGGAAAGGCTATCCAAGGGAGCTTGTCTGTAAAAAACTTGAGAGGGGACAGTGCTGTGCCTTGCGGAACGAGGAGCTGCTAGCTTTGAAATTTTCAGACAAGAGGGATGTCTACATGCTAAGTACCATCCATGATGAGAGTACTTCCCCTGTGACTGTTTGGGGCCAGGTTGCTGAAGTGCGCAAACCTGTGTGCATTTTAGATTATAATAAGCACATGGGAGGTGTAGATAGAGTTGACTAGAGGTTGGAACCTTATACTGCTATTCGTAAGTCTTATGTTTGGTATAAGAAGTTAGCACTTCACCTCTTCCACTTAGCAACCTTCAATGCTTTTATTGTGTTTAGGGATAGGTCTCCAGACTCAAAGATGACATTTGTGAAATTTCAGGAGTCAGTGATAGAGAGCCTTATTGTGGTGGAACAGGCCAGAGTTCCTAGAGAAGCAGTGGTGGAGGATGTGGCTAGATTGAAAGATCGCCACTTTGCTGAGCACATTCCTCCCACACCCAAAAAAGACTTTCCAGCTAAGAAATGTAGAGTGTGTTTTCGAAGAGGTATCCGGAGGGAGTCTCGAATGTACTGCCCAGATTGTCCTTCAAAGCCTGGGCTGTGTGTCGGTGCTTGTTTTAAGAATTACCACACCCAGAAGAATTTCTGGGAACAACCATGAGTGTAAACTCATGTCTGTTTTGTATTTTCATGTGTTTAGTTTCATGGTTAGCATTTCTGTCATGTTGTTAGTTAGAGCTTTTGTGTTTGTTGTTTTGTAATTCTTTCTACTTAGTTAGGGGTTCCTCTGTTAAAAAAAATAAAAATATGATGCCATTGTGTGTGGAGTGGGGCTTGGCTGAGACTGTACATATTGACTTGATGTTGGCTACTGCAACACACTGCAAGCCAAACACCAGTCCACACACTCCCATCAGCTGGTGTGATTGTTGTATCAGGCATGTGGGCGTATGTAAGTGATGGGCCCTTGAGTGGCGCTGTCTGTCGATGTGAGTGTTGTAATGTGCTGGGCCCGTGGCTGGCGGTGTGAATGGCCTTGTGTGTGTCATGTATGAAAGTTGTGTGAATGGACTGTAAAGCGGTTGGTGCCTTGTCGCGGCTTTACAGCTCACGAGCTGTGAGTCATTAGTTCAGTTTTTTGCCTTTCAGTTACTAACAGTGCTTTTCATTTTTGTGAAAGCTCTTGTTAGTAAAATTTGATCCACTGAACCATCACTCACCCTCGTGCCAAATCCAACCAGTATGTGTGGTAAAAATGACCAAACCTGCTCCGCTGTAATCAGGCGTCGCAGCACACCTATGACACGCTAGGTGCCTCAGGTGGGACCCCGATGATGAAGCATGCCACCAACTTGGTTGGTGGGTGAGGGGTCTTTTTCACATAACCTAAGTGTGTTTCTTTTCAAAATTTTAGTGTTTGGCACATCACGGACGTATGTGGGCACATCAAAACGATATATTACAAAACTACCTGTGTTTGGGGGGGGAGAGGGCACCTATGTTTTTGGTCCTGTGTGCGGCCTTCATCTAGGGAAACCTACCAAACCCAGACATTTTTTAAAACTAGACACCCCAAGGAGTCTAGGGAGGAGTGGCTTGCGTGGATCCCCCAACATTTTCTTACCCAGACTCCTCTGTAAACCTCAAAATGTGCTTAAAAAAAGCATATTTTCCTGACTTTTCTTCGTACGATCACCACTCCAGCACAAAATTCCTACTCCCCAGTGTTCCCCTCAGTCTCCCAAATAAAATGACACCTCACGTATGTGGGTCCCCAAAGCAGAGTCAGTCTAAAGATGTATAAAAGAATATGTCCTTATAAACTCGCAGTACTATCCCCTGTATCTCTACAAGTTTTGGCCTTATTCTGTTGGAGGCACCTGGCCCACCCACACAACTGAGGTATCATTTTTATCGGGAGACTTGGGGGAACGCTGGGTGGAAGGAAATTTGTGGCTCCACTCAGATTCCAGAACTTTCTGTCACCGAAATGTGTGAAAAATGCGTTTTTTTAGCCAATATTTGAGGTTTGGAAAGGATTCTGGGTAACAGAACCTGGTCAGAGCCCCTTAAGTCACCCCATCTTGGATTCCCCTAGGTCTCTAGTTTTCAGAAATGCACAGGTTTGGTAGGTTTCCCTAGGTGCTGGCTGAGCTACAGGCCAAAAACTACAGGTAGGCACTGTTTTCAATGAAAAAATGTGATGTGTCCACGTTGCGCTTTGGGGCGTTTCCTGTCGCGGGCGCTAGGCCTACCCACACAAGTGAGGTATCATTTTTATCGGGAGACGTGGGGGAACGCTGGGTGGAATCAAATTTGTGGCTCCTCTCAGATTCCAGAACTTTCTGCCACAGAAATGTGAGGAACATGTGTTTTTTTAGCCAATTTTTGAGCTTTGCAAAGGATTCTGGGTAACAGAACCTGGTCCGAGCCCCGCCAGTCACCCCTCCATGGATTCCCCTAGGTCTCTAGTTTTCAGAAATGCACAGGTTTGGTAGGTTTCCCTAGGTGGCGGCTGAGCTACAGGCCAAAATCTACAGGTAGGCACTTCGCTAAAATCAGGTCTGTTTTCTTCCAAAATTTTGGTGGTGTCCACGTTGCGCTTTGGGGCGTTTCCTGTCGCGGGCGCTAGGCCTACCCACGCAAGTGAGGTATCATTTTTATCGGGAGACTTGGGGGAACGCTGGGTGGAAGGAAATTTGTGGCTCCTCCCAGATTCCAGAACTTTCTGCCACAGAAATGTGAGGAACATGTGTTTTTTTAGCCAATTTTTGAGCTTTGCAAAGGATTCTGGGTAACAGAACCTGGTCCGAGCCCTGCCAGTCACCCCTCCTTGGATTCCCCTAGGTCTCTAGTTTTCAGAAATGCACAGGTTTGGTAGGTTTCCCTAGGTGGCGGCTGAGCTACAGGCCAAAATCTACAGGTAGGCACTTTGCTAAAAACAGGTCTGTTTTCTGTGATGTGTCCACGTTGCGCTTTGGGGCGTTTCCTGTCGCGGGCGCTAGGCCTACCCACACAAGTGAGGTATCATTTTTATCGGGAGACGTGGGGGAACGCTGGGTGGAAGGAAATTTGTGGCTCCTCTCAGATTCCAGAACTTTCTGCCACAGAAATGTGAGGAACATGTGTTTTTTTAGCCAATTTTTGAGCTTTGCAAAGGATTCTGGGTAACAGAACCTGGTCCGAGCCCCGCCAGTCACCCCTCCATGGATTCCCCTAGGTCTCTAGTTTTCAGAAATGCACAGGTTTGGTAGGTTTCCCTAGGTGGCGGCTGAGCTACAGGCCAAAATCTACAGGTAGGCACTTCGCTAAAATCAGGTCTGTTTTCTTCCAAAATTTTGGTGGTGTCCACGTTGCGCTTTGGGGCGTTTCCTGTCGCGGGCGCTAGGCCTACCCACGCAAGTGAGGTATCATTTTTATCGGGAGACTTGGGGGAACGCTGGGTGGAAGGAAATTTGTGGCTCCTCCCAGATTCCAGAACTTTCTGCCACAGAAATGTGAGGAACATGTGTTTTTTTAGCCAATTTTTGAGCTTTGCAAAGGATTCTGGGTAACAGAACCTGGTCCGAGCCCTGCCAGTCACCCCTCCTTGGATTCCCCTAGGTCTCTAGTTTTCAGAAATGCACAGGTTTGGTAGGTTTCCCTAGGTGGCGGCTGAGCTACAGGCCAAAATCTACAGGTAGGCACTTTGCTAAAAACAGGTCTGTTTTCTGTGATGTGTCCACGTTGCGCTTTGGGGCGTTTCCTGTCGCGGGCGCTAGGCCTACCCACACAAGTGAGGTATCATTTTTATCGGGAGACGTGGGGGAACGCTGGGTGGAAGGAAATTTGTGGCTCCTCTCAGATTCCAGAACTTTCTGCCACAGAAATGTGAGGAACATGTGTTTTTTTAGCCAATTTTTGAGCTTTGCAAAGGATTCTGGGTAACAGAACCTGGTCCGAGCCCCGCCAGTCACCCCTCCTTGGATTCCCCTAGGTCTCTAGTTTTCAGAAATGCACAGGTTTGGTAGGTTTCCCTAGGTGGCAGCTGAGCTACAGGCCAAAATCTACAGGTAGGCACTTCGCTAAAAACAGGTCTGTTTTCTTCCAAAATTTTGGTGGTGTCCACGTTGCGCTTTGGGGCGTTTCCTGTCGCGGGCGCTAGGCCTACCCACGCAAGTGAGGTATCATTTTTATCGGGAGACTTGGGGGAACGCTGGGTGGAAGGAAATTTGTGGCTCCTCCCAGATTCCAGAACTTTCTGCCACAGAAATGTGAGGAACATGTGTTTTTTTAGCCAATTTTTGAGCTTTGCAAAGGATTCTGGGTAACAGAACCTGGTCCGAGCCCCGCCAGTCACCCCTCCTTGGATTCCCCTAGGTCTCTAGTTTTCAGAAATGCACAGGTTTGGTAGGTTTCCCTAGGTGGCGGCTGAGCTACAGGCCAAAATCTACAGGTAGGCACTTTGCTAAAAACAGGTCTGTTTTCTGTGATGTGTCCACGTTGCGCTTTGGGGCGTTTCCTGTCGCGGGCGCTAGGCCTACCCACACAAGTGAGGTATCATTTTTATCGGGAGACGTGGGGGAACGCTGGGTGGAAGGAAATTTGTGGCTCCTCTCAGATTCCAGAACTTTCTGCCACAGAAATGTGAGGAACATGTGTTTTTTTAGCCAATTTTTGAGCTTTGCAAAGGATTCTGGGTAACAGAACCTGGTCCGAGCCCCGCCAGTCACCCCTCCTTGGATTCCCCTAGATCTCTAGTTTTCAGAAATGCACAGGTTTGGTAGGTTTCCCTAGGTGGCGGCTGAGCTACAGGCCAAAATCTACAGGTAGGCACTTCGCTAAAAACAGGTCTGTTTTCTTCCAAAATTTTGGTGGTGTCCACGTTGCGCTTTGGGGCGTTTCCTGTCGCGGGCGCTAGGCCTACCCACGCAAGTGAGGTATCATTTTTATCGGGAGACTTGGGGGAACGCTGGGTGGAAGGAAATTTGTGGCTCCTCCCAGATTCCAGAACTTTCTGCCACAGAAATGTGAGGAACATGTGTTTTTTTAGCCAATTTTTGAGCTTTGCAAAGGATTCTGGGTAACAGAACCTGGTCCGAGCCCCGCCAGTCACCCCTCCTTGGATTCCCCTAGGTCTCTAGTTTTCAGAAATGCACAGGTTTGGTAGGTTTCCCTAGGTGGCGGCTGAGCTACAGGCCAAAATCTACAGGTAGGCACTTTGCTAAAAACAGGTCTGTTTTCTGTGATGTGTCCACGTTGCGCTTTGGGGCGTTTCCTGTCGCGGGCGCTAGGCCTACCCACACAAGTGAGGTATCATTTTTATCGGGAGACGTGGGGGAACGCTGGGTGGAAGGAAATTTGTGGCTCCTCTCAGATTCCAGAACTTTCTGCCACAGAAATGTGAGGAACATGTGTTTTTTTAGCCAATTTTTGAGCTTTGCAAAGGATTCTGGGTAACAGAACCTGGTCCGAGCCCCGCCAGTCACCCCTCCTTGGATTCCCCTAGGTCTCTAGTTTTCAGAAATGCACAGGTTTGGTAGGTTTCCCTAGGTGGCGGCTGAGCTACAGGCCAAAATCTACAGGTAGGCACTTCGCTAAAAACAGGTCTGTTTTCTTCCAAAATTTTTGTGGTGTCCACGTTGCGCTTTGGGGCGTTTCCTGTCGCGGGCGCTAGGCCTACCCACGCAAGTGAGGTATCATTTTTATCGGGAGACTTGGGGGAACGCTGGGTGGAAGGAAATTTGTGGCTCCTCCCAGATTCCAGAACTTTCTGCCACAGAAATGTGAGGAACATGTGTTTTTTTAGCCAATTTTTGAGCTTTGCAAAGGATTCTGGGTAACAGAACCTGTTCCGAGCCCCGCCAGTCACCCCTCCTTGGATTCCCCTAGGTCTCTAGTTTTCAGAAATGCACAGGTTTGGTAGGTTTCCCTAGGTGGCGGCTGAGCTACAGGCCAAAATCTACAGGTAGGCACTTTGCTAAAAACAGGTCTGTTTTCTGTGATGTGTCCACGTTGCGCTTTGGGGCGTTTCCTGTCGCGGGCGCTAGGCCTACCCACACAAGTGAGGTATCATTTTTATCGGGAGACGTGGGGGAACGCTGGGTGGAATCAAATTTGTGGCTCCTCTCAGATTCCAGAACTTTCTGCCACAGAAATGTGAGGAACATGTGTTTTTTTAGCCAATTTTTGAGCTTTGCAAAGGATTCTGGGTAACAGAACCTGGTCCGAGCCCCGCCAGTCACCCCTCCTTGGATTCCCCTAGGTCTCTAGTTTTCAGAAATGCACAGGTTTGGTAGGTTTCCCTAGGTGGCGGCTGAGCTACAGGCCAAAATCTACAGGTAGGCACTTCGCTAAAAACAGGTGTGTTTTCTTCCAAAATTTTGGTGGTGTCCACGTTGCGCTTTGGGGCGTTTCCTGTCGCGGGCGCTAGGCCTACCCACGCAAGTGAGGTATCATTTTTATCGGGAGACTTGGGGGAACGGTGGGTGGAAGGAAATTTGTGGCTCCTCCCAGATTCCAGAACTTTCTGCCACAGAAATGTGAGGAACATGTGTTTTTTTAGCCAATTTTTGAGCTTTGCAAAGGATTCTGGGTAACAGAACCTGGTCCGAGCCCCGCCAGTCACCCCTCCTTGGATTCCCCTAGGTCTCTAGTTTTCAGAAATGCACAGGTTTGGTAGGTTTCCCTAGGTGGCGGCTGAGCTACAGGCCAAAATCTACAGGTAGGCACTTTGCTAAAAACAGGTCTGTTTTCTGTGATGTGTCCACGTTGCGCTTTGGGGCGTTTCCTGTCGCGGGCGCTAGGCCTACCCACACAAGTGAGGTATCATTTTTATCGGGAGACGTGGGGGAACGCTGGGTGGAAGGAAATTTGTGGCTCCTCTCAGATTCCAGAACTTTCTGCCACAGAAATGTGAGGAACATGTGTTTTTTTAGCCAATTTTTGAGCTTTGCAAAGGATTCTGGGTAACAGAACCTGGTCCGAGCCCCGCCAGTCACCCCTCCTTGGATTCCCCTAGGTCTCTAGTTTTCAGAAATGCACAGGTTTGGTAGGTTTCCCTAGGTGGCGGCTGAGCTACAGGCCAAAATCTACAGGTAGGCACTTCGCTAAAAACAGGTCTGTTTTCTTCCAAAATTTTGGTGGTGTCCACGTTGCGCTTTGGGGCGTTTCCTGTCGCGGGCGCTAGGCCTACCCACGCAAGTGAGGTATCATTTTTATCGGGAGACTTGGGGGAACGCTGGGTGGAAGGAAATTTGTGGCTCCTCCCAGATTCCAGAACTTTCTGCCACAGAAATGTGAGGAACATGTGTTTTTTTAGCCAATTTTTGAGCTTTGCAAAGGATTCTGGGTAACAGAACCTGGTCCGAGCCCCGCCAGTCACCCCTCCTTGGATTCCCCTAGGTCTCTAGTTTTCAGAAATGCACAGGTTTGGTAGGTTTCCCTAGGTGGCGGCTGAGCTACAGGCCAAAATCTACAGGTAGGCACTTTGCTAAAAACAGGTCTGTTTTCTGAGATGTGTCCACGTTGCGCTTTGGGGCGTTTCCTGTCGCGGGCGCTAGGCCTACCCACACAAGTGAGGTATCATTTTTATCGGGAGACGTGGGGGAACGCTGGGTGGAAGGAAATTTGTGGCTCCTCTCAGATTCCAGAACTTTCTGCCACAGAAATGTGAGGAACATGTGTTTTTTTAGCCAATTTTTGAGCTTTGCAAAGGATTCTGGGTAACAGAACCTGGTCCGAGCCCCGCCAGTCACCCCTCCTTGGATTCCCCTAGGTCTCTAGTTTTCAGAAATGTTCAGGTTTGGTAGGTTTCCCTAGGTGCCGGCTGAGCTAGAGGCCAAAATCTGCAGGTAGTCACTTCGCAAAAAACACCTCTGTTTTCTTCCAAAATTTTGGTGGTGTCCACGTTGCGCTTTGGGGCGTTTCCTGTCGCGGGCGCTAGGCCTACCCACGCAAGTGAGGTATCATTTTTATCGGGAGACTTGGGAGAACGCTGGGTGGAAGGAAATTTGTGGCTCCTCTCAGATTCCAGAACTTTCTGTCACTCAAATGTGAGGAAAATGCGTTTTTTTAGCCAAAATATGAGGTTTGCAAAGGATTCTGGGTAACAGAACCTGGTCCGAGCCCCGCCAGTCACCCCTCCTTGGATTCCCCTAGGTCTCTAGTTTTCAGAAATGCACAGGTTTGGTAGGTTTCCCTAGGTGGCGGCTGAGCTAGAGGCCAAAATCTACAGGTAGGCACTTTGCTAAAAACAGGTCTGTTTTCTGTGATGTGTCCACGTTGCGCTTTGGGGCGTTTCCTGTCGCGGGCGCTAGGCCTACCCACACAAGTGAGGTATCATTTTTATCGGGAGACGTGGGGGAACGCTGGGTGGAAGGAAATTTGTGGCTCCTCTCAGATTCCAGAACTTTCTGCCACAGAAATGTGAGGAACATGTGTTTTTTTAGCCAATTTTTGAGCTTTGCAAAGGATTCTGGGTAACAGAACCTGGTCCGAGCCACACAAATCACCCCATCTTGGATTCCCCTAGGTCTCTAGTTTTCAGAAATGCACAGGTTTGGTAGGTTTCCCTAGGTGGCGGCTGAGCTAGAGGCCAAAATCTACAGGTAGGCACTTTGCTAAAAACAGGTCTGTTTTCTGTGATGTGTCCACGTTGCGCTTTGGGGCGTTTCCTGTCGCGGGCGCTAGGCCTACCCACACAAGTGAGGTATCATTTTTATCGGGAGACGTGGGGGAACGCTGGGTGGAAGGAAATTTGTGGCTCCTCTCAGATTCCAGAACTTTCTGCCACAGAAATGTGAGGAACATGTGTTTTTTTAGCCAATTTTTGAGCTTTGCAAAGGATTCTGGGTAACAGAACCTGGTCCGAGCCACACAAATCACCCCATCTTGGATTCCCCTAGGTCTCTAGTTTTCAGAAATGCACAGGTTTGGTAGGTTTCCCTAGGTGGCGGCTGAGCTAGAGGCCAAAATCTACAGGTAGGCACTTTGCTAAAAACAGGTCTGTTTTCTGTGATGTGTCCACGTTGCGCTTTGGGGCGTTTCCTGTCGCGGGCGCTAGGCCTACCCACACATGTGAGGTATCATTTTTATCGGGAGACGTGGGGGAACGCTGGGTGGAAGGACATTTGTGGCTCCTCTCAGATTCCAGCACTTTCTGCCACAGAAATGTGAGGAACATGTGTTTTTTTAGCCAATTTTTGAGCTTTGCAAAGGATTCTGGGTAACAGAACCTGGTCCGAGCCACACAAATCACCCCATCTTGGATTCCCCTAGGTCTCTAGTTTTCAGAAATGCACAGGTTTGGTAGGTTTCCCTAGGTGGCGGCTGAGCTAGAGGCCAAAATCTACAGGTAGGCACTTTGCTAAAAACAGGTCTGTTTTCTGTGATGTGTCCACATTGCGCTTTGGGGTGTTTCCTGTCGCGGGCGCTAGGCCTACCCACACAAGTGAGGTATCATTTTTATCGGGAGACGTGGGGGAACACTGGGTGGAAGGAAATTTGTGGCTCCTCTCAGATTCCAGAACTTTCTGCCACAGAAATGTGAGGAACATGTGTTTTTTTAGCCAAATTTTGAGGTTTGCAAAGGATTCTGGGTAACAGAACCTGGTCCGAGCCCCGCCAGTCACCCCTCCTTGGATTCCCCTAGGTCTCTAGTTTTCAGAAATGCACAGGTTTGGTAGGTTTCCCTAGGTGGCGGCTGAGCTAGAGGCCAAAATCTACAGGTAGGCACTTTGCTAAAAACAGGTCTGTTTTCTGTGATGTGTCCACGTTGCGCTTTGGTGCGTTTCCTGTCGCGGGCGCTAGGCCTACCCACACAAGTGAGGTATCATTTTTATCGGGACACTTGGGGGAACATAGAATAGCAAAACAAGTGTTATTGCCCCTTGTCTTTCTCTACATTTTTCCCTTCCAAATGTAAGACAGTGTGTAAAAAAGACGTCTATTTGAGAAATGCCCGGTAATTCACATGCTAGTATGGGCAGCCCGGAATTCAGAGATGTGCAAATAACCACTGCTTCTCAACACCTTATCTTGTGCCCATTTTGGAAATACAAAGGTTTTCTTGATAGCTATTTTTTACTCTTTATATTTCAGCAAATGAATTGCTGTATACCCGGCATAGAATGAAAACCCACTGCAGGGTGCAGGTCATTTATTGGCTCTGGGTACCTAGAGTTCTTGATGAACCTACAAGCCCTATATATCCCCGCAACCAGAAGAGTCCAGCAGACGTAACGGTATATTGCTTTCGAAAATCTGACATTGCAGGAAAAAGTTACAGAGTAAAACTTAGAGAAAAATTGATGTTTTTTTCACGTCAATTTCAATATTTTTCTTTTTCAGTTGCTATTTTCTGTAGGAAACCCTTGTAGGATCTACACAAATTACCCCTTGCTGAATTCAGAATTTTGTCTACTTTTCAGAAATGTTGCGGTTTATGGGATCCAGCGTTGGTTTCATGCCCATTTCTGTCACTGACTGGAAGGAGGCTGAAAGCACAAAAAATCGTAAAAATGGGGTATGTCCCAGTAAAATGCCAAAATTGGGTTGAAAAATTGGGTTTTCTGATTCAAGTCTGCCTGTTCCTGAAAGCTGGGAAGCTGGTGATTTTATCACCGCAAACCCTTTGTTGATGCCCTTTTCAGGGAAAAAAACACAAGCCTTCTTCTGCAGCCCATTTTTCCAATTTTTTTTAAAAAAATGAAATTTTCACTGTTTTTTGGCTAATTTCTTGGCCTCCTTCTGGGGAACCCACAAAGTCTGGGTACCTCTAGAATCCCTAGGATGTTGGAAAAAAAGGACGCAAATTTGGCATGGGTAGCTTATGTGAACAAAAAGTTATGAGGGCCTAAGCGCGAACTGCTCCAAATAGCCAAAAAAAGGCTCGGCACAGGAGGGGGAAAAGGCCTGGCAGCGAAGGGGTTAAGACCCGCTTTTTGATATAGTGGTGTTATACTTATGCCTAACTAGTTCTTTGAGCGCCTGCTCCCTATTTTCACACCATTTTCTTTGTTATACACACCTGGACCCAGCATGAGTGATCCCTAAATCCTTCAGTAGTGCCTCTCAAGTCCTAGATACGTTGTTGTGGTGTTAAAAAAAAAACAGATAGACAAAATCCTAAACTTAGGACTTTAAAAAGATTTGGTTAAAAAATTCTCTGGGAACAGAGGGAAAACCGGGACCATTCTGCTTATCTGTCCCCCCAAGGTACAACGCCGATCGGCCTGACTTTGAGACAGCTCCCACTGTTCTTTTCCATAGCAGCAGATCCTGTCCAGCAGTCCTTCGCCAAAGTGATATCCGGCCTCCTGGTGCTCTCATCTGCTACAGCTTCTACAGCTTCTAGGCATGTTCCACTGGAGATTTTCAACTTCAAAAAAGTCCAAACAAAGAAACTTTCACTGTGAAGTCATACAGAGCCTCCCTGATGATGATGTCTCTCACTCAGCCACCACATGCAGCCTTGCCCCTGACTAGGCCCAATCCACTTTTTGTATCTGACTTGTGCTCCATCGTGGTCATCCGTATTTTTTACCTTGATCTGTCTCATGATACTTGTTGTTTGCTTTTGATGCTTTAATCTTTTAGGTGCTATTTTGTTTACTTAAAAATTCAAAACTCCAGTGCTACTCGTTTGATTTTTGTCATTTTGGTGTCAAATAATTTATTGAACCTTGCTCTGTGGAGAGGATAGAACAAACCCCTCTAGCAGGTGTATAATCAGGTAAGAAATTTGAAGAACCAGATAAGTTGTAAAGTTAGACTTATTGTTAGTGAAGTAATTATTGCTGCAAAATCTGATGGCTTTTCCACTGCAGCAATATTCTGCCCAACACATTACATCCAGTATACAGGACATTACCAGATTATGGACTCATACCAACATGTTAGGGGTGTACCAAACCACACAAGATGTGCTGTCTTTCTCTGTCTCTCCTATTCCCGTCTCCCCAACTCAGGTGTGTCACTTGTTCTGTGATACTACTTGGTGGTAGTGACAAGTGAGTGAAGCAATGATGGATCCACTTTGCCACTGCAGAAACACCACACCATAAAGGCTAGTGCATGTCATTTCCTGTCAGTACATCTCCCAGTGAACTGAACTCATACATGCGCATACACATTTTGTATAGGAGCACTTGCACTTTAGCACTGGTTAGCAGTGGTAAAGTGCCCAGAGTAACAAAAACAGCAAAAACAGAGTCTAGCACACATCAACAACCTGGGAAACAGAGGCATAAAGTTAAGGGAGACTAGGCCAAGGATGAAAAGTCTAACATTAGTCATGAGGAATGACATGCACGGCATGAATGCGGAAATAGAATTTCAGCTACAAATGGCTAGGGAGTAATTGGCCTTCGAATTAGAAAGGTGAGATTTAACTCTGGAAGAGAATGCAGCAGCATTAGCCTTCATGCCAAAAGCACAGGGATGATGAATAGCCATGTAACCTATATATACCACTCTATAGGTAATGGAAAGGTAAAGGGAAGGCGGAAACATAAACTCTACACCTAGGTTTTGTAAATAGCATTTTGTGGAACATTTTGTAGTAGTACAAAATGTACTACCAAATTCAGCTTGTGAACAGGCCCCACAAAAGCTTACTTTGCAACTAGATTTCACCCTGAGGAGTGGTTTAACATTTGTTTCATCTTCAGTGTGATGCCAAATTGTGATGCAAATATCCATGGGACATAGCTCCAGCCATGGCAACAAGCTTCCCAGCCTAATTGGTGTAGGAGCCTTTGGCCCAGTAGCAACATGTAGCCCTTTCCCTTTGGTCACCCTCTATTGCTCGGAGGGGCTTACTAGCTTGAAAGGCTGTGTAACGGGGTATCTCTACATTTAGAACACTTGTGATTGAATTTGCATGGGTGTTGCAAGCAAAAGCCTTAGTTAGAGTTCTTGCATGCTCCTACATTTGTGCTCAGGGCCTTTGCTGTACTCTCCGCCCCTTGCTGGGCAGAACAGGGCTGAAAGGGCTTTTAAGGGAAAGGAAGGCCACTTGTCATGTGAGTCGAGGCCATGCACTGTGTCAATGACATCCATTGCATCTGCAATTCAGAATCCACATCCCCCTAAGGTTTATCTTGAATAACACCTACCCTGGCCCTAAATTTCTTATCTTAACTAAACTAGGTGAAGCCCCCAAAGTGCATCTGCACTTTCCTTATAATATTCATGTATTTGATTAAGGCCATGGCCCTATTGGCATACTTTTCACAGTAAACGCTAGTGTATGTCAAGAAGGCTGACGTCCAGTTCTCCATAGTCATGGGCTCCCTGGGCTAATTCCCACTCTTCCTCTTAAGACCTTTTCTTGGCCTGTAAGAGCCTGAACACATCGACATACTCATGTTTCCATATTTGGCTTTTCTCTGCAACTTGCAACCCCAGAGGCATCACCAAGCTCAAGTTCTTATGGCCTCCCCTTCCCTTGCCATCATGGCCCATCTCATCCTCAATCTTCGCTGCATCAGGTTGGGTCACCACCCATACCATCGCCTTGTCGTTTGCCTCCAGTGTCTGCCCTTTCACTGTGTTGATGTCCTTCTTTTGTACCCCTATGCTCCCAATTACTCCATCACCTGCCCAACTGATTTACATGATTTTGCTCCCATGCCAGCCTGCTGAGTATACCATACAAACCACCAATCCATCTTACCGGGGGTGGAGGGTAACCGTCTCTCCTTGTAACTTCAACTGCGTGCCTCCTTACTCCACCCAGCATTGTCACCAGAGTCCGCAGTTGACGTCTGTAAAGAGGCCTTTGCGCCACCGCTCTTCACACTACCGCATTTCACACCCTGCACCACTAGCAATCTCACCTCCATGTTATTACACAATTCACCTTCCTCCCAATCATCACTACCTTCCTCATAGTCCAATTCAAGCTCATTCTTCTGCTCATTCACATCATTCATCGGGCGCCCTGCAGGATTTGCACTCTTTCCACCAGGCACCGCATGTCAAATAGGGTGAATGACTCCACAGTTGCATATCATGTCCTATCTGTCAGAGTCACCAGATCCTCGGGGTCTGTGCACGTTCCCAACACTTCCACCGCAAGACAGCTCCAATACTCTGATTAGATTTATCACAGAGTCTAAGAGAGTCCAAGTGGGGAAAAGGGGATTAGGACGGGAACAGCTGGGAAGGAGACCTGTAGGAAGCAAAAGGTTAAAACGCAACATCAAAATTACATCTCACAAATTCAGTACCATGCTACAACTCTAAGCTTTGTCTTTTCCGAAAAACATGAACAACCCTAGAACAGTCCTAAAACTGACTAGGCTTTAGATGACCGAATACCTGAGGAAGAAACAGGAAAAGTTAAATAGGACTTTCAGATTCGAGTACTTTCTTTAGCATGAGAATCAGGAAACACTCTGAGCAATTTCTAAACAACCATATGAATCTCCTTTTAAGAGCACATATCAGGAACATACAGCATTACATCTAGAACTCTGGCATTGTTGTGTTCATCTCAGAAAAAACATTGGGAAGTGAATTGCGCACATTGCAGATTTTTATATGAGTATTAAACACCATAAAGGATTGTGCACCATGAAATCACACAACGTAGATTCAAGGAATAAATCACGCAACGTGTCAACTTGAAATGCTACCAAGAAAATGTCTTAGAATAGTAGCGCACAGTAATTTACATTATTTATACACGAGGAAAGAATTGCACATCTTGCCGATTCAAATGCCACCATACAAATGCAAAGAAATGGTAGTGCACAATGAACAACATGAAAAGCACTCAGGGAAAGAATCGCGCGTCTTGTCGATTCAAATGCCACCATGCAAATGCCAAGAAATGGTAGCGCACAATGAATAACATGAAAAAACACTCAAGGAAAGAATCGCGCGTGTTGCCGATTCGAATGCCACCATGTAAATGCCAGAAAATGGTAGCGCACAATGAACAGCATGAATTACACACGAGAAGTGAATCGCGCGTTTCGCCGATTCGAATGCCACCATGTAAATGTCAAGAAAAGGTAGAGCGCAATGAACAAGAAAGTTAAATGCTCATGAAACGAGTTGCACGTCTTGCCAACTCATAAAACATCATGTAAATGTCAAGAAATATCAGCACGCAATGAACAACTATGTAATAATGAAGTCAAATCTTTATGGAATAAATTGCGCATCCTCCCTATTTGCAAACCACCATACAAATGTCAAAAAATGGCAGCGCACAAGTAATCTGTTATTCATTTAAGAATTAAAATCAAGAATATGAAAATTCTCAATTACGGTGTTGGGAAATGTCCAAACACCGTCTTACCGCCTGGAAACAGTAATCACCAATGAGAGATGAGTGCAGAAGGCTGGAAAATCCAAATAGGCCGCCGGGACAGGAGCTCAGGAAGAAGCTGCTGCTCTGCACCGGGACCTCTGAATAGTGAGCACTGGAAGTTGGGCTGACTCTCTTTTATAGAGTCTTGGCCCAGCCTAGACCCACGCCCAGGCATGTTGCAGGGAAAGTCTCTAGAAGGCCCTGGAAAGGGACCACACCCTAACACACTCTGAATGTCTGCAGCAATACATTGCAAATGTACAGTATTTATACACACCTTAAAAATGAATCTTTTGGATGGAATTCTGCAATGCAAAAGGTTAAACAATAACATATCATCACAATGCATAAATTACATTATCTTGCGAGTGTTGGGTTTTTGCATTCTAGATGCCCGTAGAGCGCGCACTGTCCTGGTGTTGACACTATCCCTCGGCATACAGAAGGCTACCAAAGACCTCTCCTAATTCTTCTGACCACTGTCCAGAGGCTGTCATACACCCTGTTGGTGTCTCCAACTGTCTGCCAACCTCATCCACTGGCATTGTCGCTCCACATACCGCCTGGCTGCTCCAACTCTGTGCTACCAGGCCCGCAAACTGTACTGGCCTCCGAAAACCTACCTCACTCCTGATCCTCTCCTGGCACCCAGACCCAGCGCCAACCACCTCTGGTATGTCCCGTGACCTCACTACCCTCCTGTGTGCCAGATGTGCCCTTCATCCTCTTAACCTGCCTGCTTGCTTTGTTGCCCCATCCCTTTCCCTACAGAGCCTCTTCCATTACTCCTTCATTTCCTCAACCAGCCTCTGCTGCTCCTGGATCTGTGCTTCAAGATCCACTCCTGGCCACTTGCTGACCTGACCTCTTCACAGCCCAGTCAGCCCATGTGGGTCCTCCCGAACATTAGGACCCTGCCCCTGGGCTGACTCCTCTAACTTTGCTACTTCATCTGCCTGTCTGGTATCCTGCACTCTACCCCGTCACCTGCCTCCACCCCAACCACCTGTGCCCTGTCTGCTTTGGCTTTCTGTTTACCTGACAAGTTTTTTACTAGCACTGTCCCAGCTCCAGCAATGGCCTTCATTGAGAGGTCCATAGGTATGTCTTGCAAAAGGGGCCCACTAGCACTTGGGCCCCCACAGTCATTTCTTGAGTGCACATGCACACCGATATAGGGCCAACCCCACCAGCCACATGTTGTTTCCAGCAAGCTGCTTTCCGGGCACAGCCCGCCGAGTAGATGCAGGAAGCCTTCCAGCAGGCTTCATTTTTGGTGCTGTGAGCAAGGCGCTGCCTTCCCATCGGGCCCTAACACGCTTTGCATTGCCCTTATTTCACAGGGATGCACATGCCACCAAAGCCGTAGCAACTCCACCCGATGCGGCCCTTGTCAGACGACACATGCTGACCCAGGTATGGTCCAAAACACCAGGCCTAAGGAGATCACCTCGCCCGGCCGCCCGAGGGTACACGACACAGCCCTGACAGCATGCATCTGACCACTTCCGAGATCTCCGCACCAGCCAACAGTAAATTACACAGAAATCTCAGGCATGGTAAAGTGAAGTCTCTATTCCCCCCAAATCTTTATACCCTAGTAGCATGAGGTGAGAGAGGATGACCCCCTCTTCTTGGCTCCTACTAATAACTTTCCTCAAACCCTATTCCTGCCAACCATCCACCTATCCTGTCCTGCCTTGTCATCCCCCTCTCGATGAATCCAGTAGGAAGGCTAGGCTGCGCCTCTGCTTCCCATGGTACCCTCCAATGAAAAACACTAAAAATATGCATGAATATAAATTTATACAGATGAAAGAATTACAATGGATAATCCCTATGGTTGAACTATAAGAATAAGCAAAATGTAAACTGAAAAGCTTCGCCATATAAAGTATCGTATAAGAATCCATTAATAATGTCTGACGCTTACAAATACTTGCAATTTAAATAGTATGTTCTTCAGTAAATAGCAACCAAGATTTACATCATCATAAACCGGGTTATGAAAAAACAATGTTTCTTTCTTATGCTTCCAAATAGATTCAGTTCAAGTAAAGTTCTCCTCAGTAAACACCATATATAATGCAGAAATGCATAACGTTGAAAAATGCATAATGTAAAAAATCATGCAATATAGTATTATATTTACATCATCTACAACCACCACCTTGGTTCTTGAAGAAAAGGGTGGACCGACCACCTCTTGTAAAAGAGTCCCTTCCTCATCTCCTCTAAAAAGTGCTAAAAAAATTGAATGTCAGAACAAAACCACACATAGCAAACAGGAACTACAACAGTATGGCAGTATCTAGTTAAGGGCTCTAAATCTATAATATATCTTGATTCTGTCTGTCTGATATGGGAGACTGATGGCATTTTAAACTGGTGGTGCACAAACACCTGGAAATGATTGGCTCAAGCAACCCCAGATTCTTTACTGTCACAGGACGACATGTGCAGCATCTTTTTATACAGCACTTCCTATCAGCCAATTCTAAGCGCTGTAAATGATAGATGTTACCAATACCAAATAAATTTGTACTCAACGTATATCAAACTAAGGCTGATAAAAAGGTGATATGGCCATGCATTGATTCCAGACCATAACTTCCCATGTCACACTAAATGTAAGCAGTCAGTTTTCAGCTCACAGAGCCATCTAGCAAAAGTACATTTCTGCACTTGCCTTTTTAAAGTATGACCAAAAATATGTACTGCACATGTCAATTACCCAGACATCTTCTGTATTGCAAGCAGATCCATGGCAACAATGGGACGAACAGTCATCTCTTCTGCCATCCGTCTCATCAAAATTTTCTTTCTGCAGTAGTGCTAACGTATAATTCAAACTCCCTGGCAGATATCATGTGGACTTCTGCCACCAGCTAATGGCAGGATGCAGAGTTACACATAAGGCAAGGTTTATTTGTGACTCTTGTTCTTGCTGCTGTTTCCAAGAAGAAACATGTAGGCTGAATGCAGTGGCAAAGGACACTCTTTTAGTAAATGTGACAGGCACAAATTTTCTAAAACATACTTTTTCATGTCTTCTCATTTAGCGAACAATGCACCGGTGAAGGTTTCATGTTCCTCAAGCACAATTGCCAGATGCCCTGATGTCATGTGTGACACTGTTGGACCTGGCCCTATTTGCAGGGTCATCCCCAAACATTTTGCCTCCTTCGTCCTATTCTTCTGAGCAGTTTTTGTTGGCTTTAGGACTCTGATACTTTACCACTACTACCCAGTGCTAAAGTGCATATGCTCTCTTGCTAAATTGTATTGGTGATTGATTTATCCATGATTGGCATATTTGATTTACTAGTAATTCCCTAGTAAAGTGCACTAGAGGTACCCAGGGCTTGTAAATCAAATGCTACTAGTGGGCCTACAGCACTGATTGGGCCACCCACATAAGTAAACATGTCTCAGACCTGCCACTGCAGTGTCTGCGTGGGTCTGTGTGTGCAGATTTGCACTGCCAATTCGACTTGGTAAGTATACCCACATGCCAGTCCCAAATATCCCCTTTTACTACATGTAAGTCACCCCTAAGGTAGGCCCTAGGTAGCCCCAGGGGCAGGGTGCAGTGTATTTAAGAAGTACGACATGTACTGTTGTGTTTTACATATCCTGATAGTGAAATACTGACAAATTTGGGTTTCACTATTGCAAGGCTTATATCACCCATAGGTTACCATGGGGACTGCCTTTAAATATCTTTTAAGTGTAGTTTCCATTTGGGAGCATTTAGAAATATGAAGGTTGGGGGGGTCTGTAAACTCACAATTTCAAAAACATCTTTTGGTAGAGTTGGTTGTTAGATTGTCTGTTTGAAAATGCCACTTTTAAATGGGCATTTTGTTGCTTAACCGTTCTGTGCCTCTGCCTGCTTGTGGAATCCAAGTCTGGGTCAGACTATTTGTGAATTCCCTCTAGACAGTGACACAAAGGGAGCTGAGGTATGTCCTGCATATCCTGATGAGTCTTCCTGGGTTGGATTGAGGAGGGAGGAGATGACACCTGCACCTGAAAGGGCTGTGCCTGTCCTCACACAATGCAGCCTCCAACTCCCTGGAGTGTGTCTGGGGCCAGGCAGGATCTTGTGAACAACAGAGACTTTCCTTTGAAGTTTGCCTACTTCAAAGACAGAAATGAATATAAATAGTGGACCCAAAACACCAGGCTTTTAGAACGCTTCTGGATTAAGAGGAACCTCTGCCAAGGAGAAGAGCTGAAGTGCTGGAGGGGGAGTACTCACCCTTTGCTGTGTGTGCTTTGCTGGGTTTGCCTGCCGCTTCTGCTTATGCTTTAAGGAGGATTAAGACCGGACTTTGCCCTGTGTCCTGCTTGTAAAGTATCTCCAAGGGCTTGGACTGAGCTTGCCCCCTGTTAAGAAATCTCAGGGATATCAAAGACTTCACCTACCAGCCTCTGGGTTTGCTTATTGTAGACCCTAACTCACCAGGTGGTAACTATCCCAGTTCCAGGGCTCTTGGGAGTGAAAGCTGGCCTAACAACAAGAAGAACCGGGTGCACCAACTCTCAACGGCTTCAGGAGCAACGCACCTGCCCGACTCTGCGCTGCCACCTGCAACCGATGCCGTGGTTCCCACTGGAATGTGATGACTGTGACTGACACTGCAGGCCTGACAGTGCTGGTGCCCCACTGACACCCCACAACTCTGAATGCTGTGTTTCTTCCATCCGTGACACCCGACTCTGCCACGGTACCTGTAGCTCAGCGGCGTGACTACGACCCCATGAGGTCACCCATTGGGTCTTGACCCACCGGGTTCATTGACCCCACCTTATCGTCAGGAACTGAAGCCTTGCACCAGCGCCACATCCCCTTCTCTGCTCTGCAGTAAGGAACCAATGCCGCACCTACCTGACTTCGTGCACCGGCTTATTTCCTCAATTACCAAAGGTAGTGTACCTGGTGGTCCATGACTGGTGCCGCCCTCCTCGCAAGTGGTGTCAGAATGTTGGGATCGACTCCGTCAACGACGTTGCGATAGCACAAGTTGGAGCTATTGTGTTTCTGAGTGCAATATTGAAGTTTGATCTTTGAAAATTTGTATCTTTGCTTGTGTATGTTGGATTTATGTCGCTGTGGTCTGGTTTTACTCAGATACATATTGGCTATTTTTCTAAACTGGTGTCAAGTGCTTTAGTCATGCATCCACTGTTTTACTGTGTGTGTTTGTACAAATACTTTACACATTGCTTCTGAGATGAGCTTGTCTGCTTGTGCCAAGTTACCAAGGGGGTCAGCAGGGGTTATCATAGATGTGTATCTCCCTTACTCTTACTAAAGTGATGGTCCCTGCTTGGACAGAGTGCAAACTGACTGCCAATCAGAGACCCCATTTCTAACTGACACCTTCATCCAAATCTGTATCTTTATCTAAATGCATGTTGCATTCTAGGGCTTGTAGTTTCAGTTTTGTGCTTTATAAATATGATTTTCAGAATACATAGCACACAAAGTGACACACATGACATGGGTCTCCTTATCAGCTGTGCAGCTATGTCTGAATGCATGGATCTTTACAATAGCCCCTTTGTAAAGCATACCATTTTGGAGGTAACACAGCAGCATGTGTCTCGAACATGGAAAATGTGAAGTGTCAACAAAATGACAATGCTGCACATATGGAGTTCTTAATTCAAAGACCCAATAAAGATTGGACTATGCTGCCTCTTGCAACGCATTGTTTACTGCCACTTTTATGACCCCACTTTCCTGCTCAAAGCCCTACAGAAGAGCAACACTGTCAATGTACATACATCATATCAATAGGGTTGAGATTAGGTAAGCAGCATCACTTGCATGAGGTCTGACTCTTCTCTTGTGATACAGTTCTACAGAGCACAAGTGCTAAAAAAACAAGTGGGGGGACTAACCAAGTTAGGCGGTATGCAAGTGACATCACGGCACGCAACATCTCAGTTTGTGATATCAAGGTGCAAAACCACATGTGACATCACAACCCATGACCTCACAGGAACTGATATCACAAGAAATGAGGTCTGATTTTAAGACCTGACACATATGCTTAGCAGGTTGGTCATGAGTACATATGAGCACAATACAATATTTAACAATTGAGATTTAGCATCAAGGTTTGTCCAAATAAGTGATACAACCCTGATGCTAAATTTGGGACTTTTTTACTCTCCCACAAAGAAATTGGCAACAAAGGGAAATGTGGAAGTGAAGCTGAAGAGCTCAATTTGTTTTAGAGTCTGCATCGTAAAATATCTTATGGGATTATTTAGCCTGCTACATAAATCTTTGTCTGCCAACTAAATCTCAATGAATAATAATAATTGTAAAATAACTGGAGGTTAATATATTTGCCAGAGACATCTGTATTTTTTCTAGTCCCAGTTTTGAATCAAAGTAGCATATAGGGTTAATTTGTCATGTAACACGCAGATGACAGAGTTTTATTTCATGTGAATTGGTAAGTAGGGTACTGCTTTTAACACAGAGATCCTTTTGTTACTTACAGTTCATAAATTGTAATCCTAATGTAGCACAGTGAGGTGTGAAGGACATGTGGCTCCTACACATTGTATCCTTCACTGTCTTATGTAACACAGCCTGTACATTGGTTTACACACATTTAATTTATTGACAATGTATAATATGTACGTGTGATGTAAAGCGCTATGATGCCTTGCATTGGGCTGTGTAGCACAATAGTGCTATGAAAGAAATAAAACAAAATAATATTATTTCTGTAAGTACTGGGAGAAACCAACACATCTAACATTCTTACAGTGTTTGCATATCACTTATATACAGGCACTGAACAAAGTCAAACCAATGCCTCTTTTAAGTACCTATGAAGTGATAAGCTGTGTGCCTTTGTTTCCTCTCCATTGCATTTTGGTGTGAGCTCCTGACTGATGGCCTCTTAACTTCAGCCTTTGTTATGGGCCCAACTGGAATCTGATAATCCCCCTGCCGACTGCAGCCAGCACGTTGCTGCTCAGATTGAAAGCAGACAATGTGCAGGCACTGCTGAATGTGTTTTGGTATTTGAAAATTACACTGGGACAAGCTTAGCATATTTATGTGTGCCCCAAACTATTAGCAGGGTAGATGGCTTCCACCCTGTGCAGAGAGTGGGTAGACACCATCTATAGCTGTCTCATAAAAGGCACTTGCCATCTGCAAACTGCTGCAGCATGTCACACACAGTTACCGGTGAGCAGACTTGTGTTTGAAGGAAAATGTACCACGCTGATAAGATGGGTGTGGTTCTAATGACAATACGATTCTATTCCAACATAGATTTCATGCAAGGTATTATATGAGCATGACTTCAGCTCCCCAAAGACCAATAAATTAAACCCAAAATAATCCTTATAACCTGCTCTGATATGTAATTCAATGCATGAACAGATAACACAATGATATTCATCAATAAGACTCGGGGGGTCATTCCTACCCTGGCGGTCCGAGACCGCCAGGGTAGGGGACCGCGGATGCACCGCCAACAGGCTGGCGGTGCATCCAGGCCCATTCTGACCGCGGCGGTAAAGCCGCGGTCAGAAAAGGGAAACCGGCGGTTTCCCGCCGGTTATCCCCTGGCCTGCAGAATCCCCCATGGCGGCGCTGCAGGCAGCGCCGCCATGGGGATTCTGACCCCCTTCCCGCCAGCCTGGTTCTGGCGGTTTTGACCGCCAGAACCAGGCTGGCGGGAACGGGTGTCGTGGGGCCCCACATTGATTTCCAGTGTCTGCATAGCAGACACTGGAAATCGCGACGGGTGCAACTGCACCCGTCGCACAAAAGCAACTCCGCCGGCTCCATTCGGAGCCGGCTTCATCGTTGCTGTGGGTTTCCCGCTGGGCGGGCGGGCGGCCGCCGCCCGCCAAACTAGGAATCACCACCTTGATGTTGTACCTTCATTTAGTGAATCACCATTGGTCTATTCTCATGGCAAACCCCTACATCAATTCCAAGTCAACATTGATTTCTTGCACAGTAACTTTTTATTGTTTCCCAAAGAATAATATGTAACCCTAGAATAAATTACAATCTTTCTTTATATCTACTCCACTACAACACTCACATAATCAATGCCACATTGTCACATATAGATGACAGTTTAGAGTAATCAACAGTGTTCTTTCAAAAACTTTCCATTGCCGTCACTGGTTCTGTCCTCAGATTCTTAATACTGAATCGTGGCAGCCTAGGGGCAATCACAGACTTGTGTTACTCAATACTGAATAATTTAACACAGCCTAACATTTTAGTATCCAATCCCCTGGGGCATTAACTACTGCTGGCCACAGATCGAAAATACTCGTAATCCATATCAACAAAGGAAGGGGGAATCCTTTGTAATGACATAACACAATGTACTTAAATGCTGAGAGCAATGAGCAGACAGCATCCTCATGATGTTAACAAATCAGAGCTGATGGATACCTCTCATTTGACATCTCGTGCCTAACAAGCAATGGCAAGAGTACACCCCAGTCTGGGTTACAATACCAGGAGCTGTTTCTCCTTTAGGGCTAAGGGGCTGGGCCCCTCTGAACTTCCTGCACATCTACATTAAAAAATATTAAATAGATTGATTTGTTTAGAGATACGATTGTATTTCTAAAGAAATCAATGTATTTAACTATGGGCTGTCATTCCTAGGCTGCCTGCCTTCCCTCGCTTTGAAGTAGGAGACAGAAGACAGAAAGTAAATCAACTTTTCTGCACTGTCATGCATGACGCAGGGCTTAATTTTCTAAAGCTCTTTATTTCCATTGTGGTCTATGGTGGTATCCACTGTAGGACAGTGACAATTTTAGCGTCATGGTTTGGGGTGTCAGAATCTTCGTCCCTGCGTGAGGGCAGACATCCGTCATTCACAGGCATAGATCCCACCCTTTCCCATTCGTCACGCAGTAGAAGTGAATGCAAGCATGTCCGGTTTAGTGCCTTGTCCCCTCGGTAATGGTAAGTGTTATAATGCTAATCTCAAGTTATGTATATTTTGCTGAGACCCCTTGTCACCTTAACCTCCTCCACTTTGCCACCCCAGACCCTTGATGCAGATCAATTGCGTCTTCAGAAGCAAAGCTGCTATGTTTGTTCTGCCACTAAATTGTTTCAAAAGACGAGCAGGGTTCTAATTTCCCTTGCAAAGTTTATTCACATATCCAAGTAAAGCTCAAAGCGGGAAATATGTGCTTACCATAAAGGCCGTCGTCTGCTGTATGTCGCTAAAACTGACCCTATCTTCATGTCTTTAACATTAATGCCAAAAACATGGATTGATTTGCGAACAATGAATATTAAAAACATGAAGTTAATGTGTGTTAGTGATTTTGTTCCTCTCTTTTTTCAAGCTTTACTTAATGTTGCAATCCCCAAGAGAATTAGCTGTTTCATCATGCTGTGTTTCTGAATTTTCTCATGCATCTTATTACTTTTGTAGAGTGCATACTTTGACTTGTGCCATGTGTTCATGAAGTGCTTTGATTGAGCGCGCTGACACTGGGGCAGAAGCCTGCAAAGCACAGTGCCTGTCAGTGGGTTGGTGTCTCTGCAGAGCACACACAACAGTGATCATGTATTCCAGTTATAATTTAAATTCAGTATAAATGTGTGTGAAGGTTGTGCAAAGTGGTCAAAATATTTAGAAGGCAAAAGCAAAAGGAAATAAAGTGCTTAAATGAATGTGTATTAGTACAGTGTATGTTTGAGATGGTAAAATGAGGGAGATGCAAGGAAGTGCATTCAGGTGACATTCAAAAGAGGGTGCTGAAGAGGAAAGAAAGGAGATTGAAAACGTGCAGATGGATTAGATGTGTAGAGCAAAAGTCCATACAATTCTAACATAAAGCACACATAACTGAAGGCCAAACTCCTTCCACAGGGCTAATTAATATTTAACTCATAGTCTTACAATTTCAGAATTTAAACATTTTGAATGTTAATTACTTATAAGAAGTCACTGTTGTTACTCGTTTATCTTAAACAGATAACAACCATTGACAAAACCAATAGGTTTTGGATGTATGTCAGTTGTTGTGTTATATTTCTGGATGCAAAAATATCTCAGAGAAAAACCAAAATACAGGTTGGGTAGTACACTAAAGGAGTCACAGAAATGTATTTTACATGTCCCTTTTAGAGAGCCCCAACTTTTTTCATACCTCATAAAGACCTGGCTGCACATATTTCTGTGTGACTGATTGCAGCCAGCAACTGTGGGTGCTTCCTGATGCCTGGTTAGAACATTTTCTTCCAAAGTAGATGCTGCATTCAGTGCAAGACATTGGGCAAGCACACACTTTAAAGACTTGAATGTGTCTCGCTGTACAATTTGCACATTAAAATAACTATTGAACCTATTATTGCAGTAAGATATGTTGCAGTTTTTAATGTGTTTAATACTTCAAAGCCATACATTTGCACTGCTTTATAAACCTTGCTTTCTCACAAAAAATAATTTGCTTTCAAATGTACCATTTGTCCATCTTTTTTCAATTTGTTTCAACGTTTGTCCGTTAGACTTGTTAGTTTAATTCGCTACATACAAGTCATACCCAACTTTTACACTCCATGACTTTCAAATGTCACCAGGCACCACTGCACAATACAAGACATGCTTTCAAACATGTGTTGTCATTAAAACAGAGCTGGTGAATACCTCTCATTTGCCAAAATGCCAAAAGCAATAGGAAAAGCAACCCATTCGAGGACACAATGCAAGACATGTTTTCAACACATGTGGTTATTCAAACAGAGCTGATGGATAACTCTCATTTAACATTTTCGCTCCCAACAAAGAATAAGTATACTTTCAGTACACAGCGCATGAGGCAACACCTCCTAAAATCAGAGCACGTAGTGAAAGTAATAACAGAATGACATGTGACATGCTTCCAAACATATAACATATTTTATATCTGAGTTACCTAATGCCTTGGTGTACAATGTATTCACTCACAGATGGACACACATTAAACATAACTGTGAGCTTATCATGCCCATCCCTCTTCGGTCACAATTTCAAATAACTTCAATGAATCCTAGTACTACTACCCAATTCCTTTTTAAAGTTACCGCTGACTTACGCACGCACCGCATGGTCATGTGCTAGTTCATCTACATATGAGAGGCAGAACAATCTTCTACTGTTTGGGTGCCAACTTAATCTAGTCATGTATGTACACAATTCTCCTGCATGCAATGCTCTTAAAGAAAAGGGAATGCTTACAAAGTACCAAAAAAAATGAAAAATCAGGTAGATTTATTATAACTGCTGCAGGAAAGTAGTTTAAGAACTGCTTTCCTAAAGTTACCTAAGATCAGCCCTGTAACAGCCTCTTCTGATTAGGTAGTGTGTGTGAGGTTGCACCAAGCAGCTCTAATGAGGTGTGAAGTGGCCTGAGCTGAGACAAAAGGACCATCTGGTGGGAGGAGATCTACTCCAGATGCCAGGACAAGAAGGGGGCTGGGTAGCCAAACTGGTCTTTAAAGGGAGAAGGACAGGTAGTGCAAGACTCAGGGCCACCCCTACTTCCTTCAACCTCAGCCAGATGGGAGCCTCCCAAATTAGATTAGGAGAGGGATGGATGTGGAATGTAGGGAGACTTTTGCCACACCTGTAGTTTGAGTTATCCAGACCTGCATCTGCAACCTGTCCGTGAGGGTCAGGTCAGGCAGCCAGGAGCTAGACATGGGCTGTTTGCGCAGGCTCCTGGCTGCCTGAGTTGAACTTTGATGGGCTGCGAATGTCACAGCTCCTGTGGGCGTGACCCCCTCATCTCAGCAAAGGTCCTCAATGCCCTCCCCCTCAGTGATGAGGGATAGAGTCACTTATTGACTCAGACCTCAACGCTTCAGTTGTTTGCCCTGAAGCGCCCAAGGTCAGTCTCACTTACCCCATCCATCCCTGTGATGAGATGGGGGCTGCTGTCTTCCCTCACTGGCTGGCTTAACGTCAACCAATGAGGAAAGGCAGCAGCCCCAACCCTTCTGGGACAACTGAGGATGAGCTGCAGATAAATGTGTTTTTTTTAATTAATATTTGGCGTGTGTGTGACTGTGTGTTTGAATATTTGGTAATGAGTGCTATGAATGGATGTGTATGTGTGTGCACGTGTGTGAATGAGTGAGGGAGTGTATGTCAGTGTGTATGTGTCCGTGTATGTCCCGTCTCCCCTCCTCCTCCTAAAATTACTGGCCACCAATCCAGACCTGAACCTCAAGGAGAGATTTTCTCCATTTTGAATTTTTGTAAAACAGTGCTTTCTGAAACAAAGATATGTCACACTGCTAAGGAAGATGCCATCACTGAGGGTGGCATCCTGTACCCCATTGGTCAAGGGTGCCCCCCTGTATGCCAACACAGAAACCTGGATAAATATGGGAGCGCTGCCCAGCAACTCAGATCCCTACCTGAAAATATCAAGAGAAGAAGGATTGCCCTACTGAACCCCTGGGCTTCACCCCAAGAGAACTGCACTCAAAAGGACTGCATCTCTTTCACTCTTTGGGTTTCACAAAAGAAGACTTTGTCTGGCTTCAAGAGGATCAACGAGTGGACTCCCTGAAAGCAACAGGTACCAAAGAACTACAATGATTATCAGCGCTTTCAAGGACAAGTCCAACTGGCCAGCTCAACTGGACTTTTAAAGATTTTCCCAGGTGCATTGTGCGAACTGCAGTCCCAAACCTCCAAGAGCTTCTGGACCGTTAGCTGGTGTTGTGGACCCTTCAAGACCTTAAAAGGACCTTCTGGAAGATGATCCAGAAGTGTGGAGTCATTTGGAGAATTTCTGGTAAAAAGCTCCATAAGTTGGCCGACCCGTCGCCGTGACTCAAGCCAGTGGTGTCAAACTGCGGTTCAGCCTGAAATTCAGGGTTGTCACGCTGAAGCTCTGGAGCTCTTTACCATTGACAATGAGAACAAACAACTCCATGAGGCCTCATGCTGAAGCAAGCTGCCATCGCTGAACTGCAACCCAGCCTGCTGAGTAGACTTGCTCAATGTCAAGAGAAATAGCTCTAAAAAAGTGACTAAGTGCAACGTTAAAAACTTGATCAACGCCAACCACTCATTGTATCCGATCCACACTCTGTCATTGCCGGCCTAAAAATTTGACTTGGTCCCAGCCTAGAGTAACCAGATAGCCGAGGTTGGCGCTTTCCCCTTTTTTCACACTTGAAAGCAAATTTTTACATTTAATCTTTAAAAATTCAGAACTCTGGTTACCTACATTGTTTTTTTGATTTTGGTGTTATTTTAAAGATATATATTCTCTCTATTTTTATAAAATTGGTGTTGGATTTTTATGTGTGTAATATCTTCTTTATTGTTTTGTTGATATAAAATGCTTAACACACCTGTCCCCTAAGTTATGCCTGTCTGCTTGTCAGCCAAGCTACCAAGGGCTGAGCAAGGATTAATTTATTCAGTATTTCACTGGACTTTATTTGTGATTGTGGCAGTATTACTAGCTGAAGCTACTAATAAACCACTTTCCAACTTTCCAACTCTGGGTAGTCCGTCCACCTAAACATGGGAGCTACCCAGAGTTTCCTGCTTTTTTTTGCATAATTTATCCAGCACTCTTGCCTGAAAGGTTATTGCTTTTACTAATACTGGTTGTTCCCCTGGGTCTGGACAAAGCTGAACTTCTCTGAAGAGCTGTGATGATAGTGAAACATGTGTTCGAGGTTGCTCTTATTCATTCCAGGTTAGCGTGGTTAGCATTTTACCAATCCAAAGCATTTATACTGCGCCTGGAGTGGTAAAAACTTTTGTCATTTTACAGCTTGATGTGTATGACACTGAGCTAGTCCTATAAATAAAGACTTTGCAGTAGAAATGGTAAAGGACTTTGTCACTTTCTAGCTCGACGTAAATGGAGCTGTGCTATTCCTATGCTTAAAAGCTTTGCTAGAAAATCATTTGAAGTGAGCTAATCCAGACTGTTGCTTGTGTTGTAGGGTGCTCTACACAGCAGCTGTTCTCCATCTAAACTTGGAAACTACCTACGGTTTTCTGCTTCTTTTTTGCATAATTTACGCAGCACTCTAAGACTGAAAGGGTATCTATCTATCTATATATCTATCTATCTATCTATCTATCTATCTATCTATCTATCTATCTATTAGAAATGGGGTCTCTAGTTGGCAGTCAGTTTACACCCTGTCAAAGTTGGGACCCTCACTCTAGTCAGGTTAAGGGAGTCACACACCTAAGATAACCCCTGCTCACCCCCTCGGTAGCTTGGCACAAGCAGTCAGGCTTATCTCAGAGGCAATGTGTAAAGTATTTGCACAAACATATACTGTTACACAGTGAAAACACCACAAAGGGACTCCACTCCAGCTTAGAGAAATAGCCAATATTTATCTAAATCAAAGAAGATCAGAAGGACAACAATGCAACATACACATTTGAAAATATCACATTTAAAAGTTAAAAAACAGTTGTAAGTAATAAGAATCAATGGATGTCTTGTTTGAGCACCAAGTACCTGGTATGTGTTAAAAATAAAGTCACAGGGGCTAAGGTGCATCAGAAAAGCAAGCAATGTGTTTAATCCTTACTCATAAGTGAGGCAGTGTGTCGATCCTTTACCCACTAGGAAAGTGATACATCAATTCTTTCCTTGCAGGGGAGGGATGCACCAATTTCTGGACAGACAGCTTCAGGTCTGTTCGGTGAGGTTGAAGTTTTGGTGCTCAGGGACGATGCATGGAAAATCAGGATGCACGGTAACGATGAAGCCACACTGAGCTGGCAATGTGTTTATTTCTGCAGGTGCTGCATCGATTTTACAGCCAAGAGGCGGGTGCTGTGTCGATATTGCAGCCGTGGTGCAGGTGCTGTATAGATTTTTATGCTGCTCAGCTCGAGTGCATTGATTTTCACACAAGTTTTACCAGTTTCTCCTTCCAAGGGCCCAGGACTTGGAGAGGCACCACGTGGCAAAACAGGGGATATCAGCAAGAGAACCCAGGTGCTGGCAGATGAAGTCTTTGATGTCCTTAATAGGAAGCTCAATCCAAGCCCTTGGAGAAACTTCACAAGCAGGATACACAGCAAACTCCACCCTGGCCATGGGGCTGCCTTTGGCCTACCTTAGGGGTGACATTTGTAGTAAAAGGGAAGGTTAGGCATGGCAAGAGGGTGCACTTGCCAGGTCTAACTGGCAGTTCCAAACTGCCCATACAGACACTGCAGTGGCAGGTCTGAGAAATGTTCACATGGCTGCAGGCCCACTAGTAGCAATTGAGTTACAGGTCCTGGGCACCTCTAGTGCACCTATCTACCCATTTATATATCTATCTATATATTACTTATTGGCGGTCACCAGTAGGTAGTTATAGTTAGGACCGAGTTTCTATGGATTTGTTTTTGTTTGACTTGGCTATATCGTTAGTACCATTTGACGAATCTTCATGAAGTTTTCAAAACATTTGTCCTCTAGTCTTTTGTTGTACGTGAAAACTTTTGGAGGGATTCCGTTAAGGGGGGGGTACAAGAAAAAGGGGGAGTAAAAAAAAGTGTGTTTCCTATGTTAATTGCCATATAGATTTTGACATGACTACAGCCTGCACTGATGGACAAAATTATGCCACATTTTGCAGAAAGATAGCTCTTGGTCCAGAAATCACCCTTTTTACTATTTGGTGTAAATCCATTCAGTACTTTTTGAGAAATTAAAGGAAGTCCACATTATATATTGTGTAGCGAGGGTCATGACAAATTTGAGAATACTCCTGATCTCTTGCAGAGATCTGATTGGCTGCCAACAGTTCAACCAGGAAGTGTTGGCAGGCATTTTGAGACTTAACTTCAGCTGAGTCCCAGAAAAAAAACACAAAAAAGGAAAGAAGAAGTGTACGGATACCCTAACACCCTATCCTTGGTCCTGAGGTCCTCATGAGACCTCACCAGGTCAAAAAAGCATTTTTGTTTTAAATTTATAATGAAATTCATTAATATTAATGAATTTTGACTTCAATTAAAAAAAAAAAGTGCGGTCTCCTGCCCTTTCTTTAAATGAAGTCCCCGGGTAGGCCAGGTCCCAGGGGGCATACACGTTTTCTGAAAAAATTGAGGGGGTGCACAGGGCCCCCCACCAAGGCCTTTTTTTATGCCCCAGGACCACCACCTCCCCAGGGCATATAAGCTAAATATATAAAGGGACCACACAGACCCTCCCGGGCCCCGGGGCTTCTGCTTAAAAAGGAGCGAGGCTGCCTGGCCCCACCTCCTGGGGCTGTATGAAGCGCCAGGGACCACCACCTCCCCAGGGGACAAAAATCAAAGTAAGTGCGGAAAGCCACATGAACCCCCTATGGCCTGGGAACCACCACCTCCCCAGGGCCGTTACATTTTACAAAAGGAAGGGGGGCTGCCTGGCACACCTCCCTGGCCAAAAATGCCCTGGGGATTACCACTACCCATGGTCGACCTGTGCAAAAGAGGGAGGCCTCCTCCTAGAGCCATTAATGGCCCTGGGGATCACCACCCCACAGGACTGGCTCCTGGTATCTCATGATGTGCCCACCCTCTGGAGATAGCTGTTTGCTTTTGCTTGGCAGGAGATGTGAGAGCCCCTGTCAGGCAAAAGCAAACACTAACTCCGCTTCCAGCAAGTGGGAGCTGTCAAAATGATCCCGCTTGATGGAAGAGGAGTTTTCATTTCTTACCGTGTCTGCAGACATGCAGTAAGACAAAGAGATAAAAGTATTGCTCTCACCCGCAGGGAGCTACATTTCATGCATGCTGGAGCATTGCCGGCTTCTGCAGGAGGTGGGGAGCCGCCTGGTTACTGTGAGGGCCTAGAGACTCCCCCTGCAGTCCTGCATTCTTCATGGAGAGGAATATGATCACATCTCCACCAAACAAAGAAGCACTTACTTCGGTAAAGTACAAATTATCCAAGTGTGTTTTCTCTGCAGTTCCACCTTGAAAAGTTATCTGATGACGACGGTAGAGGAACAATTACATTGGCAAAGTTACAGACACACTAGGTCACAGGAGACATTTCTTGGAGTGTAGGAGATGCACTGTACATTTAACCAACGAGGTAGCACTGACTAATAAGCCAATAGAAAGTACTCCAGTTGGTTAGACATTTTGCACAAAATGCTGGCCTCTTCTTGGATGAATATGCAGGACAGGATTCATTCTGGCACAATGCTTATTTTCAGAGACATTAGGCCTCAGTGGGAAGCATTTAGAGATATAAACAAAGCAAGTGCTGAAGTTGAAACTCAACTTCTGCAAAGTACTCATCATCCTAATTTCTTGTGCATGGCCAAGTCAAAGCAAGTGTTTTTTCACTGCATTTCTACTTTGAAAAGTTATCTGTACACCTTGATGGAGGTGTTTGCAACCTTGTTGTTCTCGAGCACAACATCTCATGTAGTGACTGTGAAGAGTGGGTTCTTTCTTGACATCTGCCACTGAGACCAGAGATCATGTTCTCCCTTTTATGTAAAAGAGGCTAGAAGCTCTGACCTTTTGGCCCCATCCCAAATACATTAGTAGTATGCAAAGTCTTCCCGCCATTTTCCAAGATGATGGACAACTTACTAAAAGGACCCCCTGAGCGCATTTTCTGCTGATTTTGGAGAAACATTCTTGATGCACAGGAATATGATCACATCTCCACCATACGAAAAAGCACTTCATGAGTGGTGTGGGGTTGGGTGGCTATAGGGGTAGGCTGCAGGGCCTGGCCACAAGCCAGGCCCTGAGGTCAATCCCTGCAGTGCATGGTAGAAATATGCACGTGGCACAGGGTTGGGTGGTTATAGGTGGTAGGTAGCAGGGCCTGGTCGCTGGACAGACCCTGAGGTCAATCCTTGCTGCACACGGCCTAAGGTCATGCGCGGTGTGGGGTTGGGTGGTTATAGGAGGGTTGTGCACAGCCCAAGGCCATGCACGGTGTTGGATGGATTAATGTAAAGTACTTAATTTTGAAATAAAGGAGTAGGGCACATGCCTCCCCCTTATGGCATTTGAATGCCCCTGGGACCCCAACCGTCCTGGGGCTTATTTATAATGAATGTGAGGGCCTGCGTGGCCCTCCTGCAGCCCCAGGGACCACCACCTCCTCAGGGCTTTGATCAGATATAATGCAGGGGTAGTGTGGTTCCATGCTGCCCCCGGGACCACCAGCTCCCTGGGGTTTTAATCTAATACAATGTGGGGGGCCATGTGGCCCCCGTCAGCCCTAGGGACTGCCACCTCCCCGGGGCCTCAATTGAATTTACAGTTCTGGGGATCACCACCTACCTAGGATATTTTACATTGGAGGGGGCCACGCAGCCCCCTTGTGAAGCTAATGATGGCTCTAAGGACCGCCACCCCGAGGGCCGGTTTCTGCTATGTCCCGGGGTGTCCATCCCCGGGACATAGCTGTTTGCTCTGACTTGGTGGAGGCTTTCACAGCATCTGCCAAGTCAGAGCAAAGACTCCACTTTCTGCAAGTGAGAACTGTTAAACAGCAGTAAATGGGGAGCCAGCTAGGACCGTGAGGCGTTCAGGCTCCCCCAGTGGTCCTCTCACTCTTTCTCTCCTTCTTCCATCCCATAAGGGATGGAAGAGAGAGAGAGATTGCTATTACAATGGTCTCTCCATACAATGACTTCAGAGAGTCAGACTAGCAAGATGTTTAGTAAGAATGTTATAGTTACGTTTGGATGCAGAGCAGAACAGTCACTTCTGGCATAATAGCCAAAGTCTTATGCTGTCACTCAGTAGGCTGAAGGTTCAAATCCTAGTATCGCTTGGCGTGTGCCTATTTATTTTCTAGTGTTTTCACTGTCAAACATTCCTAATAATGGAACATTGAAGTCTTTTTCCCCTCGGAATTTGTAGGATGAATGTCATGGCTAAGTCTGGACACTGCATAATAAGGAGTCACTGCTGGCCTAGTGGTTAAGGTCTTCGACATGCAGGTTAAGGGTTCTAGTCTAGGTGAGTCTCTGGTCATTTTCTGCTTTAGTTTCCTTTCAGCTATAAATATTTAATTTATATACTGAAAGGTGAGCTCAATCTTTTTAATTGTCAAAAACATTTTTGTTTTCAATTTGTCCGGAAGTATCTCATTCTAAGTATATCATTCATCAAAGCCTAAATCACTCTCTCTGTCAGTCTCTCACTTTCTCACTCTCTCTCTCTCTCTCTCTCTCTCTCTCTCTCTCTCCCAGGGTTGGGTGGTTAGGGGGAATGGCTGCAGGGACTGGCCTAAGACCAGCACTCTGGCCAACCCTACAACACCATACATGGCATAAGGATGGGTGGTTATAGGGGGTTGGCCATAGGGCCTGGCCGCTGGCAGTGGTTGGATTAACTCATGCCTTAAGGGAACTATTAATTGTGCCCTCACCCTGCACTGCTAATTACCCCACAAATTACGGCACTCATGACATCTTTGATAACATAATTGATAATATCAGTGTAATCAGTGTAATGTTTGCAATAAAACGTTTCATGAAAAACACTGTATATGGCGGGGGCATGAATTATTGTTACCCTACGGCATGAGGTATAGTTACCGAGCCTAACTATAACGTCCCTGAAACCTTTGTTATTTTATTTTTAAATATATATATTAATAGATTTCTTTAATTGGCAAGACAGTCTGAAGAAGAACTGAACATAGACTGTTAACTTCCACGAAAGTTCTGTGACAAACTTTTTCTTAGAACCTAGGCCCTCTTTTTGATTTATCTTAGTGAAGTTGTTTATGTGGCTAGCCTCTACAGAACGTGCGAGTCATTGATTTATCAGTAGTCAATAAATCACTCAGGACTTCCTAAAATGTCATTTAACTTTGGCAAATGTTACAGTGAAGTCATTTGTGCAGGGACACTTTGGGACTGCCTAGGGGGGCCTTGAGCCCCACAGCCTGCACCACTTCCAAGCGGGGCTCTAAGCCCCATACTACACTGCACCTGTATGCATTGACGAAGACTCAGAGAGGAATGCGGCATGGCTTCCTGCTGAGTCATGCTACAAAGCACAGGCAACAATCCCAATGTGTGAGACTGCCTAGGGGGGTCATGAGCCCCATAGCTTGCACCACTTCCAAGCCAGGACTCCAAGCCCCATTCTATACTGCTCCAGCAGGTGGCGTGGCCAGCCAGAGAGGGAGGCAGCATGGGAACAATCGCACTGTGTGGGATGGTTTGGGACTGCCTGGGGGGTCTTGAGCCTGGAGTCACCGACAAGCAGCTGAGAGAGGAAGGGGACATGACTTCCAGCCAATTGTGCTACAAAGAGCTGGCAACTATCCCGCTGCGTGGGACATGCACGGGACCTGCCTGGGCGTGCACCTAGGTAAAGACCAGGCCAAGAGGGGGCCCGTCTGCGCTCGTCAGATCCCAGAAGAGGCTTGGGTAGGCCGCCCCTCTTGGCTGCCATCTTCAAGAAGCTGTTAAGTGACTGTTGAGCATTGTATTTTGCTGGTTACAATGGGGAAGCATAACATTTCTGCCCTTGCTAAATCTAACTGTTTCTCCACCTCTCTGGATGGTTATATCAAGTGTGCAATGGGGGTTTTAAACAAGGAATTAGAACACGTGGCACATTGCCCTTCTAGTACTTTGTCAGTAAGAACCAGGTCTGGAATCATTCCATCTTGGGAAATTGGCACACAGAATATGTGTGTAACAGTGCAGGACCCTTACAGGACTTGACTTCAGTATCTTTAGTCATTTCCCATGTTGACCTGGATCAATTCCTGGTATAGATTCCTCTTCACCTCATAATAATACCCCCCTGCTAAAAGAAAAATACACCAGGGGTTAAAAAGGCCTGACCCCGCCAGACTCTCAACTCAACAAAGTTGTAGACTCTATTACATCTAACTCACTAGATTTACATCTAGATTCCTTCCAGAAGAACCCTTTGGACAATGTGAGGGGTGTGTTTGAAAGTTTGCCAGCTCTCATATGTTCTAGGCTGTTTTTTTTTAAAGATCTTTTATCTAGCGACAAGGCAAGGGGGGTATTTCTATTGTTAATCAATCAACATAGTACACCGAAATGCAGATGTTGGATAGATCAAACATACACCAAGTGCTACATTTTCAAGATCCTAATACAACTCCTAGTCAATTTTGGGAGAGTCAAAAGCATCCCCTCCTCGGCCCCTCTATGCCATCCCTCACAATTTTGTCCACCAGAGAGTGCTTCAGGGTTTAGGACAGACGGTAACCTTAATGCAATACGGGGTGTTTTATGCTCTCCTCCTACTGCAAGGGTGCACAGTAGAGGGCATGGGTGTCCTAATACTGATAGGATCAACCTACCACTTGCCTGTTGCCCCAAGTGGCAATAATGGTTAATGTCCCACCTTTGCCCCAGAGTTCTGTTGGGTCGCCTGACCAGTTAAGGAACAAAGTTTTGCATTTACTGCAGTGTAAGGGATTGATTTAGATCTTGGTGGTATTACCACCGTCCTGCCATGGCAGCAGACTTGAATACTTTGTCAAGTTGACGGTGTTCTGACTGCCATCTTTAGATGTATTGCTGCCGAACTGCAAACTGCATGACAGACTGCTCAATTTAGATATTACAGTTCTGTAGGTGCTGTAATAGTGGTGGATTGCTGACAAAGGGAACCCGTTGTGGAACCACATGTACATCATACAATGGCAATGGCTATAGAATAGAGGTAGTTTACACACACACACACTGTACCTTAGCCATAGGTCTCCACTTGTACAACACACTGCGTACAAACATACAAGGCCATATATCCATAGCAAACCATAATGCAACATACACATACTATCGACATCACACCCACTTAAAACACAACCACGACAATCAACACATTGGCAGACCAGTCAGCCTTGCACTAGCAGTTGGGCTGGCATGCAGGTGGCATCTCTAAGATGCCATCTGAGTACATTTCTCAATAAATCTCATACTGGCATCAGTGTGGGTTTATTGTGCTGAAAAGTTTGATTCCAAACTTCCCAGTATTCAGTGTAACCGTTATGGAACTGTGGAGTTCATGTTTGACAAACTCCCAGACCATATACTCTTTATGGCTACCCTGCACTTACAACGTCTAAGAATTGGCTTAGCACTGTAGGGGCATAGTGCTCATGCAGCTATGCCCTCGCCTGTGGTATAGTGCACCCTGCCTTAAGGTTGTAAGGCCTGCTAGAGGGGTGACTTATCTATACCACAGGCAGTGGGGGGGGGACATGGCACCCTGAGGGTAGTGCCATGTCGACTTAGTCTTTTTTTCCCCACCAGTACACACAAGCTGTGAGGCAGTGTGCATGTGCTGAGTGAGGGGTCCCCAGGGTGGCATGATACATGCTGCAGCCCATAGAGACCTTCCCTGGCCATAGGGCCCTTGTACCAGGGGTGCCATTTACAAGGGACTTATCTGTGTGCCAGGGCTGTGCCAATTGTGGAGACAAAGGAACAGTTTTAGGGAAAGAATACTGGTGCTGGGACCTGGTTAGCAGGGTCCCAGCACACTTTCAATCATAACTAGCATCAACAAAAGGCAAAATGTTAGGGGGTAACCATGCCAACAGTGGCATTTTCCTACAGTCACCTAGCCAGGTAATCACCTATCAGGAGGGGGCTCTGACATCACCTGCCTGGCCTGACCACTCAGATGCTCCCATAGTTCCCTGCCATCCTTGGAAACAAGATGGCAGAACCCAGGGACCCTCTGGAGGACCTCTGAGGACCACCCCATGGGTGGTGATGGACAGGGGGGTGGTCACTCCCCTTTCAATTGTCCAGTTTCATGCCAGAGCAGGGACTGGGGGTCCCTGAACCGGTGTGGACTGGTTTATGCACAGATGACACCAAATGTGCCCGTTAGAGCATACCAGTGGGTTGTGGAGGCTCCCTCTCCCAAGCCAGTCACACCTATTTCCGAAGGGAGAGGTTGTTACCTCCCTCCTCCAAAGGAAATCAATTGTCCTGCCTTTCTGGGCTTGATCAGATCAAGCAGTAGGAGGGAAAAAACCTGTCTGAGGGGTGGGAGCACCTTGGGCTGCCTGGAAAACCCTGTAAGACTGGTGGTAGCAATGTTGGTGGTCCTCTAAGGAGCCCACAGAGTGCATGTAATCATACTTTCAATACTTGCAACAGTATTGGGGTATTATTCTGACATGTTTGATATCAAACATGCCCAGGTTCGGAGTTACCATCATGTAGCTGGACATAGGTAGTGACCTATGTCCAGTAGACGCGTAAAATGGCGTCCCCACACTCAAAGTCCAGAAAAATAGGCCTGGAGTTTGTGGGGGCACCTCTTCTGGTGCAAGAGTGCCACAGACACAGGTAACTGCACCTTGCCCTCTGGGCTGAGAGAGCCCACCATAGGGGTGACTTATAGTGACTTGGTGCAGTGACCTGTAGTGAAAAAGGGTGCAGGCACCCGTTTCACGCAGACTGCAATGGCAGGCCTGCAGAAACCTTGCATGGGCTCCCTATGGGTGGTGGAAGAACTGCAGCAGCCCAAAGGGATCCCCTGATGCCCCAATGCCCTGGGTGCCATATACTAGGGACCTAAATGGAGAGACCAGTAAGCCAATTGTGGGAGTAAAAAGGTTCAGTTACCAAAATTTACAGGAGAGAGAAAAAACACTGGGGTCCTGGTTAGCAGAATCCCAGTGGACTTTACTACACAACCCACGCCTCCACCCCAAAACAAAGGACAAGAAGGCTAACCTTGCCAAGATGAGTCTTCATTGTCTATGTGGAAATATCTGGGGAGTCCATCTTCATTGGAGTGGTTACTTCCAGGTCTATGTTCTTCTGTATAGTCCATTCCTGTAGAGATATGGACCACCTCAACAATTTAGGGTTTTCTCCTTTCATTTGGTTGAGCCATAGAAGGGGCTTGTGTTCTGTTTGGACAATTGAGCAATTGCCAAACAGGTATGGCCTCAGCTTCTTCAAGGCCCAGACCATAGCAAAAGCCTCCCTTTTGTATGGCTGGCCAATGCCTCTCTGGGGGTCTGCCTTCTGCTTATGAATGCAACTGGTTGGTCCTGGCCCTCATTGTTAAGTTGTGGAAGAACTGCTCAAACCCCTACCTCTGAAGCATCAGTGTGAACTATGAACTTCTTGGAGTAGTCAGGGCTTTTCAACAAAGGTGCAGAGCACATTGCTTGTTTGAGGTCCTCAAAAGCTTTTTTACAGGTAGCTGTCCATAATAGTTTGGATCTTCCCCTGCAGTGGTTGGATCTGGCCTCCACCTACCGGTTGGCCCAGATACACAACCTTCCCCACCCTGTCTGGCACTTAGAGGCCTTGATACCTTGTAGTGCTGTTGATTCAAAAGAAACGTAACAGGGAAGTGGGAGGGAAAAACCAACAACAACAAGAGGAATAGAAAGAAGATTGGGATTTGGACGTTCGGACAGTCGAGCGTAATTCTGTTGTTTTTTAATCCTCCGGTGTTTCGACTCAGGGAAGCAGGGGAAGATGGCTGTGCTGGTGAGTAGTTTTCCGAGGAGGGACAGATGTTTATATCCCCTTGCGCGCCTTTGGTAGCAATTGAGGCAGACTGGGACAGGTATGCCCCTCCGTGACAGCACATTTAGGCCCATATTTATACTTTTTGACGCTAAACTGCGCTAACGCAGTTTAGCGTCAAAAAATTTTGCGCCGTCTAACGCCATTCTGAAGCGCCATGCGGGCGCCGTATTTATGGAATGGCGTTAGACGGCGCAATCAGACCGGCGCTGCCTGGTGTGCGTGGAAAAAAACCACGTACACCAGACAGCGCCGGCGTAGGGGGAAAATGGCGTATGGGCGTCTTAAAATGGGGCAAGTCAGGTTACGTCGAAAAAATCGTCGTAACCCGACTTGCGCCATTTTTTTTCGACGCCCATCCCCCATCAACATGACTCCTATCATTGTAAAGATAGGAGTCATGCCCCCTTGCCCAATGGCCATGCCCAGGGGACTTCTGTCCCCTGGGCATGGTCATTGGGCATAGTGGCATGTAGGGGGGCACAAATCAGGCCCCCCTATGCCACAAAAAAAAAAAAAAAAAAAACTTACCTGGACTTACCTTAATGTCCATGGGATGGGTCCCTCCGTCCTTGGGTGTCCTCCTGGGGTGGGCAAGGGTGGCAGGGGGGGTCCCTGGGGGCAGGGGAGGGCACCTCTGGGCTCATTTTGAGCCCACTTGTCCCTTAACGCCATGCCTGACCCAGGCGTTAAAAAGCGGCGCAAAAGCGCCGTTTTTGGCCACGCCCACTCCCGGGCGTCATTTTTGCCCGGGAGTATAAATACCACGTAAAGGCCTGGGAGTCATTTTTTAAGACGGGAACGCCTCCCTTGCATATCATTAACGCAAGGAAGGGGTTCACGCTAAAAAATGACGCCCACTCCGGGCACTTTGGCGCCCGAAGCGTCTAACGCCATAGTATAAATATGGCGTTAGTTGGCGTTAGTTTAGCGTCGAATTTGCGTCGAAAAAAACGACGCAAATTCGGCGCAACCAGAGTATAAATACGGCCCTTAAGATTTTACATTTTTAATAGACATTGCCACGCTTTTCTTCTTCGTTCACATTTCTTCCTCCCTGCGTGGTCTGAGCTGGGAAGTCCACGCCACCCTAGATTTTAGACATATGTGTGGTTTTATTCAACCCGTTTAAGTGTTACTCTCGTCATGAATACACTACGTTATAATGTCATATTTCAAAGCCTCCTAACCTGCCAGCTTAGCAAGCACTTTGTGAGCCTTAACAATAGCTGTGTTGGTGTGCCGGTACACAGGAGGAATGTGCTAGTCTTATAATGTTTGACACATATGTCATGTCATGTCTCTATCAATCTATCCTTCATCCCCACTCTGACTCATCCCAAACCCATTCTACTACTTTCATCTCCTAAATAACCCTGCCTAAGCTCTTCCCTCCTCTTCCACATGTAACTCACCCAAACCTCAGTTTACTACCATGATCTCCCAAACAACCCTACTAAATTCTCCCTCAATTAGCTCACCTTTGACTCATCTAAAACCCCTCCTGCCACTATGATCTCCCTAACCCTTTCCACAGACTCTTCCCTTCTCCATCCCCCCTTTACTCATCCCAAGCCTCATCCTATTACTATAAACTCCCAATTACGCTTCTGGATTCTTACCTCCTCTACCCTTCCATCACGCCAGTCAATCCAACTAACACACTCACATATCGCGGCTCAAATTAACTCATAATAATACTAAAACTGCACTCAAATTTCCCTATACTAATCCACCACTAATTCCTTTTGGTTTCCGAAGTAGCGTTCTACTCGCCAAAAAGCGCTTTGATGCCTCATCAGGGGTAGTAAGCACTATATAAATACTATTACAATACAATATAATACAATACATTTACACACTCAACTACATACTCAACTTCACAAACACACTCCCACTAAAGCTCAACTACACATATCACATCAACTACGACAACACCTGAATGCTGCACACAGCAACACGACACAGTGAAGGGCATGTATTGGCTCCCATTCACAACTGGAAGTACCACATTACACTTACAGGTCCCATTATAAAGTGAACACATTGACACGTTACAATTATGATGTGCAGTGTAGTTTGGTGCAACTACTCATGTGTTAATGAATACTTGCACCAAAATAATATTTGTGTAATGCAGCAGATATTTGAAATGTAGGTGTGTCTCCAATGATGCTTTGCAGACATATACATGTCACTAGTCAAGAAAAAAATAATACTGTGACATATATATAACTGCACTGGTTCTGAGATCATTTCAAGTACTAACAGAATGTTCAAAAGTAATATGTAATGCTTACCTTCGAGTCCGGTGGGGCCGTAAGTCTTCCGTGGTATAGTGGCAGTAGCAACAGCGGGTCTTGTCCAGTCGGGTCCAGTTGGAAACAGAAGTAGAAATGGGGAAAAATATAGGTTTTTACCTAATTTCCTTTCTGATCTGCTGACTCAAGTGTGGAAGTATTCCTGCCTTGTTTGGCAGGAAAGCACATCCAAATCTGCCTGGTGGGAAAACTGCCTGGAGCCCCGCTGTCAGCTGCTTTCTCCTATCACACCGTCAACGCTGTTGAAAGTTTCTGACAGAGTTGGCGTGTCTCGGGCATGTTATCGGCTATGTTCCCACCAACACCTAAATTGAGCGAGTGGACCACCTTGTTGGAGTATGGGTTTTGTGTCGAAATATTTACTGTGGGACCATTACCGCCAAGGTCTAAATCAGGCCATAAGTCTATTTACACAGTATCTGGAGCTGATCACCTTTTGATGAAACATGGGTTCGGCTGGGTTGTCCGTCTAGGAAATCTTTTGAGGGGGGTTTAGGTCATTTTTTATTTTAAGTGCCTTAGTTTGGTGGGGAAGTCTTGCACACATTTTCACCTGGCCCTTCTAATGCAGGTAATGTTTTGCCTCTTCCCCTGTTTTTTTCTACTGCACTTTATCTCAAGTACCTTTTGTCTTTGAGTGTCGACTTTCTGCCCCCTATTGCTGGCAATCATCTTTTTTCATTCATACTCTCAAATAAGTACAATGCCCTGAATGATCTGCAGGCAGAGGACTGACTCCCAGAGAGGATGACCACACATGATAAATCCTGTTCAAACAATCTGCCAGCCCCTTTTTTCTATCCCCCTGCCATGTAGCCATGCTCCCTGCACATCCTAGAACTTCTGCAGCTGGCATTATTTATTTGCAGGGCAACAGGGCTGTAGTGAGGTGTTCCAGTCTGCCTGTTACCTTAACTCAACCTGGCTCTAATGGTCTATGTGGTTTTGTTTCTTGGAATATACATCAGGGCTCCATAACATGTTATCTTCACCATATTGGCTAAACATCTTCTCTACCAACCATATAATCTGTATACGGGAAACGAAGTGGGTGGATCTCCTCATGTTGAAGGTTTTTCCTCCCTATTTACAGCAGCAATAGCATCGCCAGCTAGTCATGCGAAAGGTAGCTTACAGATGCTAATTTCAAACTTATTGCCTGCTGCCATCAGGAGTTCAGCTACACCATCTCCTTATTACACATTTGTGTTATTATTGTTGAAGGGGGGACCTCATGATATTTAATCTTTATAACAATGAGTTTAATTCCACCTGCTATGATGTTGTTTCCACCCTTCAAGTGGGTTTAGATGCACTTTGGTCGCTACTCAATCCTACTTGTTTAATTTTATGCGTTGGTGATTTTAATATCCAAAAATGCAGCCCTCAAGCAAGATAGGTGCGCGGCTTTACAAATTGGGCGGGAGAGGGAGTTTAACATTTCCTTAATACTATGAATGGAAAGGTTTAAACACTTTGATGAACAAATACGATCTTATCCTGATGGGAGAGTGCAACACTTCATCTAATACACAGATTCATACTTTCATTGACAGGGGACGACATTCTATGATTAGCCACTTCTTAATTAGTTCAACTGCTAGCCAACTAGTCCATAATAGTGAGGTTAAGCTGCTGTAAGTGACCATAATCCAGTTATGTTATATGGCCCTTAATGCAGCCTGCTCTTCAACCTCTAACCGTGAAGCCTAATAGAGCCTGCATTAGATGGTCAGGAATTTATCCCCAGTATATACTGCAGCGATGACTAAATATTAATACAAATGAGTCTGATGTCCGGCTAGACCTTGATGTGGATATTGTTGGTTTGGTCCATGCATTTGAGTTGATTGCCATAGGTCTTACTATCCTTTTGATGCACCCATTTAGTGCCATGACCTCCAAGATACGTGGCTGGTTTAATCATGCATGTACGCAGGCTGGCAAGAAGCTGAGGGATGCTCTCTATCGCATCCCTAAGGACTATTTAGTTATCAGAGCACTTAGGAAGCAATACAATGAAGTCTTAGGGCCTCATTACGAGGCTGGCAGTCCAAGGACCACCAGTCTTGCGGTGATGGTCTGACTGCCACTAATGTGGTGGTCCAATCGCCACATTACAACCCTGCCTGGCTGGTGTTCAAGAATGGTGCAAGCCTGTGCAAAACCTTTTGATGTAAAACTGTGTTAGTAACATCAAAACATATAAATATATCCTAAATTTAGAGGAAAAAGGAGTTCAGGTTAGAGGCCTGGGCGAACTTGGTTCAGAGAGCTGAGACTAAGGATGATGTTTAGTCCTGGAATATGGTAATTGCTCTATTTTATAAAAATGATTCTATGCCTGAATTATCATCACATGTCCCCTGTCAAGCCTGAGTTGATCATTTTGAAAGGATCTTTGCCCCCTTGGTTAATAATGTGTTGGCACATACTAATCTGGCTGTAAAGGAGGCAGAAATGAGTATTATCTCTAAGAGTGAAAGGCCCCTAGAGTTTACTTTGGACGAGGTCCTTGAAGCACTAAAAATATGCACCAGAGGTAAAGCTATTTGTCTCGGTAGGGTTTCGGATGATGCTTTTAAAGATGAGAGTGAGTTATGGAGACACATTCTGGCTCAAGTCATTAATGTGGGAACAATGGGTAAATACCTGGCCTAACTCCATAATTGTCACCATTTTTAGGTCTGACATGAGGTGTTACCACCCCCTTTCTCTCTCAGGTTCATCAGTGAAACTCTTTGGTAAGGTTGTCTTACAGAGATTGGACAATTGGGCTATTGATAACTAAATCCTGAAAAATGTCTAATATGGCTTCAGGAAAGGTCTTGGTATGATGGAACAATGTGTAAATCTTGAACGTCATATTGGGATTATACTAAGCCAGGCACACTTTATTTGTGTTTTGCTTACCTTAGCAGCACATTTAGCTTGGCAGACCACTCAATTTTGTGCCAGGCCATGCTCTCATATAGGGCCCATGAAAATATAGTGTGTTTGCTTTCCCAGCTGTATAAAAATCTTTCATTGCAGGGACGATATGGCCCAATTGGGAGTGTTCCCTTCTTTTAGGATTAGATGGAGCGTGAGACGGGGTGTGTATTGGCCCTTCTTTCAATTTCACTTTATATAAACTGCATTGATGTTATACTTCAGTCCTTGTAGGCCGATGCTCCAATTATTGCTGGTCACCCAGTCCCTGTTCTCCTCTATGCCGAAGATGACAGTTGGCCTACAGCAGATAGTGGACACTTTTGCTAGGTTTATGGAAACTAGGAAATAAAAAATTATCAACTCAAAGACATTTATAATGCCCTGTGGGAAAACTGCCTAGAAGATTAGAAACTTTTAATAGAGGGTACACCAATAGCAAAGGTCAATTCTTTCTGCTAGCGGGGTATCCTCTTCTCTAGTATTGTCTCATGCATTCAACAGATTCAGGATGCACAACTTAAAATGAATAGAGTATGTGAAGATGTTCAGGTTTTCTTGTAAACTTGGATGTCGTCCTATTAGGGAGATAATCACCATCTGTAAAGCATGAGTTCTGTCAACCCCATTGTTTGGTGGGGTTGTGTGGGATTATACACCCAGTAGTCCTTTACAGGTGGAGAAAAATGCCTTTTTAAGGAGTCTCCTGGGCATTCCCTCCTTCTCATCATCTGCCATTTCTCATGGGGATGTAGTGTCACTCCACCTGGAAGATGTGTTGTCACTTAAATCTATAATATTGTGACTTCTATATGGGCCAAACCCAAGACAGAGTTCACAAAAGCAAATATTCAGCATTATTTAATGCTCGACTATGCTTTTATCTTTCTGTGACTTGCCTACATCAGTGACTCCCTTAAGTTGATGTTTATTTCTTTTGGACCCATGAAGCCCTTGAGGATTCTCGTTCTCCAGGAAGTCGTTGTTACAGCTATCTTTATGGGTTTGCGGGCAGAAAAAAGAGCATTTTGTTGCTAGGAAACTCACGGTCTTGAGGGATTTCAAATGTAGTTGTCCCTTGTGACAAATACGCACAACTGTTTTGTTTTAACAAGACTGCGGCTAGGTATTGATCACCATCATGTTACCTTTCCTATTATCAACCAGGGATACTGAGCATTGGTTCTGTGCCATTGAGGTAGTACCTAAAAACAGAATACTCAGAACTTTATGATTTTCTGTTGATTTGATTATAATTTAAGGAAGAGCTTTCTGAATTTTTATTGCACACAACATCAAGGATTATAATAGTACTATCTAGGTGCTTCCTGTGTACCATAGAGACCCCTGCAATTTGTTTTAGTGTTGCTCCTACACCTGGGAAGTAATATGACTGAGGAAAAGTCTCTTTTATTAATTGTAGTTCATACTGGACTATTGATCTGCATCAAATGAATTTCTTAGTATTTTAAATGTTAATGTTTTATCTTGTATTTTAAGATGTATTGGATTTAATATTTGTTCTTTTATAATCTATGTTGATAGTACCGAATAAAGATGTGAACTGATTGGAATCGATGGAGTCGTTTGTTGATCAAAGTGATATTCAAAAGCCTTTTTCCCCAAGGATATCTTTAAGACCTAGAAAACATTCGAGGAACTTGTCTTGTAGCTAAATGTAAGAGACAAACATTTGTTTTTAGTTTTGCATGTCTTCACATGAACCCTTCTAAGAGGATTACCTATAAAATGTTCCTCAGAGGCATTTTCATGGTGAAACATGCAATAGCTACAATGCATCTTTATTTGACCTGGTCATGTGCTATATAATGCTGTATCTACAAAGATAATCCTTTGAGACACTTACATGTTGAGCTGTGTAATATATACAAGAACTAAAGCTATCTGCAAAAATGTTTATCTGTGGATGTGTTGCACTGATCCATGCATTGAGATCGCACCTAAGAAGAACTATTTCAAGTGTCTGGATCAATGGACCTGTGCAACCTATTTACCCAGTCTTGCTAACATGTATGTAGCCCAATTTCAGATATTGTCCATCTAGAATGAGGACAATCCATAAAGAAGTGTGATAAAAAGATTGAAGTTATAGATAGACAATGTCTTGTGTGTATGGACAGGACCTGAGAATACCCCCCATGAGAATGCCTGGTAAATTGCTAGTTGTGTCCTTTAAAACCATGAAAATGTTACTGTGGGTTTGTCACCAGTGAAGGGATATTCTGCTATAATGTAATGTCTGCCAAGTCACCAGAAACAACTTCCAAATCTTGAGAGGTCTGGTAAAAAGTGGAACTGTGGCAACATAAAAGATGACGGATTCCTGTAATTTGAATTTTTGTGAACATGTACACATGGATGATAAAATCTAGAATACAATAACATAGAAAGGGAAATAAAATGACAAATCCTCCAGGAAGATGGACAAATGTTTTACATCACTTCACAGTAAAGCGAATTGGTTTTAGCCAAGATCTAAGCTAAAGATTAGAGAAAACTGTCAGCTATGCTTTCTAATAAAGACTGCGCAGACTCAGCAAATAAAGATAGGTCTGTCCTTTCTTTTTATGTGCGGAGTCTCCCCCGTTGTAAAATTACTATTAGTACATTTAAACTTGTAGTTTGTGAATACCGAAAAAATAGTAAATGCACAAGAAAGTGTATGTTTACCTTCATGATTCAGCCCAAAAATGAAGAGATGCAGCACCTTCAACAATAGCATCACCACCGATGCCAGTATGCGGGTCAAATTCCTCGTCCCAGGCACAAAACTGGGGCAAAATGAATATTTTAAAAAGTACATGCAATGAACACAAGGGTGAATTTGAGAAATGAAACAAGAATATTAAAAAAAATTGCAAAATGTTATTGCTACAGTGAATAGGAAACAGACAGATAGTTCCAGATTGTGTGGATATATTACACCCACATTCATTGACCATATCCTGGAGTGAATAGGAGTTTGTGATGTATCACTAACTCATGGAATACATATATTCACATGAGAAGAAGCTACACAGTGTAAAGAAAAGTTTAGACTGATGCTCAATGTAGAACGCTGGCTCTCCATGTAGTGCACTAAAATGAAGTACACTGTGCAGAGAGTCCAGTGGATCCCCAAACGTTTGCACAGGCAGAAATAGGTCTAATGCTCTATTTGTGGTAGTGTGAGAGAGCAGTTAGTGTTATCAAGGAGTCGTGCTAAGCATTTATTGTACTCACAGAGGCAATAAATGAGACACACACTCAAAGAATAAATCCGAGACCTAAGAAGACCAAGCATTTGCAAAGCAATCGGTCTTGCATTAGCAAGAGTTAGAGCTATCGGCATTGTAAATTACAATGTTTTTCATCTCTGTGTTACGGTTTGGAGTTGAGTGGATGTATGTGGTTTGGAGTGGAATTATGTGTGTTGAATTGTAATTGCTAGTTGTGAAATTGTGTGGGGTGGAATTGTGTGGTGTGGAGTGGATGTGAGCAGTGGAATTATGTGGCATGGTGTGCAGTGGAATTATGTGGCTAGTAATTATGTGGTTTTGAGCATACTAGAATTATATGGAGTGGGACTGTGTGTCATTGAGTGTAATGATGTTGAATGGTATTTTGTATTGTGTAGTGGTATGTTGTGGAGTTTAAATATGTAGTGTGTTCTTTAATTTTGTGGCATGATGTGGTATTTTGTGGTGTGGATTGGAAACATTTTGAGCATTTTGTAGCAGTCTATCTTATACCGTGTGTAAAGCAAGTTTAAAATAAAGATTTATATATTCACAGTGCTTTCTGTCACAGGTTGTGACCTTGTAGCACTAAAAATACAGAAGTCACTTTTCACCACCGCACAAACCATGACTTAGGCCCTCATTATGGCACTGGCGGTAAATCCCACTCACCGCCATGCGGACTGTCGCCAACATAACTAGGCGGATAACCACCAACCATATTTTGACACACACATACCAATCCGTCACTATACCGCGACACACACAAGTCCGCCAGCCCAAAGGTGAGTGATAAACTGGCGGTATCAAAACCCACAACGTTACGCCAACAGAACAACACCCATCACATTATGACCCATGAATTACCACGGCAGACATTGAATGGCGGTAAACCATTGGCGGTACATACCTCTGCGTGGAAAATACACACCCACATATAAAACAACACCACATTGTTCAATTCAAACTACACACACCTGACACCCATACACACACCACACCCACACACCCACACCACTATAAAACACACACCCACATTACCCACAACCCTTTAAAACTACAAACAATTGCCAACAGAGAGAGATACAGCAAGAGCGCCCACACAACCAGAGCCACACACCACCATCACCTATACACCACCCACGCACCTTACATCACGCACCGCAACACATCACCCAATACACCCTGACCCACACCTCTCAACTACACCCATGGCACCACAACGACACCCCAGGTTCTCAGAGGAGGAGCTAAGGGTCATGGTGGAGGAAATGATCTGGGTAGAGCCATAGCTATTTGGATCACAGGTGCAGCAGATATCCATTGCTAGGAAGATGGAGCTATGGCGGAGAATCGTGGACAGGGTCAACGCCGTGGGACAGCACCCTAGAACAAGGGATGACATCAGGAAGAGGTGGAACGACCTACGGGGGAAGGTAAGTTCCATTGCAGCTAGACACCAGCTCCCAGAGGACTGGCAGTGGACCCCCATCTCCTCCCCCACAACTTACAACATGGGAGGAGCAAGTCTTGGCAATCATGCATCCAGAGGGACTGGCAGGAGTAGGAGGAGGATTGGACTCTGGTAAGTCAACTCTCTATTACTAACACCCCCCCTACCTGCATGCCATCACATACCCCCACCCTCACTCCCATTATTCCACCACCTCCCACATACCCCACCATCACAACGCACTCATCCCAATACCAAGCCCTGCATGCAACACCAATGCATGGACACCCCTCACTGGCCTGCATGGACACCTATCACCACTACATGCACACTGAAGAGAATAACCTATCCCACCAAATTACAACTCACACAAGGCAAATCTGCAAGGGCAATAACAATCAAAGAGGGCAACACACCCATGCACAATATGTCACACGCAGAAACAATAACACTGCAATTACATCCCCGCAGGCATCCCAGCCAATGTCACCGGAGAAGAGGTGCCAGCAACATCCATTCCCCCCACAGAAGAGGCCCACAGTGATGACAGCAGCTCTGGTTGCCTGGATCTGGATAACCAACCTGGCCCATCAGGGATCACTGGACAGTCGGTTACCCAGGCACAGTCTCACACCACCACAGAGCCTCCCCCTCAGGAAACACCACCACAGCACCCACCCAGCGTGCCCATACCTCTGTCCCCAGGACAAGTCAATTACCAGTGTGTCCACCACTACAGGAAGCCAAGGACACCCCACAAACACAGAACGATCAGGGGACTAGTAGACAACAGAAAACCTATTACTTGCCGCACATTCCTATAATGTAGAGTATTGTATAGGTGCTCAATACATTCAAGACATGCCTGTTGTCAAGCATGTGTGTCGGAACAAGAAATCTTGTGCCAGCAAGCTAAATTTATAAAAAAGTGAGAATGGAGCACACATAGGATAATGTCATTCTATTGTCAGTTCTAAAGTGGTCATAACCCACTGATTTGTGTAAAAAAACATAGTAAAATAAATATATCCAAAAACAAACAAAATAAATAATTAATTAATAAATCATAATCATACGTTTAATATATAACAAAAAAATATTATTTTCAAAAATTACAATACAGCTAAAGTACCATACCAAATAATCTATCAATACATGAAAATGTTCACCAGAAATTAGACAATTTATATATTTGAATCAAGAACAGAGCGGTTCGTCCCTTAACACATTTATACAAAGTCCAACAAATTGGTTATAGGGGTGGAAATTATCCACTCTGATGATTTTGAGGCGGAAGGATTTGTCTTCATCCAATAGGAAAAAGGGGTTGTCAAGTTCATCCAAATTGAGCCGACACGTGTTTCGTCCCACAAAGGACTTTATCAAGGCTGACAAAACAAATTATATAATTGTTTGTTTGTACCTATAATACCGCTAATGTCCAAATTAATAGTGACCAAAACATTAAAATGTCCCACAATATATCGGCATAATAATGACGATATAAGTGTCATAAAATCGCAAATACCTGAGTGATAAAATACACCATGATACCACAGAAAGATCACCAAATTTTAAGTGTATTAAAAACAAACAGAAACCATGCTTCTAGATATCCTCACTTGATACTAGAAAATTTTCATGAGCCAAGAAAGGGAGATGAAGATGGTATGAGACCAAGATGATGTGAAAAAACATCAATGGGCATAGTACCCCCATGGATATTTATTGTGTTCCGTTCCAAAAAGCCAAAATTTGTGAAAAATGCCACAGAAATTCAGATATTCAGGATAGTTGATGATTTAATTTATATCCAAGAACCCAAGTGGGTATATTGACAAACGAAAAGATATATTGGATTATATACGTTTTTTTTCAAAATCATGATGAATCTGTAAGAAAAGGAGCCATAAGTATCCCTTATTCAAGACATACAACCAGAGTTCTATATGTGGTTAGATCCAGCAATCCAACTAACCTGTACTTAAAAGTCTCCATTGGAAAAAATGGCCTATAGAGGTCCAAACTCAGCCTGACATCCAAATATAGGGTGCCTAAAATGAACCAAAGTAAAGAAGGTTCAATATATAGTCCAAGAGGAAGAGATAAATTAACTAAGCCCTCCCCACACTATCTGGGGTGTCAAGAGGATTAAGAAAAGAAAAAAAAAAAACTTTTGCAAGTGACTTATAATGTATAAGATGTATACTGGGATATTCCCCCCTTCTAATATCCCTAAATACCTTTACAAGTCGTGTGTCATCAGGTAGTCGATCCTTCGGTTTCGGCTTCAAACAGCCGAGTGTTTCTGAGATTCGTTTTTATAAGAAGGAGCGTAATAGAAGAAGGACTCATCCTTCTTATTAGGCACATCTACATAATAATGGCAATCACAAAATGACAGCCATCTTGGAGTTCCCAACCGGCATTCATAAAAGATGCTGAGTTTGCGGGGTACCGACATAAAGAGCAGGCATTTCGCCCCCCTAATGGATGAATTGTATCCGGAATTAACCCTTCGCGAACCTGAAGCAGCGGCGCACCGCCCACACAAGCGCACCGCCAAGACACGCGCGTATCACATGTGATAAAAACCACGAGCAATTCTCTTTAAAAAGTCATCAACCATTACTAGCCACCCTAAGCATTCATTAGTCCTGTCGGTAACCCAGCCCGTCACCCACAGAGCCATATGTGCCCGAAAGGCAATTGCCTCAAAGATAAATCAGAAAGACTGGTCCGCATATGGGATATCACATAGTTTGTGGTCGCCATCTTGGAATGTCCATAACTATATTCCTCCATACCAAATCAGTCGAAGTCGGAGAGGCTGATCCGCATATATGATATCACCTAATTTGCGGTCGCCATCTTGGAGTGTTAGCAACTGTGTTGTTTCCCAAATATTTTTTTTTATCAAAATCAGATCGAAACAAGCATGGACCTAAGATTTTAAGTGCAAAGAAAGGAGAACATTTCCACGTGACCCTCTTAAGCTATGCTGGAATATCTCTCCTTGCATCATTCTGCTCTCATATGATGGGAGAATGTCCAGCCAAGATATTGGAATAACAAAGTCACACTCAGACAGTTGGTGACTATAGCTATCTTTATGTCTGCTATCAATAAAAAGTTAAGTCATATCAGAATATAGTAAATATTGTTTGTATGTGCAAGTCACCTATCCAATATATCTATTCATGATTGTCAGTGAGAAAGCTTAGTATAGTGTGAATATAGGAGAGTCAAAGGTTCCCCAAATACATTAGTATCCATTAATGAGGTTAAGGTGTAGGTGTTATATCCACTATATTATAAGAAGGTATCATGTATAGAGGGAAGACAAGGTCCAGAGAGCAATGCATCATAAAAATCATGTGACGTGTATTTAGATATATAAATATCTGCTCCATTGATTATTGACACAAATGTTGCCCATTCATAACACATTGCACAGACAGTTCTTTGAAACAGATTTTCAAGATCATATAGAGTCATAAAAAATAATGCAATTCGTGATCTATATTCATTCCCATTCATATTCTCTTTAACCTAAGTATCAATTTTTCCCCATTTCTTCTGAGTTCCAACTCACGATTACCTCCTCTAGGATGTGCCCGTGTCTGACTGATGCCCATATATTTCAGCCTAGGGACCTCTATTCCAGAGTGTTCCCTACTAACATGGCGTACTATAGGTGACAATGGATTATTATTTCACAGCGCACGTATATGTTCTTGAATCCTCTTCTTTAGGGGTCTAATTGTACTCCCCACATAGATATTTCCACATTCACATATTAGTATATGTATAGGATTATGATTTATTAATTTTTTTTTTCTTTTGTTTTCTAATTTTTAAATTATCATATATTGCACTGATACCACATTTGGATATATTTATATTACTACGTTTTTTTACACAAATCAGTGGGTTATGACCACTTTAGAACTGACAATAGAATGACATTATCCTATGTGTGCTCCATTCTCACTTTTTTATAAACAGAACGATCAGGGACCTGGGGTCAGTGGCAGTGGGCACACGGTTCAGGGGACAGAGTCACAGGACAACAGGGAAGCTGGGAGGACTGCTGTGCGACAGGGGGAAGACAGGCCTAGGTAACCGACTCTCCAGGAGGCACTCAAGGCGATCCTGGGAGCATACCGTTATTCCCAGGATACGCTGGGCCAGATACTGGACAAGCTGCAGACGAACATGCGGCTGCTTGAGGGACAGTTCCTGGGGATCAGGGAGGACTTGAAAGACATCAACACCACCCTGGTCTCCATTGCAGGGGTGCTGGCAGACATGACCAACACTATGAGGGAGGCAGTGGCACACCACCGGGCCCCTGACACTAGCCAAGCCGTAGCCATGAGAGTTTGGGGTAACCAGAGTCACCTGCAAATATCGAGGGACAACTGTTAGCCACACACTAACCCTTAGGGTCCACACCATACCCATACACCAACATATACTGGGTGGGAACCAGGGCTCACCTATTAGCCACACCCGGTACCTCTGGAGTTGAGCCATCACATTTGGAATGCTGCTATTCCTCAGGATAAAGGCATCATGCACAGAGCCAGAATACTTTGCATTGACATGGGAGATGTACTGGTCCGCCAGGCAGAACAACTGCACATTCATGGAATGAAAGCTCTTTCGAATTCTAAACACATGTTCATTTCCCCGGGGGGGACACAAATGCAATATGTGTTCCATCAATAGCCCCAATAATCAGCTTTCACTGTGGCCAAATCCTCCACCTGGGTGAAAACAATGTAGCTGTGTTTAATCAGGGCAGACAACACTCTGGTCAGCACTATTGAGAACATTGGCTGAGACTTTCCTGCTGCCAAGCCCACTGTCACTTGGAAGGAGCCAGTTGCCAGGAAATGGAGCACTGATAGCACTTGCACAAGAGGGGGGATCCCGGTGGGGTGACGGATAGTAGAGATTATGTCAGGCTTCAATTGGGCACACAGCTCCGTTATGGCCTTGTCAAGTCTATAGGTGAGGATAATGTGCTTGTCCTCATTTGTTGGCAAGTCCACCAGGGGTCTGTACACGGGAGGATGTCTCCATCTCCTATTCATTCGCAGCAGTGGCAAACTATGTGGTAAAATAGTGAGCAGCTGGTCATTATCTCTAAATTCCAACCACTACAGTTCAATGCATGTTGTGATTGTAACAGTATTTTGTTGGAGATGTCCAAATGGTGCATTTGTGTACTGTGACTCAGTTAGGATCCATGGCCTGCACCCCCTGAAATGGCGTCCGCCTGTCCTGTATGGATGGACAGGTGGAAATGAGGTAATTTTGTTAACGTTGTGCACCGTTATGGAGGCGGACGAGAACCACCATGCAACTCCTCATTGGTTAACATTGGGCCCTATGGGGTACAGTGGCCAATGGTGATGAATGCTGGCAGTGACGGTACACACCGCCGCGGATGTCACCGCCATATTCTATCTAATTCCTCACTTGCGACCTGACCTTCAACAGGAGAGGACCTACAATTCATGTGATGCTGTGACCTGTGTCTGGAACTGACCATGGCTCATGTGACTGGGCAAAGGGCCCCTGCCTTCACCTTGGCAGAGTTAGAGCGACTGATGGATGGGGTCCTACCCCAGTACCGACTGCTGTATGGGCCTCCAGACCAACAGGTTAGTACACTGTGAGTACGATGCATGGGGCGTGAATGCATGGAGTGCTGTGTGTGAAGGCCTCATGTAGGGGGTGGGTGGTGGATGGGCCCTGGGCAGCGTGCAGCATGTATGGTTGGCCATGTCTCTGCTAATGGGCATGGGAAGGGGCATGGTGGGCCATGAGTGTAACAGACAGGACGGTTGGACTAATACCTTTCACTGTGTCTATTTCCCTGCAAGTCAGCGCCCATCAAAAGAAGGGTATATGGCATGCCATTGCCAAGGACATGCAGACCCTGGGGGTCTACAGCAGGCAGAGCACTCACTGTCGGAAACGGTGGGAGGACCTGAGATGCTGGGCACGCAAGACGCAGAGGCCCAGCTGGGGATGGCCTCCTAACGAGGAAGGGGTGCCCATCGAACCCTGACCCCCAGGATGGCCCGCATATTGATGGTGGCCTATCCGGAGCTAGATGGATGCTTGGGGGCATCACAGCAGCCACAAGGGGGTGAGTACAGAGCCCCAATATACAACTTGCGCCTGGTGGGGCGGTATCCGGGTGGGGGGTGGGGGCCCTGTGGGTGCCCCAAGCCCAGGCCTGGCATTGCAGGGTAGGTCCCATGTTGGGCAGGGTTCTGATGTCAAAGTACTCCAACCAAGCTAGAAGCCATCCACTACTAGACATGGGTATGTTGGTCTCAGGTATGTTGCAATTGGCGTTAGGTGTCCCTATCCATGGGCTGGTGACTAGCATTGTGACTGGTAGTGCATTGCCTAGTGCGGATGGCTGTTCCCTGTGTGTGAGTGTGTCGTGTACACCAACGGTGGTGTTGTTGGTGCCACTGACCAAGTGTATCCTTTGTCTCTCCCCCCTCCCTTTCTGTTTTGTCACCCTGTCCTTATGTGCATTAGCATTATCTGGCGGAGGAGCAGAGGCACCGGTGACGGAGAGAGCTGCACCCCATAGTTCCCGGGAGGCTGAATCCACCGGCGGGGAGGGCACCAGTGGGACAAAGGGCAAGGGGAGCACCACAACGGAGACAGGAGGGGACAGCTCGGACATGGATACCTCCTCTGATGGGAGCTTCCTGGTGGTGGGTGACACTTCTGTGCCCACCCCAGCTTCAGGTACAGCCTCGACCCTGTACCAGCACCACCCTCCCAGCAGCCCCTCAGTGAGTTTCCCGTGCCCGCTTACACAGGAGGGTGGGCATCTCCTTCGCTCCAGGCACCTCAGACCCTGCCCCAGTTAGCCCTCCTGCCCTGAGTGAGGAGGCTATTGACCACCTGCCATCCATCTCTGTTGGGCAGTCAACCATTTTGAATGCCACCCAGGGGCTGGCAGCCCAAATGCACCAGACAAATGCATTCTTGGAGGGCATTCACATAGGCTTGGCGGCCCAACATAGATCAGTCCAGGCTCTGGCCTCCTCTCTGATGGCAGCCATTGTCCCTGTTTCAAGCCTCCCCTCTCCAGCTTCCTCTTCCCAATCCCATTCCCCTCAACCCCAACCTATCCCAAGCACACAGGCAGACCAGCATGCACCCAGGACAACACACAAGAGTGGACATGGCATGCACAAGCACCACACTTCATCCCACAGGACCTCACACAAACACCATCCAGAAGCAGACATACCAACATCCACTGCCTCCACTGTGGCCCCCTCCTCGTCCACCTCCCTCCCAGTTGCATCTCCACTCACACCTGCATGCACTACATCCTCATCCACTACCACCATCACCAGTACACCTAACAGTACACATCCCTCACCGGCAGTCACCACCCCCACATCCATGCACACGTCCTCCGTGTCGTGTCCCACTGTGTCTGTGCCCCCTCCTCCCAAAGTACACAAACGCAAGCACTCAGACACCCAGCAGCCATCCACCTCACAACAGCATCCAGCCCATGCACCTGCACCCAAGCACAGCACACAGACACCTCCTACCACCACTCTCTCTTCCTCCACTCCCAAACCATCTCCCTGATCCCTCCCCAATGTCCCTAAGAAGCTTTTCCTCTCCACCATTGACCTCTTCCCTAATCCTCCTCTCCCCATCCCTCACGTCAGGCCAGGGCGGTCAAAACCCAGGCAAGCACCTCAGCCAGCCAGTCCATGTGCACAGTAGTGTCCCCAACCACTCCAGATGCGAAAGGATCCCTGCCACCAGCCAGCCAGATGGACAGGCTGACAGCCCCAAGTGCGTCAAGGAAGGACAAGGAGTCAGTCCCAGCTGCAGGAAGGAAGGGCAAGGAGGCAGCCCCAGCTGCAGGATGGAATGGCAAGGAGGCAGCCCCAGCTGCGGATGGAAGCGAAAGGAGGCAGCCCCAGCTGCAGGATGGAAGGGCAAGGAGGCAGCCCTAGCTGCAGGAAGGAGGGGCAAGGGGCCTGCATCAGCAGGCAGTAGAGACAAGGGGCCTGGTGCAGGGACTCAGTCGGAGTCCCCCAACCAACCATTGTGGGTCAGCCATCCGAGGCTGCAGGGGAAGGGCTGGTGCCTCCCCTCACCACTGCCAGCACTGCCACCAGCTCCGCTGCCAGCAGCTCCAGTGGGCAGCCATCTGAGGCTGCAGGGGATGGGCTGGTGCCTCCCCTCACCACTGCCAGCACCACCACCAGCACTGCGGCCAGCAGCAGCAGCCCTAGTGGGCAGCTGTCCGAGGCTGCAGGGGATGGGCTGGAGCCTCCCCCCACCACTGCAAGCACCGCCACCAGCACCGCCAGCAGCAGCAGCAGCCCTAGTGGGCAGCCGTCAGAGGCTGCAGGGGATGGGCTGGAGCATCCCCCCACCACTGCCAGCTCCACCAGCAGCACCACCACTGCCAGCACTGAACAGCCGTCACCGTTGCTGGCGGACAGTGTGTAGTCCTGCGTCCATGGGCCTGGCCCATGCAAATCCTGTGGGTCTGACACCCAGGTGGGAGACTGTGACCTTGCACTCCCCAAGATCTGCATCACTGGGCACAATGCCCCCTCCAGAACCAGTAGAGAAGCCATCCACACGCCCCATCCTCCCCAGGATGAAGCTCACTGAGCACAATGTCACCTCCAGAACCAGTGGAGAAGCCATCCACTCACCCCATCCTCCATAGGATGAAGCTCACTGGGCACAATGCCCCCTCCAGAACCAGTGGAAGAAGCCATCATTTGAGAGACTGTGGCCTTGCACTCCCCTGGACCAAGCACAGGGTATGTTGCCCTCTCCAGAGCCAGTGGGCAAGTCACCCACTTGAGAGACTGTGGCCTTGCACTCCCCAAGATCTGCATCACTGGGCACAATGCCCCCTCCAGAACCAGTAGAGAAGCCATCCACACGCCCCATCCTCCCCAGGATGAAGCTCACGGAGCACAATGTCACCTCCAGAACCAGTGGAGAAGCCATCCACTCACCCCATCCTCCATAGGATGAAGCTCACTGGGCACAATGCCCCCTCCAGAACCAGTGGAAGAAGCCATCATTTGAGAGACTGTGGCCTTGCACTCCCCTGGACCAAGCACAGGGTATGTTGCCCTCTCCAGAGCCAGTGGGCAAGTCACCCACTTGAGAGACTGTGGCCTTGCACTCCCCAGGGCAGAGTAATGGGCATGTCCCCCCCTCCAGGACCAGTGGCGTTGTACCATCTTCCTGCTGAGGTACCCACCCTTTCCCCGTCCCCCTGAGGTGCCTGGCTATTTTCGACCTGATGTCCCTGCAGTGTTCTCTCCGTGTTGTTGCAGGAGTGAGGTAGGGCCTTGGACTATGTGATGTGTCCCTGTGGCCCACCGACATTGTTGACTCGGCAGTGTCCCTACATTTGTAAATATGTATATACTTGTTGATTTGGATGCACGTATTTATACTATTTCATCTTCTTACACTCACTTTTATCAATTCATTTTGTCCTTGCATTATTCCTGAGGGGGTACGGGGTGAATGTGTAATGTTATGGCATCTGGTAATGTGTATGGTGTTGGGGGTGGGGGTGCAACTCTGGCTCCATGGCGGCATTGTTCTTCCTTGAGTGTCCAGAGGTGAGTCGTTTCCCTTCTGTGCAGTGTTTCTGCCAGGCTTTTGATGTCGTTGGTACTGCCCTGAAAAAGGTGGCAGATTGGTGTGTCATAATACAGTGGGCGAAACACTGTCTTCCGCCTGGCTGTAGGCGGTTACCGCCGTAGTGCCTGTTGATTTCGCCCAGGCAGTCGGTGTGTTAAAGTGCCTGTCTGTCTGAGCGGTTTCCACTGTGGTTATGATTTCATATTTAATACCACCAGCCTGTTGGGGGTATTACCACCACTTTATCACTGACCGTCAGGGTTGTAATGAGGGCCTTAATTCTGTGGCTCTCTTGTTAAACACAAGCCTCTGCAGTGCATTAACTAATAGAGGTTTCATACTAATGAGCATTTCCCAATGAGTAACAACTTTTTATATGTACTTTTTAATTTACGTTGCATGTTATTTTATAGTATCAAGTAGCAAGAGTGCGCCCGCAGCGGCATAGGGTCAGCGGGTGGAGAGGTCAACTTCGGGACCAGTAGCCCAATGTTATCCAATGGAGGCTGGGCGTAACCAAAGATGACCAAAGATGAGCTGCTAAAGTGGTGTTAAGGTTGATCTTGTGGGGTTGAGGCAAGCACTCCGGGGCCACAGGGCAGCACCACCCTAACACTCTAAAGGAAACAGGGGCCACCAGGGCACAATTCAAGCCAATGGGGTGGTCACTTTTGGAAAGAGGCTGCAGGCTAGGGCCAGGAGGCTGAATGAAGAAAATCCATAGTTGCCCAGGTAAGGCCATGTTGAAGGACTCAGGGGCACCATAGTTCCAGCTCCACAATGTCCAGAGGCTCTGGATGCAGGGGTGTCCTTTGATGTCAGAAAATAGCTTACTGGGGAGTCGTGGTCAGGGAGAGTCTACGGATTGAGGCTACAGGCTTTGAGGCAGAGTCAGGCAGGGGTCAACCCACGGTGGACTCGGTTTCAGAATCGTTGAGGAACCTTCACTGGACTAGTGGGTCACATGGACTCAGGCCATGGGCATCGGGTGCAGAGGTGCATCCGAGTGTGGTTTCGCAGTTCCTCAGGGCAGAGTTTTTTTTCTTTAAAGTTGGCTTCTTCTGGACAGGTCTGCTATCCACATGAAATCTTGGTGTTTGTCGAAGGCAGGCAGTCCTCCCAGGGCTTTGGAGGTCCTGGGCTGATGCTGAATCGTCGAAAGCTGCAGACAGGCCGGTAGGGCTGGGGCTAAGTCAGTTGGTGTCTGCAGTCTTTTCTGCTGGTGCGATGCTGAAGTGTTTGGCTCTTCTTAGGTAACCAGGAATCTGAGATCTAGGGTTCAGGGTTGCCTCCTAAATACTGAATTTAGGGGTGTTCAAGGGGTTCCAGGTTGTAGCCAATGGGTTACACACTTTTCTTATGACCACTTGCTTTGGGAAGTGGTCAAACGCCTAAATCCTTCCAAACAAGATTGTGGAATTCAAAAAGTGTTGTCCACTTCAGCTCGTCCACCTTAGGGGGGGGACTGGCATGAAATGGGCACTCCTCCTAATTTAACTAATTTTCCCTCCAGTCCTGCAACTAAAGTGGGGTCAGGAACTGTGGGTCAGCCTTCTCTACTATTTGGAGAGGCCTGGGTCACATTTTAAAGGCAGCAAGGCCTTTGAAGCTCCTTGTCCTGGAATGTCCATCCTGCCTAGACAAGGTGTTTTCACCTCCATCAAGGGCAGGCCTTTATTCTGAGCTCTTGAGAATGTTGACTGTCACCACAGAGGGTCAGAACACTGTCTATGATTGCTGCACTGGTTTGCACCAGTCAGTGACAATGCTAGAGGTTGGTAAGTTTTCAGAGGGCACATCTAAGGTGTCCTAGGTGTGCATGTATAAATAAATATATCACCGAATTCAATGAGGGTTTATTAATACGAGATGTGTGATACCAAACATCCCTATCTTCAGTGAAGCCATCATGTAGCTGGGGAACTTGTAATGACCAGTGGCCAGCACATGTACTTAAAAATGCTTCACTGGTCACTTGCTATGTCTTGAGAATCGACAAAGACATAACATGGGCATAGATGCTCAAGTTTATATTTGTAGTGGCCTACTGGGCTTTGGTCACAGGGTCAGTAGGGGATGATATTTTCATAAGGTATTTTTTAGGGCACTAATTGAATGCAAACCCAGAGTAACTAATGCTTCTTAATTGATTTGTGAGGGTCATATTTAAAAGTTGTTTATGGTATTTTGAGGCTGTCACTCAGAGGAAAAATGACACACACAAAGGGTAGATAAGTACATCTCTGTATGATAGATGCAAAGCACATTTTAAATTGTCTCACTTGAGCTGGGGATGATTAATGTTTTGCACAGTGGGATTAACACTGAAACATGTCAACCCTATATTGAATCACTTTTTAGTTTGTGGAAAAGCTATTTTTTAATTACCCAATTTTCTAATGTAGGATCAAATACTAACTATTCAGATGCATGCATACTGACACATCACATTTATAGACCAGTCTGACAGGTCCCATAGTATCTGGCAGTAGCACCAGAATTGTACGCATCTAGGAATTGTGGTTGTGTAAGGCACTTTAAGGGATAACTTATGGTTGTGTTCTCACTCATTACAGACACTTATATCAGCACCAACTATGACAGTAAATAGGAACAGGGGTCTTGGGTTTCAGAGAGGACCTGGCCTTGCAGTTTGACTGGACTGTTTCTCATGAAGCAGGTCTAAGACTGATTTCCAAATGGCTTGGTCTAATCTGAAGCATGGTGTGCAAAAGAATGATGGGTTGAATACTACCCCAAGTGATTGCCAGTGGTTAGACATATTGCAAGCTATCTTTCCATTAAACTATTTTGGGTTTGAAATAAATGGTAACTGACCATGTTTACAGGTTCGGTTTGTGGCCGTAACGTACATCTTCTACTTTTTAATGGTATTTGTACAGTAACATGAGTGACATTTGTTGATTAAGGTATTTTAGCTTGGAAGGTGGAAAGTGGTGAAAGGTATATGCTTGAGTACCATGCTTAGATGTGCAACTAAAATGGCCACTTACAACTTCCAGGAAGTATAAAATCTTGTACACTAGGTTCTACTCAATTAGTTTCCCTTGTGTTTACTGTACTGGGTAATATCTGGAAGAAATGTTTCTATGAGGTAACTATGTATTGAGGTGTGTATAGCAACAGAAAGGTTTAATTTTTGCAGTATTCTGCTGAGCTCTGCAATGACTACAAAATATTCTTCTGAAATTCCCCTGGGGTAGTGAGTCCATAGCTACAGGAAATGCTCATGTGAAGCTGTCATGTATTGCGCACCATAACACTAAAGTTGTTGTTAGACCTGCCAGCTGTTGGTGTCATTTCCACTGTCTTTTTTGCTTCTGACCTCCTGTTTTGATCTTGTGCTTATTTTAGTTTTTGCTGTTTTTAGGACTCTGGACACTTTACCACTGCTGACTAGTACTAAAGTGCAAGTGCTCTCTGTCTAAATTGTGTTGAGAATTGGTTTATCCATGATTGGCATACTTGATTTACTAGTAGGTCCCTAGAACAGGGCACATGTGTGCCCAGGGCCAGTAAATCAAATGCTACTAGTGGGTCTGCAACACTGCTGGTGTCACCCACATTAGTAGCCCTGTAAACATGTCTCAGACCTGAGTTTGGAACTGCTAGTTCGACCTGACAAGTATACTCGCTTGCTGGGCCAAAGCCTTCACTTTTGCTACATTTAAGTCAACCCTAAGGTAGGCCCAAGGGAGCCCCATGAGCAGGGTGCAGTTTATGTAAAAGGTAGGACATGTACTGTTGAATTTTACATGTCCTGATGGTGGAATACTGTTACATTTGATTTTCACTACGACAAGCCATATTTGTCTCATAGGGTAGCATGAAGAATGCCTTGAAATATCTTTTAAGTATAATTTCTCATTGGGAGCAGATAGAAATGAGGGGTTTCAGGTCTCTGAACTCACAATTTAAAAATACATCTTTTGGTGAAGTTGGTTTTTAAATTGTAAGTTTGAAAATGCCACTTTTGGAACGTGGGCATTTTCTTGCTTAACCATTATGTGCCTCTGACTGCCTGTAGAATACACGTTTGGGTCAGGATGACAGTTGGGCTGTTTGTGAATTCACTCTAGACACTCACACAAAGAGGAGCTTACGTGTACCCTGCACATCCTGATGGGTCTTCCTGTTATAGAGTGGAGGCAGGAATTGAGACTTGCACCTGAATAGGGCTATGCCTGTCCTTACACAAAGCAGTCTCCAACTTCCTGGAGTCTGCCTGTGGCCAGGGCAGGAAAGGCAGGGTCTTGTGAACTACAAAGACTTTTCTTTGAAGTTTGCCTATTTCAAAGGCAGAAATGAGTATAAGTATTGGGACTCTGGGACCACAACTTCAGAACACTTCTGGACTTAGGACATTCTGCCAGGAAGAAGAGATAAATGCCATAGGAAGGGTTACCACTCTGCTTGTAGCTTTGCTGTGATGGCCTGCTGCTTGCTGCATCAGTCCTGGGAGTGAAAGGACTGGACTTTGCTTTCTACATCCTGCTTTCCAAGGTCCTCCAGGGGCTATAACTGAGCTTGGCTCCTGTTAGAAGTCTTAGGGAAATCAACATCAGCTTTGTACTGTTATTTTTCAAATAACCAGTTCTACGGTCTTGTTTTATTTTTTATATCACACTGTTTAGCCTACTTCAGCACTGGAGTTCTCAATAACACATTCTTGCTCACTCTGGGCTCCGGTCAAGGATACAGTCTGGTACATTGCGGATAGACGTGGTAGGAGTTTAGTCTTTGGATACATTCTTGCGTAGGGACGTTTTGTGATCACACTGACATGTTAATTATAAAAACACTTCCTTGTCCTAATACATGAAAGAGGGAGATTCAGACCAGGGAACCAAAACCAGACACTGACTACCCTGTTGCAGATGCTGATCCAGATCACAGGCCTTTGCTCAGGTGTGAGGGTTGATGTCTCCCCAGGGAATCTGAAAGACAAGCTTAGAGCGTAACATGCTGTGCTCGAAATAGAACAGACTCAGAGAGAAAGTAACCTATTAACACTATGATAGCGTTATTCTTATGTTTCACTCTCCTCGTGACTATTTCAATCCTACTGTGTTGTATGGTTCTGGTTATTGCGGCTCACGCCTTAATATCTAAAATGCAGTTGTTTTATTAAAACAATCTATAAAACTCAAACTGCCTTTGTCATTTGTATATGAGATCATACTGTAAATGAGAGAGCTGGTTGGGATCTGAGTGACCACGACTTCCCTGAGAAGTACTAAAGATGTCATGCGCTCGGCTGCCCAATCATCCCTTCCCCTTGGGAGAGATGAGGCACTGCTAGTTAGCCGGAGCAAAACCGGATTTAAGGTGGCAGAGGTCCTTCCAAGTGGGTAGGACTTAGTCCCCCACACCAGGAACGACCCTGCTCCCTAGAAATCCAGTAGTCTCATTTAGGATAATGAGAGCCCACGCGACATGGCACCGCCAACGTTTGGTCTGGCTCTATTTTTCGGGTCCGGCTGACTCTCTCGGTCTCATATATATATTGACTCCTCGGTTCCGTTAACGGAGACGTCCGTGGTACTGAGGATTTCCGCCACCGCATTATAGGTAGATCCTAATTAAAGCGGTTGGTTGTTCAAGCTTGAACTCTGAAAGGAAAACCCCGATATTGGTGTGCCTTCTCTGAACTAGCGCTGTTTTAATAATGGCGAATCCCCAAGTAATGAACATTGCAGTTAATATGCGACACCCGCTCACGGTACATCTGCTAGCACATGGTCTAACTAACCAGGGGGGTCCGGTCACGTTTGTGGTGGACGCCCATGCAGCCTATAGAACAGAACTTTTTTATTCCTGGGTCATATTTCTAGCAGTTGATGGGAATTCAAACACATTTCACGATTACACTCTTGCTAATGTCCCTGGACAATACACGGCATATGCATATTTAGAAATACCTCTATCTTATCAAGAACATAATAATTGGCTTGATGGCGCCCTACTCCACACCATAGCATCAGTTAGGCTAGGTCCACTAAGTAACGATGGTCCTACCTGGCCTCTATTGGCTACATATACACCACATCCAGCGGTTGCTAACTTGACGGTGGCTGAAGTTCGTTGTTTATATACAGAATTAACGGCTACATATAGACGCTTAGTTAAATTTGTGATGCAGACACTAAACACAAACCCAGCGCGTGCTGCTCCGGCACAACCACATGCAGTAGTTCCGGGTATCAATCCGGCCACTGTGCACTCAGTTATGGGCAATGTGCCGGCTAAACGAGAGGAGACTCCATTTTGGCTGGCGCAAAAAATTAATACGCTGGAAGCAGTATTTCCCCATACGGGACCTTAAGATAAACAAAGAATATTAACGATGTGTTTGCCGTTTGTTATGGTTCCCACTGTGGACCATTGTAATACATGGGGCACAGTGTTTGCCGCGCTCTACACTACGGCACACGGTACACCGACATTGGCTAATTTACCGGAAGTGCTTGAACAAATTCAAGATGAATATGGGGCTGCCCCGTCCTTAGATTTAGGGATGCAACTGATTGGCAATTTTGCCACGGTTTCTTCCATCATACTGAGTAATCTAAAAGGGGAGGCAGTGGCACTAGCGGTGCGTATGCGTCTTCGTGACATGCCGAAATTCGATCAGGAGCAGGAGCTGCAGAGAATAATAGCGGAAACATATTCCAGTATCGGTCGTGATAGCCTAGGGGATAGACCGCAGAAACCACAGTTTCAAGGTAAGGATAGTAAGGATACTACTAAACAACAGCAACCTGAGGGTACTAAAAAGCGCTGGGAGAAAAAACAACAAACACCTAAGAAAGAAAGGGGAGAATCTCCGCGACCGGAGACCCCGCAGACTAGGTATAATCTCAGAAATAGGGATAATTTGAAGACGCCTGATAGATATCAATATACTGATACACGCCAATCTCGTTCCTTTCAGGACTCATCGGAAAAGAGAAATGAAAGAGGTGGGCGGTTAGAGCGGAGAACAGAGTACGTGAAACCGAGACAGGAATCACAACCCTCATCGAAGGTTTCTGTCAAGAAGGAGGAGAAACCAATCCAACAAAAACAGCAGTTTAAAAAGAAGAAAGTGGCGGCAGTCTCAGTTAGACATGCCACACAGGAAGAGAGTTCTCTTGAAGAACAAGACATGGGCACTAGCACTGTTAGACAGCGCGGCAGAGGTCACAATAGTTCGCCAGATCTTCTAGAGCATCTGGAGGTGAAAGCAACTGATGACTTCATACAAGTTGAAACAGCAGACATGCGTGTCTCTGATCCTGATAGAGTTTATTCAGTAACTTTGCAATTAGAAGGGGACATTGAGCGCACTATAAACGCCATCTTTTGGGATCGTGTAGTCAAACTGTATGACATTCTGCTGGCCGAACAGGATTGGCCCCCAGACTTTGTCCGCGACTGTCCAGTTGGGGAGGAGGTTATTACACCTTCGTTCTCACCACTTGTTCCGGGAGAACTTGCAGAGTCCTATAGCATTAAATGGGCTCTGGCACAGGCACCCGCCTTATATAGAAATCATGTGGGGTGGGATAGGGATTCACCTTATCATGTAATTCCGATTAAGGGCGAACCTCAGCCGCAAGCGCAATAACCTATAAAATTTGAAGCAAGGGCATCGGTAAGGAAAATACTTACACAATTGGAGTACCAGGGAGTAATTGAACCCTGTGTCTCGCCGATGAATAATCTCTTATTCCCTGTAGCTAAACCGGACCATTCTTATAGGATAGTGGTGGACTACAGACATTTAAACGGACATGCACGCACATATGCTATACAAAATTCACATAGCGCAGCACTCATGAATAATATTGTGCGTAAAAAATATAAAACCACTTTAGATATCTCAAATGGTTTCTTCTGCCAGAATATAGCACCCGAAAGTAGGGATTTTACGAGCTTTAGTGCGTTTGGCTCACAGAAAAAAATTGTTGTTTGCCTCAGGGGTATAAGAATAGCCCAGGACTGTTTTCAGCTCGTGTGACTGAAATTCTGCACGAGTTGGACCCTGAAGCTTTGTCATATGTTGATGATATATATCTCACAGATGACGAGTTACTGCAACATTTAAGATGGGTGGCCCGCATTGTTGTGGGATTTGCCGAAATTGGCTACAAATTTAACTTCGAAAAGTTGAAAATTGCCTTCCACAGCGTCATTTTCCTGGGATATGAGCTGTCGAACGAGGGTAAAAGCTTAGCGCCACACTTTTTGGAAAAATTTGCACAGTTGCAACCGCCTAATACGATTAGGAAACTACAGTCGTTGTTGGGATTTCTAAATTTTGGCAGAACTTACATTCCTGATTATGCTAGACGTGTAAAATCATTATACGAGTTGATTAGCCCAAATTTTTCGAGTAGATTTTGGACGATTGAGCATACACATACTCTTCGAGACTTGCAAACTGATCTCCTAGTTGCAAAGCATTTACATACACAGGACAATAAGACACATCTGGTCATCAGGGTTATATATGGGGCCGTTGGGTTTAAGTATGTCACCTTTAATGAGGGTTAGACAGTCCCGATAGGATACAAGTCCCACTTGTATTCTGCTGCAGAACAAAGTTTTGCACAAACTGAGGAAAATCTCACTGCTGTACAGATGGCTGTGATTAAAGAACGACCTCTTGCACAGGGCCAACGCATCATTGTTGTTTCCCTGATTCCAGCCTTAGAGGCTTTTACAAAAGCGAGTGTTCCTAATGCGAAAGCATTACACCCGCGATGGATACAATGGGCAACGTCTTTGACAGCCACTGATCTAGATTACATATTTGACCCGAAACTGCAGACACAGGAATTTCTCCAATATGAAATGGAATACCCAGTTCCCACTGGCACATTGCCTATTGATCAATATCAAGTGGTCATGTACACTGATAGCTCTGCGCAACCTGCGGTGGGAACTAAACAACAGTATTCTGCTGCATGTGCGGTGGTGAGCGGCTATATGGAAGGGGAGAAGTTCTGCTCCCAACATACTTATACGCAGACCTTGGGAGACTGTACGGCACAGTTGGCTGAGCTGAAAGCTCTGTTGTTAGCCTTGGAACATGCGGATCCGGCACAGTTCACACTGCTTGTTTGTGATTCCTATTACTGTGTTCAGTCTTTCAATGAATATTTGCATTACTGAAGGTTGAATGGGTTCAGAGATTCAAAGGGTAACACCATAAAACACAGGTTACTGTGGGGGAAGGTTGCGGATCTGAAGGAGACGCTTCCTAAGGTCCATGTTGTGCATACACTTGGACACCAGCGCATTGGAATACAGGTTGCTGGAAACACTTTGGCTGATGAAGCCGCAAAATCGGTAGTGGCAGTTGCCACTGTGGCCGCAGTAACTCGTTCGAGTTCCAAACCAGACACGGAGATTTTGGCTGCGATAAAGGCTACAGCTGATGGCACACCTTATCCTAAAGGATTCCCTTCTAAATATCATTACTCCATGGGTGGTATGCTGAACGCTGAAGTTAAAATACCAGGCGTTGGTGTACGCGAAGTGCCCAGTAAAATTGTGTGACCTCAATTGATTACTGCAGCTCATGAGGGGGCGGCATCTGCACATGCTGGCGTGGCTGCCACAATTTCACTCTTACAGGCCCGTTACTGGTGGCCTGGTCTCTATAAAGAGACAAAGCAGTATGTCCTTTGTTGTGACATCTGTCAACAAATTAAAGTTTCCACGGCTAGACGCCCGCAGCAGATGCCCCTTCTAATATCGAATAAACAATTACAGTGTGTGTACTTGGATCATTGTGGTCCGCTGACACCAGATAGGGCATACAAATATATCTTGGTAGCTGTAGATTCGTGCTCCAGATTTGTGTGAGTCTGGCCACAGCACTCGGCTGACGCTCGAACTGGTATTAAAGATTTGCCCATCTTTGTCGATACATATGCAGTTGCGGCTTTCCTTTCGGACCAGGGCCCTGCTTTTGCCTTTAAGGCATTCAGGGACACCATGGCTTCGTTGGGGGTCCAGCTCCAGTTCTCGTCTCCATTTCATCCAAAGGGAAATTCTGTCGTGGAGTGTTTAAATCGCGATTTAAAGCAATCCTTAACGGCCAGAGTTATAGGTACGGGTCGTAGTTGGCTACCCCACCTGTATGGAGTACAGAGAGCACTGAATAACTTGCCTAGAAGGTCCCTGGGGGGTCGTACTTCGTGTGAGTGCCTGTTTGGAACACAAATGTTTGTTTAAGATCTAGATGGTCCTGGTGTGGAGGCGGCAGATATGCCCTTTGACATAAATGATCGTGTCACTGTTTTGCAGGATTTACAACAATTCCGTGAAGACAACTCTTCTGCCAGTGCTGCCTCTACAGGAATTAAGGATGAACCAGTAACGACTACTGGTTGGATTCCCAGAGTTGGGGATCTTGTGTGTGAAAAGGTCACAGTGAAAAAAGAATTTGGCCCTTCGTATCGAGCGCCAGTCCCTGTACTAGGGATCCAAGGTGCAAGAACTGTGATTTTGCCGCCGTTGCAAGGGGCCAAAAGTAATCGTTTTGTATCCATCGACAATGTCAAGTTACAACATGTGGGCGATTCTGCACAGCAGACCAAGAGGAACGCCCAGTAGTTCCTGAATCCCTCTCACTACTCGGGAAGATTTTCCGCTGCAACCACATTTTTCATCGCATATGGTTTGAAGAGACTTGTCCTTTGTCAACATTTCTGCTGTGCCTATTCCGGATGGGATTGTGTGGGATAAAGTAATGTTTGATTTATATGGTCCCACTGAAATAATTCAAATACCGTATGTTCTCAAATTATCAATGAATGATATCGTGATACCAGGCATTGTATCTGATGATTGGGTTGTGAAGACAGTTGATTCTATGTTGACAGAATTGCAGTATTATATTGTCTATGAAAATGAAGATGCTTATCAGTTTAGAGATAATTATAGTGACATGTTTTGTTATCATTATTATGGACACCACTTTATTCATAAAGCCAGTAGCCCTAAATTGATATTTGAGTATATGCAATGGGAACATTGCCCGACTCCTCCGCAGGGGAGTTCTAAAACTTATTCTGACAAATTTGCATATTTTTCTGGGCATCATCAACAAAGTGCTAAGTCATATTAATTTAAGGTTACTCCGCATGCTAAGAAGCAAATGTTGCTGACTGATACTAAATTACTGTATTCAAATTCATTTGTTTCCCAACTATCTATTGAAGGGTACGAATTCTGGTCCAAAACTGTTGATTTGAAAAGTGTTTGGGGAACTAAAAATTGGCAAACGCGTGGTAGGGAAACATTGTTCAGGGCATGTATCATTCCTGTCCAAATAATTTTCTTAAATGACACTGTACAACCGACTAGCTGTTTGGGCTTAGCAACCATTAGAGAATTGAATATGCCTGGCATACCTGTCCCTTCCAAAATGAAAAATTGGCAGCAATATATTAATGCCACGTTTAGTGAGCTTACAGACTGGGTCCAGAATGGTACGCTGAACACTTCATTGACACGTCCAGGCGGGTGGTTATTATGGCCCATAGACACTAATGGATGTCATCAACGTTTTGTCACCTCCTCGGGGGGTTTCAGGACTAGTAGGGCAGACCCTCGCTACATATCACCAGAACATGCTGATATCATTACTACATATAGCGTGGGGAAACTTTGTCAACAATGGTTAAAATCATCCATGCTAGAGGCAGTTAAGACACATCTCACGTTACTGTCTAATTATACTGACTTGCAAGATTTTTTGTCAGGTCCCAGAGTGCCCCGGAGGAAACGTTTTTTGTATGAGGTGTACAATGAGATATGGAAACTTTCACAACAGAAGGCAGCGGCCTGGTTGAGGCAGATAGATCAGGAAAATTTGAAACAAGCATTGTCTGTTGTGGATAATGGTATCCATACTCTGTCCGACCGTGTATATACGATTGACAACATTGTTTCCTCTGGTATAGACATTATTAGATCAGATATGTCTTCTTTATATCATGGACAGAGTCAAACGAGGTCCATTATGCAGTTGGGTTGGACACTACAGACATTGAAGGCAGGTCGCGTTCTGTGGCAGCACATCAGAGCCAGGGAGATATTTTTTTCCTTTAATTTGACACGTCAACAACAGCTGATGGCTAAAAAGGAAGCAACATATGTTATGTTGAATATTGAAAAGTTGGAGAAGTTGCCTTTTACTGTGGCTGAGATTCCATCAGCTGAATGGTTGATACACAGGGTTATGAATTTGCCTATTTCCACTCTGCAATTCACTTCTTGTTTGAAGCATATTCCGGTGGGCAGATATGAGAAATTGGGTGACAGTTACATACATGAGGTGTGGGAGCTTCCCTTTTTATACAGAAGTCTTAATGGTACGAGGGAGGTTTTTCTTAGCGGTAGCGAATGCAAAACTTCTGTCAGCCATTCGATGGTTTGTAAGCACCTGTCCCTGCATGGGGCGTGTAATGCCTCTGTTGCGAACTTGGCTTGCTATCTAAAGGGAGTTCCAGTCCCCGTGATTAAAAACACATTCCAGGTGCTTCTGAACGGCAGCTACGTCCTTCTTAACAGTGAAGCCTGTTGTGGCATGCGTGCCAGAATAGTTTACGTGGCCGTTGTCACCAAGGCTGTTATGTGTTGTTTCCCCCCACTCGACTAAAGGCTCTATTGTTTCAAAAGCATGTGGCCCTTACATCTGCACGCGAGACCTACGCACTTCAGGTGGCGAGGTCATCAGCAGAAATACAGTCCCTGTTAAATACTAACTTTCCGAGCCACTTTGGTGAACTTGTGGGACGTATATTTAATGCGTCCAGCACTGCTGGAATTGCACTATTTTTCAAAGCCGATGGTGTTGGGTTTGCTCATACCTTCTCTTTCATATTCGGTTTGATACCTTTGGCTACTCATTCTATTTTCGGAAGCATTTTTGGAGGATTTCCGATAACTTTGGCTTTATTGGCTGGTGTTTTGTTGTTGCTGTTGTTCTTCCGCAATGGCTGTCCCGCCGCAACAAGATCCAATGTGGGCGCTCCCGTCAGCGCAGCTGTGTCGTGAGCGCATGATGCAGCATTTTGGAGCAACACTCCTGTGACATTTGGAGTGTGACTGGTCTCTGTCATTCCGACCAGTTTTGGATTGTGTGCAACCCGTGTCTCGGTGCCTTTGGTGCTTGTTTGAACATGCACTGGCTCTCTGTCTCTCACTGCAGCTCCCCCCAGTGGTTGATGCTAATCTGTTGATGTTCCCGATTAGGGCTCATTCCCAGACATGTGCACTGCGGTTGCGTTTGCTTCGTGAGGCGGTTTACGAGATTCCCTTCCTGGAGGAAGATGGTCTTGTCTCGGTCATAGGCCCTGCACGGGATGCCGCCTTGGATGGTTCTGGGGCTTTGGAACACACCTGCTCCATGATAATATTTGGCATGGATTTTCCAGTTTTGACTTCTGCCGAAGTGGAGGATATCATGCTTTCCGTGGCTTCCATTTGAGATTGGGTTTCTTCTAAATTGACACTGTAACGATTTGGCTTTTCCGTCACATGCTTACAAATTTAAATTGGGTTTTGTGCTTTGGTGTCCTCTGGACTTGTCGAAATGTATTTTGTATATTTTTATAATCTGGGGCATATTTTATTTTTGTTTTGATTAGAACCACTTACTACCGACAAGGGGAGGGTGTAGTGTGGTCATTTTTATGTATCCTTTGCGCGTTTGCTTCAGACGTTAGGCCTTTGTGAACTTTGCCCTGGATGTGTTTTATTCCTTTGCTTGCAGCATAGAGCCTCTGTGCCCTTTGCTCTAAATGCATTATATTCAGGTTCGTACTGTTATTTTTCAAATAACCAGTTCTACGGTCTTGTTTTATTTTTTATATCACACTGTTTAGCCTACTTCAGCACTGGAGTTCTCAATAACACATTCTTGCTCACTCTGGGCTCCGGTCAAGGATACAGTCTGGTACATTGCCGATAGACGTGGTAGGAGTTTAGTCTTTGGATACATTCTTGCGTAGGGACGTTTTGTGATCACACTGACATGTTAGTTATAAAAACACTTCCTTGTCCTAATACATGAAAGAGGGAGATTCCGACCAGGGAACCACAACCAGACACTGACTGCCCTGTTGCAGATGCTGATCCAGATCACAGGCCTTTACTCAGGTATGAGGGTTGATGTCTCCCCAGGGAATCTGAAAGGCAAGCTTAGAGCTTAACATGCTGTGCTCGAAATAGAACAGACTCAGAGAGAAAGTAACCTATTAACACTATGATAGCGTTATTCTTATGTTTCACTCTCCTCGTGTCTATTTCAATCCTACTGTGTTGTATGGTTCTGGTTATTGCGGCTCACGCCTTAATATCTAAAATGCAATTGTTTTATTAAAACAATCTATAAAACTCAAACTGCCTTTGTCATTTGTATATGAGATCATACTGTAAATGAGAGAGCTGGTTGGGATCTGAGTGACCACGACTTCCCTGAGAAGTACTAAAGATGTCATGCGCTCGGCTGCCCAATCATCCCTTCCCCTTGGGAGAGATGAGGCACTGCTAGTTAGCCGGAGCAAAACCGGATTTAAGGTGGCAGAGGTCCTTCCAAGTGGGTAGGACTTAGTCCCCCACACCAGGAACGACCCTGCTCCCTAGAAATCCAGTAGTCTCATTTAGGATAATGAGAGCCCACGCAACAGCCCCATGGTGTGATCGCATCTTGGGCTGCTGGATTCATCAACCCAGCCGGATCATAAGGAATCGACACCTTGCCAATGACACTGCATCACCTCCAGTGCAACCGCAAGGAGCCTCACCTCCCCTGCCTAGCAGTAAAGAACCAATGCCTCACCTCCCCAGTAGCAGTAAGGAACTGATCCCGCACTGGCTCCAGACACACCTCACCTCCCCAACTAAGTCCAGCATCTTTGTATCCTCATCCTTTTCCAAGGTACTGTGCCTTGGGTCCGTGCAACTCCGAGACCCGCATGCACTTCCTGGCTGGTAGTGTTAGACGTTTGGGAACAACTTCGTCAACAATGACGTGATAGTCCCAGTTGGAGTTTCTAAGCGCTTATATTGAAAATTAACCTTTAAAAATTCATATCTTTGCATGTGTATGTTGAAATTTTGTTGTTTTGGTCTTGTTTTATTCAGATATACCTTGGCTATTTTTCTAAACTGGCGTAGAGTACTTTTGTGGTGTTTTCACTGTGTTACCATGTGTGAGTGTGTGTGTGTGTGTGCACAAACACTTTACACACTCCGTCTGAGATAACATTGACTACTTGTGCCAAGCTACCAAGTGGGTGAACAGGGGCTAGCTTAGCTGTGTGGCTCCCTTACCTTGACTAGAGTGTAGGCCACTACTTGAACAGGGTCCAAACCACTGCCAACCAGAGACCCCATTTCTAACATTGGTAATCAACAGTGAGAATAGGACTTATATTTATACTTTGCATAGAGTGAATGTCATATTGCAGACCATTACGCAACCACATATTGTTTTTCTCTCCTTCGTGGATTTCACTTATTTTTTCTTTCTTGAAACTTTGCAACTTTTGAATTATCCACAATCATGTCCCAGTCTGGGGAGCCATCAGCAGTTGTTCTAATTTTACAAGTTTCCTGAGTATCTCTGTCTCTCACACACTGAAGGTACCCTAAGTACCATTACATGGAGATGTCCTAGGCCTTAGGGACAATCCTCCTCAGCTAAATAAGGAGCACCTATCTAGGCTGTAGCTTGTTCAAGCTTCAACCTGAAAAGTATTTTTTCCCCCATTGGTGCTCCCTAACATTTATTCTCAAATATGGCAAATGCTACAAACATTAGGGATAACTGCAGACAACCGCTCATGCAGTTTCTTTTAGCCATTGGTTAAACAGAACATGGTGGGGATGTTACATTTGCCGTGAAAGCCCACAACGTGAGAAAATGTACATAAAGTTAATCATACACCATAGCTGCTAGGCATCTGTTTATCTTTATTATGTTGCCATGTGCTCGACAAACCTCCTGAACTTTGATGATTGACCTTCTGCTCGCAGCCTTGGGCTGCAATCTGCTTATCGCAGCCATATTACTTTTTCCAATTACAGTTCAGAGAATTGTCATGCTTAATCAGTAACTGCCAGAACAAGTTTGTACAGGTCGTTGCCACCTCCTGCCAGCTGCATCTGTACCTTCTCCCACCACACGTGTATCCCTGAAATATTCTGAAGGCCGCAGAGGACCTTGAATACGATAGGGGTGGAGTTGTCCTCTGACTAAGCAGCTTTGTGTGTATATAAGGTTGGGTGCCCCAGAGTGAAGGGGCAGCCTCCGTAGGATAGTCACTTAACTGTCCTGGGACTCTGTATTAGCTCGAGCTATAAATCCATGTAATAAACTTCTCTTTATTCCTCCACTTGGTGACTCCGTCTGATTTGTGAACTCTCTGCTAAATTGACCCTGAGGACATAAAGGGTGTCCCTCCGCCGCTGGGAAGGAGACCCCGGGTGGGGGTCAAATCTTTCCTGGTTCCTCAGTTGGCACCCGAACAGGGACCCGAGTCAGGCATCCAGGGGACCGACCAGGTGACGGAGGACTCACGATTGGACACCAGATTCTGAGCTTCGTTCTCTTTCGTGGACCTGCGGATCTCCACTGTGTGTCTTCCAGCCGGCTCGACTTCTCCTGGCGCTGTCTGAATTCGGGTCTCTGTTTCCTGTGAACTACTGGAGTCCCCAACTGTCGGACCATAACAGAAGTGTCAGGTAAGGACGGGAGTTGAAAGATTCCTGTCTAAAAATAGGTCTGTGAGTATTGTACGGTTTCTATCGCTCTTTGCAAAGACCGACGTCAGTGGTAAGACTGACCTCAGTTGTCTTTTAAGTATATAGGAAGCAAAAGGCATATTTGCCACTCATTTGGTGTATTCAAACCACTGATGTAAGAATTTTTTTTTTTAAATATACTGGAAGAATGCCAGCGTTCAGTTGTTTCAGGAAATTGTGTTGTTGTCTTTGCAGTAGGACTCCCGTCTGGAGGAAACATGCCCGCTCCTCCGGCCGGGACTCCGAATTATGATATATATGTTAAATATGGCATAGGTCCGATTATCTGGTCTGATATATGGAGAAAAAGAACCAAAGGTAGTTCTGATTTGTAATGGCCTATTTACAGGACATTTGATAAAGATAAATTAGACTATTTACAGGAACATTTGTTTGTGACAAAAAGTAGACTAGGGATGTTTGATTCACTACGGACTTGGCAGAAAGAAGCAGACCAAAGACGTAGGAAGGCAGAGAAAGAATTACAGAGACATAAGACCAGGATGGTGACTGAAAAGGTATATGACTCTGACGTAGCTGAACATCAACAGAAAATTTTAGAACATGACCGAAGGCTTCACTTACAAACTGATAAGTGTTACCCTTCCAGGACAGTAGTGGATAAGCCACAAGAGGAACACCCCCTTTTAAACGACATGTTAGATAAACCCCCGTTATATACTCCACCAATATATCCTACACTGCATCCTCAAACTGCAACAGGTGACCCTATTGTGCCACCCCCTGTTGGATCTCAGGCAAGTGCTCCGTCACCCACCACCACCCCTCCTGTCACCAGACCTATAGAGGATACACACCCCGCCCGACTGTACCCACCCCTCGACTGGCCCCCGTTTGGCCCACCCCTGACTCCTGTTTAGACACCGCACATACCCCCCGCCCCATGACCCCGCGAAAGTGCACCCTGCGCGGACACTTGTTCTCTAATTCACAAGAGGAAGATGTCATTGAAGAAATGACACGGAGGTGGATGACTAATTGGAATGACTATGGGATCAGGGACATTGTCCACACTATGAAACAATGGGATAGTTTAGTTCAGTTACATGCAGCCACCCTTATGTGCAACATTATAATACAAGAATATGAGGATGATGGTTCCTCAGCTCCCGCGGGACTGGTGGACCTCCAGAAACGCGCCTCTACTGGGCTGCAGTTTGGTTCTGGTCTACATGATTATGTTGTTACTCTTCTTGTATATAGGGACCGCCTGTGGACATGTAGCCCTTCTATAAGGGCATCCATGTTTCCCATGAGAGAGGTTCCGCCGGTTTGGCGAGAACCGGTGACGGGTGACGCTGGCCAAGTTATTACCGCAGGGCATTTTCAACAAATGTGGGTACACACCCCATGGAAAAGATCTGAAACATATACCCTAAAAGCCACCTTACCTGACCCCCGTAAGAACCCTGCAGGATATTATAAAGAATTGCAACAAATTCTTGAATCATGTAATATAACGTTGTCCGATATTGACATGTTAAGGGCAGCAGTAGTCCCGCAGGAAGTATGGTCAAAAATACGGAGGCACGACCATGCTGAACTAGGGGGCACGTGGGACCAATTGCAAGCAGCAGAAAGAGGCAGGATTGGGGGAGCGAAACCAGACCCACTTAATTTGGCTCTCCCACTGCGTATTTTGGATTTAATGAAGACCATACTTGCACCACACAGGATAAATTGGGATAAATTGGCCGCCTGTAAACAGAAAAAGGACGAGGGTGTTTCAGATTTTTATAGAAGGTTTGAGGGTGTCTTTTCTGATTACAGCGGCCGAGACATGACTACTGAAGGGGGGATAAGACTCTTTGTTGACAAATTCGTGGAGTTGAAAACAAAGGTGTTATTTCAGCAGGCCTACCCTCAGCCCCGTCAACAGCAGTCCAGATCAAGGTCACAAGGACCTCCCAATGACAGAAGGCAGTACCAACGCCCTTCCCGTTCTTCCCTCTCCTACAATCAGTGCGCCTATTGCAAGCAGGAGGGCCACTGGAAGAATGACTGCCCCAATAAAGACAACTCCACAGGCCGCCCCATGCCCCCACCGCAACAGGACTACAGACCACACAGTAGGTCTGGTCCTGCAGACAGACCCCGCCAGCAGGCCCCTTCACGGTCCCACAGTACCCCCCGCCCAAATTATTTTGATGCTTCATCCCAGCGTCAATATTTTAATGACAACTATGATGAGTATGAAGGTCAGGGGTCCTCCTTTGACTAAGACAGCCTTCGACAGAGGGGGTGGGACCAGTTTCTATTCCTGTTAGGCAGAATGGCCCTCACGTTGAGGTAAAATTAGACGGTACTCCACATGATTTTTTGGTAGATACTGGGGCCACCAAAAGTTCTGTTAAACAGAAAGAGGTCCAAGGGGTCCCTCTGTCCGGCAATATTAACGTCGCTATGGGTTTTTCTGGTGTTCCGGTGGCTAACCCCGTCTCCCAGCCACTGCATGTTGCTATCGGTCCTTACACCATTAGCTCCCCTCTCATTCTTACTTCGGCCTGTAGTGAGATTTTATTGGGTTTGGACTTATTAAAGAAATTGTACGCCACCATTTATTGCTCTCCGGATGGAGTTCATGTCACTCTAGGTCCAAATATTTCCCCGTCACAATTTTTGTCAAAACCACTTCCACCCGAACTTTGAGATTTGCTAGACATTTTATGGGCCACACATAAGGACGATGTTGGATGTCTGGACATACCACTGTGTGTCATACGCTTGAAAGCCAATGCCAAATTACCTTGTCTTCCCCAATGCAAATTATCCCAACACATTGAACAACAACTCAAAAATATTGTGACTCAGTTGATTGATTTGGGTGTCATTGAAGAAACGCGTGGTAATGATTGTAACAGTCCTGTCCTTCCTGTTCATAAAGAAAAATATCTGATGGCACCACGTCTCCAGGACTCCGATTTGTTATTGATTTACGGGCGGTCAATAAGATTGTAATACCCCAGTTCCCTGTTGTTCCTGACATTACGACATTATTAACAATGATACCTGCCTTCGCTACTTGGTTCTCTGTTATCGATCTTAAGAATGCATTCTATAGCATTCCCATTCATCCAGATAGTAGACACATCTTTGGGTTTTCACTGGGTGGTCGCAGTTTCCGGTTCTGTCACGCTCCACAAGGCTATACTGAATCGCCTAGCATTTTTAGCCAGGCCCTCAAGGGTCAATTAGATGCCCTTGTTTTTCCTTGCTCCTCGACGCTGGTTCAATATGTGGATGACCTTTTAATAGCATCCACTTCAGTACAAAATTGTAAAACAGATACTGTAGCCTTATTGAAACATCTTGCACACCATCACCATAAGGTCTTCCTCCCCAAATTGCAGTATTGTAGACAGGAGGTTATATACCTAGGACACCTCCTGTCTAAGGAGGGACGTACGTTAACGGCTGAGAGAATGCAAGCTATACAAGACATACCGGTTCCAAGGACACAGAGAGACGTTAGGGCCTTTATAGGTTATTCCTCCTTCTGTCGTCAATGGATTCCTAATTATTCTCTTTTGATAAAACCATTTTTGCATCTCACCCACAAAGATTGTCCTGAAAAGATTGAATGGAATGATGATTTTCAGTCTTGTTTTGATGAATTGAAAAATACACTCTGCACAGCACCTGTACTGGGTACGCCTGATTATCGCAAAGATTTTCAGTTATATGTGAGCGAGAGAAATGGATGTTCACTATCAGTGTTAACCCGAGAGCATGGCGGCAAACAACGCCTCTGTGCTTATTTTTCGGCCCTACTGGATCCAGTGGCCCGTTCACTCCCGGGCTGTCTACGGGCAGTAGCCGCTGCAGCAGTCGCAGTGCGCCAGTCAGCCGAGATAGTCATGGATTCACCCCTAACCCTGTTGGTCCCACACACTGTTGACGCACTATTAAACAAAACAAAAACACAGCATCTTACTAATGCACGATTAACTACTTATGAACTGACACTTTTAGCTAGTCATATAACATTAAAAAGGTGCAACACGCTCAATCCTGCCACTTTATTACCAATTACTGAAAAAACTGAAGATTCTTAGGATGACATACATGACTGCATTCTCCGGACGGAGGATGAAACAAAAGGGAGAGTTGACTTACAGGACACTCCACTGAAAGACCCTGATGGCATATTATACGTAGATGGCTCATGCATCAAGCTACCCGATGGCACTACCTCTGCAGCCTATGAAGTTACGACAGCTACCACTGTAGTTGAAACAGCTAGAATACCACATAACTCAAATCAAATCAAATCAAATCATTAACATTTATAAAGCGCGCTACTCACCTGTGCGGGTCTCAAGGCGCTAGGGGGAATGGGGTTACTGCTGCTCGAAGAGCCAGGTCTTGAGGAGTCTCTGGAATGCGGAGTGGTCCTGGTTGGTCCTGAGGCTGGTGGGGAGGGTGTCCCAGGTCTTGGCTGCCAGGTAGGAGAAAGACCTCCCACCCGCCGTGGAGCGGCGGATGCGAGGGACGGCAGCGAGCGTGAGGCCGGTGGAACGGAGGAGACGGGTGGGGGCGTAGAAGCTGAGGCGTCGGTTGAGGTATTCAGGTCCCTTGTCGTGGAGGGATTTGTGTGCTCAGGCCGCAGAATTAATAGCTCTAACACGAGCCTGTGATTTAAGTAAAGGACTTAGGTGGTCATTACAACATTGGTGGTAAAAGCCGCTTACCGCCGTGCAGAAGACCGCTAATACACCGCGGCGGCGGCGGGAGACTGCCACAGCTATTATGACCCACAGCACGGAATCCGCCGAAATTCAGACAACCACACAATACCGCCACACCAAAGCTCAGCGAGAAACTGGCGGAAACACATCCTCCACCTCCACGCCAACAGAAACACGCCCATGCTATTACGACCCACGAATCCACGCGGCGGTCTTTCAACCGCGGTATTCCATTGGCGGTACACACCGCCGTGCTCAAAATACACACACATCTCCAAAACACCACCACATTGGACAATTCAAAATACACACACCTGATACACATACAAACAACACTCCCACACACCCAATACAATATAAAACACACACCCACATCACACACAAACCCCTACGACCAAAAATTAGAGACGAAGACCACAGAGAGACAGCACAGAATAGAGAATACCATCACACAGAGGCACACTACACCATCACCCACACAACATCCACGCAGAAAACACCACACACCACTACACTCACCACACTCATCAACACATACACCACCTCACACATCACACACACCACCCCATGTCACGCCAAAGACACCCCCGCTTCTCCGAGGAGGAGCTCAGGGTCATGGTGGAGGAAATCATCAGGGTAGAGCTACAGCTATTTGGATCACAGGTACAGTACACATCCATAGCCAGGAAGAATAGTCGACAGGGTCAACGCTGTGGGACAGCACCCAAGAAATAGGGAGGACATCAGGAAGAGGTGGAACGACCTACGGGGGAAGGTGCGTTCCACAGTATCCAGGCACCACATCGCGGTACAGCGGACTGGCGGCGGACCCCCACCTCCTCCCCCACAACTAACAACATGGGAGGAGCAAGTCTTGTCCATCTTGCATCCTGAGGGCCTCGCAGGAGTCGTTGGAGGGACGGACACTGGTAAGTCAAATTTCAACTATCATATCCCCCACCCTACCTGCATGCTATCACCCCCCCCACCCTCACACCCTCCCCTATCACTCCAAATCCTCACCTATCTACCCATGACACCAACCACCCATCCCAACCCCAAAACCTGCATGACCTAACTAAGCATGGATACCCATCACTAAAGCATGCCCACTGCACAGACCCACAACACCCCCCAACCATCAGCACACAAGCTCCCACACAGGAATGCTTGCACTGGGGTACACGCACACCAAAACATTGCACACCATGAAACACACACATGCAAAAATCATGTACTTATACACCCTCAGGAACCCGAAGGAACGTCACCACACCATTGGGTCCAGACAACACCACTCCACCCCCAGAAGAGGCCCACAGGGACGACAGCAGCTCTGCCCTACTGGATCCTGATGACCAGCCCGGACCATCGTGGGCCTCAGGACTGTCGGTTCCACTTGCCCAGCCACAGCCCAACACCGAAATTCCACCATCTGGTAACACCAGCACAGCACCCACCCAGCGGCTATCCCACCACCCCAACAACAACAGGGGCCTGGGGGCAGTGGTAGTGGGCACACGGTCCAGGGGACGGAGGCACAGGAACACAGGGGAACTGGGAGGGCTGCTGTGCGACAGGGGACGGACACGCCAAGGGAACCAACTCTCAACGAGGCCCTCTCCTCCATCATGGGAGCATACCACCACTCCCAGGAGACGATGGCCACGGTCCTGGACAAGTTGCAGGAGACCCTGCGTCTGCAGGAGGAACAATATGTGGGGTTCGGGGAGGAGCTCAGGACCATCGTCTCCGCCCTGGGCACCATCATAGGGGTGCTGATGGACATTCAAAAGACCTTGTGGGACACCGTGGCACTCCAAGGGGCCCCTGACACTAGCATGGACGACGAACTGCCCACCACCTCCGCCGGCGCTAGTGGACAGGACGCCCCGCCATAGGCCAACCCACCAGCACCCCACCCCCTGCAGATGGAGAACCACCACGAAAGTGGTCCCTGAGATCCAGGAACAGGACAGAGCAAGATGGCAAGACCCCCGCCAGGAAATAAGACTACCCTGATTGTCCCCCCACTGTCCCACTTTGTTACCCTGTCCACATTGGAACAGCCCCAGCTCCACTTTCAATGCCCAGATGTGCAATGTGCCAGTGTGACCAATAGACTGGACTCTGCCATGGAGATTCTTCCACCATGACCTATCCCCATTTCACAACCCCCCTACATTTTTATGCACTTCAATAAACACCCTTGAAACCTCAAAATATTGGAGTCAGTCAATGATTGTGAACTTTGTATTGTCAATTACAGTGTTAAAAAAGGTTACCCATTGGAAGGCCAACATACCAATGTCACACATCACAAGCCTTTCAAGGGTGCAAGCTGTTGACACGTAGGTTACCACAATAGTGAAACTGAAATGGAAGGGGACAACTCAGTTAACAAATAGGGAGTGAAATGTAGGTAGAGGATAGAGGTAGACGTGTGAAAGTTAATATTATGTGATACATGAAATTGTACTCACCTGTGTCTCACTGAAAATATTGCAGTATGACTGACTCCCTGTTGTTGTTTTCTTCTTCATCAGCTTCATCCTCATCACTGTCCACAGGCTCCACAGGCTCACCCGCTGCAACAACACTGTCATCTGGATCATCCTCCTGCAGAAAAGGCACCTGGCGTCGCAATGCCAAGTTATGGAGCATGGACCAGGCGATGATGATGTCTCACACCTTCTTCGGTGAGTAGAATAGGGACCCACCTGTCATATGGAGGCACCTGAACCTGGCCTTCAGGAGGCCGAAGGTGCATTCGATCACCCTCCTAGTCCGCCCATGGGCCTCATTGTAGCGTTTCTCTGCCCTGGTCCTGGGATTCCTCACTGGGGTCAGTAGCCAGGACAGGTTGGGGTAACCAGAGTCCCCCAACAGCCATACATGGTGCCTCTGGAGTTCACCCATCATATCAGGGATGCTGCTATTCCGCAGGATGTAGGCGTCATGCACTGAGCCAGGGAACATAGCATTAACCTGGGAGATGTACTGGTCTGCCAAACAGACCATCTGGACATTCGTCAAATGATAATTCTTCCTGTTCCTGTACACCTGTTCATTCCTGCGGGGGGGACCAGAGCTACATGGGTCCCATCAATGGCACCTATGACGTTGGGGATATGTCCAAGGGCATAGAAGTCACCTTTAACTGTAGGCAAATCCGCCACCTCAGGGAAAATGATGTATCTCCTTACGTGTTTCAGCAGGGCAGACAACACTCTGGACAACACGTTGGAAAACATAGGCTGTGACATCCCTGATGCCATGGCCACTGTTGTCTGAAATGACCCACTTGCAAGGAAATGGAGTACTGACAGCACCTGCACTAGAGGGGGGATTCCAGTCGGATGGCGGATTGGTGACATCAGGTCTGGCTCCAACTGGGTACATAGTTCCTGGGTTGTGGCACGGTCAAACCGGTAGGTCACGATGACATGACGCTCTTCCATTGTCAACAGGTCCACCAGTGGTCGGTACACCAGAGGATTCCGCCATCTTCCAATATGTCCCAACTGATGGTGCCTAAGAAGGACAACAGCGAAGAAACTGTCACCATTCCTCCAGGTATGTACCCACAGTTACACACAAGACTACAACAGACAATTAACCCATCCGGGAAATGTTTTGAGTGTAGGCCTCAGTATGTGTGACGCAGTAGTAATTGAAGCCATGTGGGCCCCTGAAATGGCGGCTGCCTGACCTCTAAACTGGGACAATGGGATTGTGGTGTAAGGCGTTGGACACCGTCGCGGTAGGCGGTCGTAGAGCGCGGCGCAATGCTGCATTGGTTAACATTGGACCCTATGGGTCCCAGGAGCCAATGAACAGGTGCGCTGGTGGTGATGATGCACACCGCCGCGGACGTCACCGCCGCGGACGTCACCTCCATTTTCTATTTCTTCAATCACTAGATAGCTGACCTTCGACAGGAGAGGACCTACACTGCTAGTGCTGCTGTGACCTCGGTCTGGAAGCAACGATGGCTGCTGCGTCTGGGGAAAAGGCCCCTGCCTTCACTGCACAGGAGTTGGAGAAACTTGTGGATGGGGTCCTCCCCCAGTACACGCTACTCTACGGTCCTCCAGACCAACAGGTTAGTACACAGGGAGCACGTTGGATGGGCTAGGCCTGGGTGGAGAGGGCTGGGTGGATGAGGGAAGGGGGCAGAGTACATGGACCAGTCATGCATGGGGATGAATGGGCCACAGGATAGAGTTGGGAGGGGGCCAATTACAACAATGGTGCAGTAGGTAATGACTGTTCCTCTTCCCTTGTGCATGTCATGTAGGTCAGCGCCCACCAGAAGAGGGACATTTGGCGTGCCATCGCCAAGGAGGTCCGGACCCTGGGGGCCCACCAGAGACGGGGCACCCACTGCCGGAAGAGATGGGAGGACATTCGCCGCTGCAGCAAGAAGACGGCGGAGGCTCAGCTGGGGATGGCCTCCCAACGTGGGAGGGGTGCCCGTCGCACTATGACCCCCCTGATGTTCCGGATCCTGGCGGTGTCCTACCCGGAGTTGGATGGGCGCTTAAGGACATCACAGCAGACACAAGGGGGTGAGTACAACCTCATCCTATGGACTTTGCGTGCAGTGGAGCGGTCTGGGTGGGGGTGGTGGGCTGTGGGTGTCCCTAGGCCAGGGCGAGTTAGGTAGGCAAGGCCCCTACGTTATGTAGGCCATGTGGCAATCTACACCAGCTCTAAAATAAGCCTAATTGATGTATAGTTGCCCCTTTGCCATCCATGTGGGCAGATTTCTACCATTGCCATGTAGGCCATATCCCAGAAAATGCATGTGCAGAGGGCAGGAGCACGGCGTAATGCAGGGGGCTGCTGCATTTGTCTTGTCCGCCAACGGTAGCAGTATGCCATGCACTAAAACTCTCTTTCTTCTGTCTCCCCCCTTTTCCTGCTCTCCCTGTCCTTCTGTACATCAGCATCAACAGGCGGAGGTACAGTGGCACCGGAGGACGAGGGAGCTGCATCCCACATGGCCATGGAGGGCCACACCACAGACTCGAAATTCACCAGTGGGACGGAGGGCGAGGGGAGCTTCACGTCGGCCACAGGATCACCAAACAGCAACATGGACTCGTCCGCCGATGGGAGCTCCCCTGTGGTGGCGGCACCATCTGTGCGCCCCACTTCTACAGGTACAGCCGCCACCTCCCCTATCAGCACCGCCCTCCCAGCAGCCCCTCAGCGTTCGCCCCGTGCCCGCTCACCCAGGAGGGTGGGCATCACCTTCGTCCCAAAACCTCAGGCCCTATCCCTGTCACCCCTGCTGCCCTCAGTGAGGAGGCCATTGACCTCCTCAGGTCACTCACTGTTGGGCAGTCTACCATTGTGAATGCCATCCAGGGTGTAGAACGAAAGTTGCAACACGGTAATGCATTCCTGGAAGGCATTCATTCTGGTCAGGCTGTCCTTCAGCGAACCCTGCAATCTCTGGCCTCAGTACTCATGGCAGCCATTGTCCCTGTGTCCAGCCTCCCCCCTCCAACTTCCTCCACCCAGACCCAATCCCCTGTACCCCAGCCCATCCCAAGCACACCTACAGACCAGCATGCACACAAGTCAACACACACAAGTAGCTCAAGCAAACATAGGCACCACACACACCAAAAGCACTCACACAAGCATCACACCCATACAGACACAGCAACATCCACTATCTCCACTGTGTCCCCCTCCTCCTCTTCTCCCTTCTCCCTCCCAGTCTCGTCTACACACACACCTGCATGCACCACATCTACAGGCACTAGGACTCGCACCAGGACACCCAGCACCACAAGCCGCTCACCTGCACTCACCACCTCCACTGCCATATACACTTCCCCTGTGTCCTCTCACAGTGTGTCTGTGATGCCCCCTCCCAAAGTACCCAAACGCCGGCAATCACTGACCCAACATCCATCCACCTCACGACATCCTCCAGTACCTGCACCCAAAACAGCTAAAGTGACACCTCCTACAACCACCTCCTCTTCCTCCACTCCCAGACCCCCTCCAGCTACCCATCCCAGTGTCCGTCAGAAACTGTCCCTCTGTCAAATTTACCTTTTTGCTCCCACCCCCCCTCCAGTTCATCAGTCCCGTCGTAGCGCCTCAGCCAAAAAGCCTCCAGTACCAGCGGTGCGTGTACCAGGTTTTTGGAGTGCCCCGTCCACCAGGGCAGGCAGTAGGACCCGGAGCCAAGGCACTGTCAGCCCACCCCCTGTAAAGGCTCTGAAATTGGAGAGTGGACGACGGGACCGTGTCAAGACTCCTGGTGGGACAAAAAGTGAAATGGGATCGAAGGCGATTGGTGAGTCATCTGTAACTCCAAAGAAGGTGGGGAAGGTCCCGAGGAAGTCTCCCCAACCTGTTGTGAGTGTCACGGCGGAGAAGTGCGCCATCATTTCCGGTGGTCCAGACACAACTGCCAGCACCGTCGGTACTGGTCCACAAACCACCGCCAGAATCATAGCCCAGGAGGGCCCAAGTATCGTTACTTGTCAGGAGACCACCGCCAGAGTCACAGCCCAGGAGGGCCCAAGTATCGTTACTGGTCAGAAGACCACCGCCGGAGTCACAGCCCAGGAGGGCCCAAGTATTGTTACTGGTCAGGAGACCACCGCCGGAGTCACAGCCCAGGAGGGCCCAAGTATCGTTACTGGTCAGGAGACCACCGCCAGAGTCATAGCCCAGGAGGGCCCAAGTATCATTACTGGTCAGGAGACCACCGCCACCGCCGGAGTCACAGCCCAGGAGGGCCCAAGTATCGTCACTGGTCAGGAGACCACCGTCACCGCCGGAGTCAGTGTCCAGGAGGGTCCAGAATCCCACAGCCCCGCTGGGCAATGATGGAACGTCAAGCCACACACCAACGTCCAGTATGGAGTTTGTCATGCCACACACCAATGTCCAGTGTGGAGTTCGTCATGCCACACACCAATGTCCAGTATGGAGTTCGTCATCCCACACACCAATGTCCAGTGTGGAGTTCGTCATGCCACACACCAATGTCCAGTATGGAGTTCATCATGCCACACACCAACGTCCAGTATGGAGTTCGTCATGCCACACACCAATATCCGTACCAGAACCGCCATGTCAAAGCACCGCTGAACAGGGCAAAGACTGCCATTGTGAAGACCGCTGAACAAGGCCAAGACCGCCTGTAGTGCTTTCCTCTTATTTTAGTTTCTAAGCACTAACATAACACAACAGAAATGCACTTCTGAGGTCAAAGAAGACTTTTATTGTTATTTTATTCTTCCCCAACCACAATGTTTATGAATGAATGACGAATTAGTAGCTTTCAAGTCCGCGTTAATCAAACAAAATATATCAGTTTGCAATATACACAGCAGGTTATATTTATAAGATATTGAATGCAAAGCAAAACAAATACTTCACCGTGTGGGAACTATTCACAGCTTCATCTTTCTAAGGTCTGCAAGCTGAGGACCCCTGTCAGCCGCGAGAAAGAGAGATTCATCTACCCACACGGGATTGCTGGCAGCCTGCGCCAAGCTCCAGCACGAGGTCCGGCAGATTCGAATCTGACCCTCTGCAGCCTGTTACATTCGTTACAAAGGTGTGCCCCCTCCCCTCAGACCTGGGAAACTGAGCAAGCCTTTTGGAGACTGGCCAGGTCTCCAAGACTACTCCTGTTCCCAAGCTCAAGGGAAGAGAAACGACGCCCATGTACTCTCTCTTATCAGGTCTAGTCTACTGTGAGAGCAAAACATCTTGGTTCTCTGGTGCAAATACACAGCTTGGAAAAATACAGAACTCCACGTTAAAGGCAATGGGCAGCTAACCTAAATATCAAATGCAATGTCATGTTAAAGGCAATAGGCAGCTAACCTAAATATCAAATGCAATGTCTAGTGTCATGTCAAAGCCAATAGGCATCTAAGCTGAATACAAAATACAATGTCTTATATCATGTCAAAGCCCATAGGCAGCTGAGCTGAATACAAAATGCAATGTATAATATCATGTCAAAGCCAATAGGGAGCTGAGCTGAATACAAAGTGCAATGTATAATACCATGTCAAAGCCAATAGGCAGAATATCTAATAGCATGTCAAAGTCAATAGGCAGCTAAATTGAATACATCATGTCAAAGTCAATAGGCATGCAATGTCAAAGCCAATAGGCGGCTAGACTGGATACAGCATGTCAAAGCCAATAGGCAGAATACAGAATGTAATGGCTAATGCAATGTCAAAGCCCATAGGCGGCTCAACTGAATACAGAAAGTAATGGCTAATGCCATGTCAAAGCCAATAGGCGGCTAAACTGAACAAAACATACCATGTGCTACTGGTGAACATTGAGCAACTAATATGCGCAGTGGTGAAACACAAAGTCATTGGTCAAAACAAAACTTTATCAAATGGCAGGACATTCCGCCCTTTGACCAATGAATTTTTGTTTCACATATCTCATATTTCAAACAAACAAAAAAAACATCAGCACAAAAAAAAAACATTATGATCAAAGCAATCCCTGTAAAGCAATAGAAGTGAATTAACACATTGATTTCATAACCTTTCACATCAGATACATCTACATAGAAAAGACTGAGCAATTATTTTTTTTTTTTTCTGAATGAGTCTCTAATTCAACAGTGTTAGCAATTTGATGTGGCATGAGTTCTACTCATGTAAAGATGCACGGTCCACCTGAAAGGTTTTCTGGAAGGTAAGCAAAAGTCAGAGTTCCAAACGAGAGGCAAAAAAAAAAAAAAAAAAAAAAAAAAAAAACACAGCAAACAAGTTGAACTTGAACTGAAGGCGCAGTTTGCGCAAAATGGATCCATGGTGCTGGCACTTTACTCAGCCAGGTTCAGGTTGGGGATTCGGTCCCTTCCCCGACTCCACACGCACACACCGGAAGGGGGACCACACAGCGCACTCAGGGACAGTGGCGAAACGTGGTCGGATCTGCAAAAGAAACAAGTATGACTTTTCTTGCAAATAACATTTTTCATTTAAACTGCACCCTTCCTCTTTCTTTCCCTGTTTTATAATCAGCAGGACGTTTTTGAGGCCCTTTGTTATATTTTCTGCAGGTTCTGGAGGGTCACTTGGGGCTTCAGCCCACACATCAGTACTGAGGTTTTTATCTGCTGCGCCACAGCTTCCTTTTTCTTGCACTGTCAGAAGGGCTGGGGCAGACTCATTCTTTACCAAACCTCCATTCACTGCACTTTTGTCAATTTGGGCCATTCTGTCTCCAATTTGTATGAATGAATCAGATTCTTTTCTAGGTATCAGCATAATTTCGATTTTTCCTTGGTAATTTGCAGCAATCACTCTCCCTAAAACCTGATCAATTTGCCATTTCTGTTCTGGTAACTTTCCTCTCCCCAACTGCTCTGTGACTGCTTGCATGACAGATTGCTTTTGTGCGTGCTGCACAGTTTTTATCAAATCTAGGGGAATGTGCATCTCTCTCATCTCTGCCCACCTGTAAGTGGCCTTTTCACATTTCTGGGGCACCCACATAGCCATCCCCACTAAGGCAGAATTCTGGGTGAACACTTCTCTCTCTGCATTTTTCTCATTAACATCAGCAAGGTAATTGAACCAGTTAGGTACAAGCCATGTGGCTAAAACATTATCAAAGAACCAAAAATCAGCATAAAAATGACATCTCACGTAGACACACATACGCTGTTCCTTCTACTGTGCCAGAAAGCAACATTTCAGTCAATGAATCATTAGTAAAACAAACATGCTTTATATCTTCAGTAGACACGAATTCAAATGGTGCACACAATTTCATTGATAATTCTTTTACCTGTGGTTCTCTAGCCCTGTCTTGCAAGTACCAGATCCATTGTATGATTCTAGCTAGGGGCACTATTTTCTTCCCTTGTTCATGATTTAAATGTACATAAGTATTTCCTTCTTGCACTGCGCAGAAACCTAAAGTCTGCATTATTTCATTTGCCAAATCACACGCGCGCAGCTGCATATTATTTTTCACAGTGACCATGTACAAAAGTGTTAGGATTTCTCTCAAATGAGGGCTATTCTTTTTCCAAAAATCAAACAAGCTAATGAAACTCGGGGTGTCTTGCTCTAAAATCTTTCGTTTTACTTGTGCATTTTGCAACGGTAACTCGTAAATCACATTCTGGTCTCTCTCCTCCATGTTATCAGTTAAGGAATGCATTTTGGCTGCCAAAAACCCTGGCTCACACGGAAACTCAGTGCAGCTCGGACCTGTCTTAACCCCCTCATTACTGGAATGGACAAGAAAGATTCTTCAAAAACAGCTTTTTATAACTTTCAGTCGGGCTAATTTGCTCACGTAAATTCCTATTTTCATGTTCCAACTTCCTACATTTCTCCTGCATTTCTCTGTAAGCAGATAAAGGTATCCAGACCTTTCTGTCATCATTACTTCCAAAACACACGTTTTCTACATATATACAACAGGAATTATTTCTCAAAACATTATCAGGCCTTTTAGCTACACATGCATTTTCTTCTGTAATTCCCCAAACAGAAAACAATCCACAGTTTTTCTTAGCACCATCAGGCAGTTCATCAACACATGTATTCTCAGACATGGTCTGCCGTGCTACTGTGATTCTCCAAACAGAAAACAATTTCGGTAATTCTCCAAACAACAAAAAAACAATTACACTTTTAAAGTGTGCACTTAGAAATCTACTAACTCCTCAAACCCTTTAATCACCTCTTAATGACCGACCCCACGACTCCAGGTACCAATTGTAGTGCTTTCCTCTTATTTTAGTTTCTAAGCACTAACATAACACAACAGAAATGCACTTCTGAGGTCAAAGAAGACTTTTATTGTTATTTTATTCTTCCCCAACCACAATGTTTATGAATGAATGACGAATTAGTAGCTTTCAAGTCCGCGTTAATCAAACAAAATATATCAGTTTGCAATATACACAGCAGGTTATATTTATAAGATATTGAATGCAAAGCAAAACAAATACTTCACCGTGTGGGAACTATTCACAGCTTCATCTTTCTAAGGTCTGCAAGCTGAGGACCCCTGTCAGCCGCGAGAAAGAGAGATTCATCTACCCACACGGGATTGCTGGCAGCCTGCGCCAAGCTCCAGCACGAGGTCCGGCAGATTCGAATCTGACCCTCTGCAGCCTGTTACATTCGTTACAAAGGTGTGCCCCCTCCCCTCAGACCTGGGAAACTGAGCAAGCCTTTTGGAGACTGGCCAGGTCTCCAAGACTACTCCTGTTCCCAAGCTCAAGGGAAGAGAAACGACGCCCATGTACTCTCTCTTATCAGGTCTAGTCTACTGTGAGAGCAAAACATCTTCGTTCTCTGGTGCAAATACACAGCTTGGAAAAATACAGAACTCCACGTTAAAGGCAATGGGCAGCTAACCTAAATATCAAATGCAATGTCATGTTAAAGGCAATAGGCAGCTAACCTAAATATCAAATGCAATGTCTAGTGTCATGTCAAAGCCAATAGGCATCTAAGCTGAATACAAAATACAATGTCTTATATCATGTCAAAGCCCATAGGCAGCTGAGCTGAATACAAAATGCAATGTATAATATCATGTCAAAGCCAATAGGGAGCTGAGCTGAATACAAAGTGCAATGTATAATACCATGTCAAAGCCAATAGGCAGCGGAGCTGAATACAAAATGTAATATATGATATCATGTCAAAGCCAATAGGCAGAATATCTAATAGCATGTCAAAGTCAATAGGCAGCTAAATTGAATACATCATGTCAAAGTCAATAGGCATGCAATGTCAAAGCCAATAGGCGGCTAGACTGGATACAGCATGTCAAAGCCAATAGGCAGAATACAGAATGTAATGGCTAATGCAATGTCAAAGCCCATAGGCGGCTCAACTGAATACAGAAAGTAATGGCTAATGCCATGTCAAAGCCAATAGGCGGCTAAACTGAACAAAACATACCATGTGCTACTGGTGAACATTGAGCAACTAATATGCGCAGTGGTGAAACACAAAGTCATTGGTCAAAACAAAACTTTATCAAATGGCAGGACACCGCCATGGCAAAGCACCGCTGAACAGGGCAAAGACCGCCATGGTGAAGACCGCTGAACAAGGCCAAGACCGCCATGGCAAAGCACCGCTGAACAGGCCAAAGACCGCCATGGTGAAGACCGCTGAACAAGGCCAAGACCGCCATGGCAAAGCACCGCTGAACAGGCCAAAGACCGCCATGGTGAAGACCGCTGAACAAGGCCAAGACCGCCATGTCAAAGCACCGCTGAACAGGCCAAAGACCGCCATGGTGAAGACCGCTGAACAAGGCCAAGACCGCCATGGCAAAGCACCACTGAACAGGGCAAAGACTGCCATGGTGAAGACCGCTGAACAGGCCAAAGACCATGTGGGTATGAATAGTCCGGCACATCAGGCATCGTTCTCCCATGTGCAGCTGGGACTGTGACAGGACATGTACTTTCACGGGGAGACTCATCCAGTCTGGGCACCAGTCCCACCCAGTACCAGTAGAGAACTGCATCTACTTGCGAAGATGTCGCTTTGCATTCCCCAGGATAATGCAGTCGGCAAACCACCCACTGTAGAGACTTGAGTGACTGTGGCTTTGCACTCCCCAGGATGGCACAGTGGGCAACCCACCCACTGAAAAGACTTGAGAGACTGTGGCTTTGCACTCCCCAGGATGGCACAGTGGGCAACCCACCCACTGTAGAGACTTGTGAGAGTGTGGCTTTGCACTCCCCAGGATGGCACAGTGGGCAACCCACCCCCTGAAAAGACTTGAGAGACTGTGGCTTTGCACTCCCCAGGATGGCACAGTGGGCAACCCACCCACTGTAGAGACTTGAGAGACTGTGGCTTTGCACTCCCCAGGATGGCACAGTGGGCAACCCACCCACTGAAAAGACTTGAGAGACTGTGGCTTTGCACTCCCCAGGATAATGCAGTGGGCAAACCACCCACTGTAGAGACTTGAGAGACTGTGGCTTTGCACTCCCCAGGATGGCACAGTGGGCAACCCACCCACTGAAAAGACTTGAGAGACTGTGGCTTTGCACTCCCCAGGATGGCACAGTGGGCAACCCACCCACTGTAGAGACTTGTGAGACTGTGGCTTTGCACTCCCTAGGATGGCACAGTGGGCAACCCACCCACTGAAAAGACTTGAGAGACTGTGGCTTTGCACTCCCCAGGATGGCACAGTGGGCAACCCACCCACTGTAGAGACTTGTGAGACTGTGGTTTTGCACTCCCCAGGATGGCACAGTGGGCAACCCACCCACTGTAGAGACTTGTGAGACTGTGGCTTTGTACTCCCCAGGATGGCACAGTGGGCAACCCACCCACTGTAGAGACTTGTGAGACTGTGGCTTTGCACTCCCCAGGATGGCACAGTGGGCAACCCACCCACTGAAAAGACTTGAGAGACTGTGGCTTTGCACTCCCCAGGATGGCACAGTGGGCAACCCACCCACTGTAGAGACTTGTGAGACTGTGGCTTTGCACTCACCAGGATGGCACAGTGGGCAAACCACCCACTGTAGAGACTTGAGAGACTGTGGCTTTGCACTCCCCAGGATAATGCAGTGGGCAAACCACCCACTGTAGAGACTTGAGAGACTGTGGCTTTGCACTCCCCAGGATACATCAATGGGCATGGAGCCCCGTCGTGGATCTGGCTTCGCATTCATGTGGCTGAGGTGACCCCCCTTCCCTTCCCCCTGAGGTGCCTGTATTGTTTCTATCTGATGCCCCGGCAGTGTCCTCTCGGATTTTGGTCAGGTATCTTTTGTGGGCCTCGCCCATGCATTTTTGGACTGTTTGTGCACGGACATTGTTGTGTACATATCTGCACTACTTCTTGTATTGTACATTTATTGTTGACAGATTTTGTGATATATATCAGTATATTTTTTTATGAGTACTATATTGGCACAATACAAAGTTTGACTGCAATTTGCTTTGTGTTTCCATTCTTCCGGGGGGATTGTGGTTTGTTACTGTGATTTTTGTGACTGCATTGGTGTGTATGTTGTGATATGCGAGGGTGAGGGTGGGGGTGTTTGGTGGGTGTCCCCCTAACTTTTGCCTTCCCCCTCCCCCGTGTCGAAGGTGCAGTACTCACCGGTATGTTCTGCGCCTACGTCGCTGTTGGTCGTAGATGAGCAGGAATGCAAGGGCTGGGAGTATTTGTAGTTCTGGCTCCATGGTGTCCTCGTGGGATGTGTTGAGGTGAGCGTTTTCCCATAGCAAAAGCTGTTTCCGCCGTGTTTTTATCCACGGTGAATCCGCCCCGGAAAAGGTGGCGGATTGGTGTGTTGTGATAGTGTGGGCGGTACATTGTCTTCCGCCTGTCTGTTGGCGGTGTCCGCCGCGCTGTTTGTCTGTACCGCCGTGGCGGGCGGTGTGTTAAAGTGGCTGTCTTAGTTGGCGGTTTCCGCCAGGGTCGTAATTCCCTTTTTTTGTCCGCCGGCCTGTTTGCGGTATTACCGCAGCTTTAACACCGTCCGCCAGGGTTGTGATGACCCCCTTAATGTGAATGTTTACACGGACAGTCAGTATGCATTTGGCGTAGCACACAATTTTGGTCGCTTGTGGGCAGAACGAGGATTCCTCACTTCACATGGGACACGTATTCAACATGGGACCCTTATAACTAAATTACTTTCTGCCCTGGCATTGCCCAAAATAATGGCTATCATGAAGTGTAGTGCACACAAAAAGGTGATAGATGAAACTGGACAGGGCAACGCCCTAGCCGATCAGACAGCAAAAGATACAGCGTATGCAAAGACAGGACACATGTATGTGGTATATAGTACAGAGAAGGTTCGTCCCCATGAAATATTTGGGAACACGGTAGAGAGTGTCAGGAAGATACAGGATTAGGCAACTGAACAGGAGAGAAAGGAATGGGAAGAAGGGAAGGCCAAGTTAGATGAAAATACGCTGTGCTGGACAGATCTGTCACAGAGGGAAAGATGAATGTTACCCGATGCATTCGTTCTGCCAGTAGTGACTATGGCCCATGGTCCTGCACACAAAAGCATTTGTGATTTGCTTGATCCGGTTTGGTCTAATAAAAATATCAGAAGAGTAGCTGACCAACTGGTTCAATCCTGCATGATTTGTTTACAACATAACATAGGGAAGGGTGCCTCAGTCCCCGCTGGGCATTTTTCCCCACCAACGTATCCCTTTGAAGTACTACAAATGGATTATATTGAGATGGAAAGGTGTAACAACTTGAACTATGTCCTAGTTGTGGTCTGTATGTTTAGTAAGTGGGTAGAAGCTTACCCTACTAAAGATAATACTGCCCTTACCACCGCAAAGGTACTTCTGAAGGAGTTCTTCCCACGGTTTGGGGTCCAAAGGTGTGTCTGGTCAGATAATGGGAGTCATTTTGTAGGGCAGGTGATGAAAACGGTGTGTGAAGGGTTGGGACTCCGCCAGAAGTTTCATGCAGCTAACCACCCCCAGTCAGCAGGACTAGTTGAAAAATATAATGGCACACTTAAATTGAAGATGTCAAAAATATGCGCAGAACGCAGTATACGGTGGCCGGACGCGTTGCCCCTGGCTTTAATGTCTGTCAGGATGACGCCTCACTCTAGATCAGGGTTGTCACCCCATGAGATAGTGATGGGTAGGCCAGCAAATGTCTGGGGGGTCCCTCGACCTCACAAGTACTCAGAACTAGAACATCCTGTTTTGATGGACTATTTAAATGAGCTCACAAATTCTTTGCATCTATTCACCAACAGGTGCGTGAAGCACTCCCATCTGTATCCACTGATCCAGGCCACAAGATGCTACCTGGAGCCTGGGTCCTCACAAAGAATTTCCAGTGGAAAAAGAGTCTCGAACCTCGATGGAAAGGTCTGCGACAAGTCCTCCTTGCTACTCGAACAGCAGTTAAAGTTGAGGGAGCTGAGAATTGGATACATGCATCCCACTGTAAGAAAGTACCCCTACTCGTACCCTCTGATGAAATAAAAAGTGGTGACCACCCGACGACTGAGGACCATTTCAGCAACACTACGCAGAGTGATAAAAAACAGAACGACAGTGCTCTGCAGGAGGTTCCCTCAGATTTTGGTCACTGAACAATTGTTTCCTGACCATACCATACCACAGTCCACAAGATACGATTTCCGCCCACGTAAATAAGAAAATGAACAATGAACTGATTGCTTGTCCCCTGTATTAAGTCTGACGATAGCTGCAGGGCCGTGATTTTGACCTTCGGGCGGGCCAGAGTGCGTCAATAGGACTGCTGGAATCACCCCACAGTGAAGCAACCACCATTCACAGGCAGCACCTAGGTTGGACTGAACTGCTAGTGGGACAAGCAATAAAGAGAAATGGATGTTATACAAGAAGACAAGAGGAAAAAGAAGAAAATAAGTAATTTAAAAAGACTATTAGGCCCACGTATCGCTTGTCTCACCATAACTCTACTATTTTTGATACTTCTGTCCTGCATTGGGTGGGTAATACATGATTCTGACTCAGATGTCTCACCAACTACGCCAATGCCTCCAGAACACAGCCATGTTTCCTTACCACCCCTTGAGGAAGGACGACGTAAGGAATATGAAAACAATACCTTCATATCTATGTTACATCAACATCAGCTGGCTGTAAATAGAACAAATTGTTGGATATGTGGCTTGCTACCGAGTTCGGTGCAAAGAAGGTTGCCATATATTGCATCCCCTTTTTCTTTTGATGGCTCCTGCAGCGCCTGGTATGAACTATCAGCCATTTGGGCTACCTCAACGGATGCTACTAATTCCGGACTATTGGTCACCCACCTATACCGGTTATGCTGGCCCACTGGAACGAGAGTTTATTGAACAAAGGAAGAAAAGTCAGAATATGCTGACCGATGAAATAGGTCTACTGACATATATTTTTTATCCTTTAATACCACACCCCGGATTGGCCAAAGATTTTTTGTAACACAGGTCAAGGCTCCACTTTGTTTTCATAAAAGTGGTAATAGAAGTGTAGGTGCCAGTAACTGTAATGCTACAGTAATATTGAATGGAACTAATTGGCCCACCATGATACCATCACAAAACTCGTATTTTGTTTGTGGTAATAATGCCTACACCTCCTTGGTACCCACCTGGACCGGCACGTGTTACATTGCTTGGTTACTACCACCAACTTACACAGCTGGCCCTCAACACCACAGGACTCGGAGAGGGGTAATAACTGCAGAAGATACCTCAGCACAAGAAGCATTGGACTACTTTAAAGGAGTCCTTCCATTTTGGGGCCCTATGATGAACAGTAGGGATTTCAGACACCTCACACGAGTCGTAGAAGCAACAATAAATGAAACAGCAGGAGCTCTGAGTAACATCACTGCAGAGCTCGCTGCTGACCGCCTTGTTACTCTTCAAAACAGAATGGTTCTTGACATTATCTTGGCAGACCGTGGTGGAGTGTGTACTTTGATCGGATCGAGCTGCTGCATTTATATACCAGACAATGCTCCTTCAGTGTATAAAGCTATTCAAAGGTTGCATATGATAGCTTCCACAATACACCAAGACGAAGGAACATGGTCCTTGACCGACTGGTTTTGGGGCTTGATTTCTCAATGGGGCTGGAAGATACTAATATTCCTTTTTGTGCTTGCTGCTGTATTCCTCACCTGTTGTCTTTGTGTACAGTGCCTACTTGCTTTGTGCGGTTGCTGTATGGCATCCCTTGCCCCCTGGCCTGTTCGCCCTCCTCAACACACGGCTATGCTGTCCCTAGAGCAGGAGATAAAAGACCTTATGTCCATTAACATAGACACTGAATGACGTTCAAACTTTCCTCACAATGGCAAAAGGAGGGATTGAGAAAATGTACATAAAGTTAATCATACACCATAGCTGCTAGGAATCTGTTTATCTTTATTATGTTGCCATGTGCTCGACAAACCTCCTGAACTTTGATGATTGACCTTGTGCTCTGCTTATCGCTGCCATATTACTTTTTCCAATTACAGTTCAGAGAATTGTCGTGCTTAATCAGTAACTGCCAGAACTAGTCTGTACAGGTCGTTGCCACCTCCTGTCAGCTGCATCTGTACCTTCTCCCACCACACGTGTATCCCTGAAATATTCTGAAGGCCGCAGAGGACCTTGAATACGATAGGGGTGGAGTTGTCCTCTGACTAAGCAGTTTTGTGTGTATATAAGGTTGGGTGCCCCAGAGTGAAGGGGCAGCCTCCGTAGAATAGTCACTTGACTGTCCTGGGACTCTGTCTTAGCTCGAGCTATAAATCCATGTAATAAACTTCTCTTTATTCTTCCAGTTGGTGACTCCATTTGATTTGTGAACTCTCTGCTAATTTGACCCTGAGGACATAAAGGGTGTCCCTCCACCACTGGGAAGGAGACCCCGGGTGGGGGTCAAATCTTTCCTGGTTCCTCAAACGCATATAGCACAGAAATATTTTACTCCTGGGTCAACTTTCCTGGAGTAAATGCAGATACACATACATTTCATATGTACAGAATAGCAAAAATGCCACAACAGTACCCAGCTTACAAACACTTTAAGATACCTCTCTCTTATCAAGAACATCAAAACCTGTTCATTGGCACCCTTCCACATGTAATACAACCTGTGAGATTAGGTTCTTTAAAGACTGACAGACCAACATGAGCCACACTAGGCAAGAATACACCACATCCAAATGTGCAATCTATGACAGTAACTGAAGTATGCACACTTTACAATGAGCTAGTTACAATATATAGACAAGTAATACAATTTGTAATGTGAACTTTGAACACCGCTCCACGGAGGACTGCTCCAGCTGTTCATCAATAGGCTGTCCTGGGAATTAATCCACAAACAGTCCACTCAAGAAAAGCACCCACAGAGATCAGTCTGTTATGGATTGCACCCAAAACAAACCAGCCGTAAGCATTGTTTCCTCAAATGGGACCCCAAGATAAACATAGAATTCTTACCATCTGCTTGATGTTTTGCATGGTCCCCTCAATAGGGCACCGTAATAGTTGGGGTTCAGTCTTTGCTGCAATATACACTACCATGTATGGCACCCCAACACTTGCCAATTTACCAGAAATGTTAAAACAAACTCAAAACGAACAAGGGGAAGCAGCAGTGTTAGCTGTTCGCCAACAACACCAAGAGGTCCCTCAGCAGGAACAGGAGGATGAGCTGCCAAAGATTATTTCAGATACCTTTACTAGTATAGGATGGGATAGTCTGTGGGCCAGACCAACTAAACCACAACTACTGAGTACCACCCCTAAGGAAGATACTAAACAAGCACAAGAGGGTTCTAAAGGTTATAAAAAACTCTGGGATAAACAAAAACAAAATAAAGATAGAAAAAGTCAGAGAGGAAAATCTCTGCAACCGGAGTCCTCTGACAGTAGATATATGCCCTCATTTTGACTTTTGCGCTTACGGTATCACCTTTCCGGTGGTGGCGGTCGTACCATTGCCAGGCTGGTGGGGCAGACTGCCAAATAACGACCCTGGCGGTGATACCACCGCAACACAGCCAGTAGTCGACAGCGGTAGCCATCTCCAGGCTGGCAGAAAGCACATTAGCGTCCACCCTATAACGAGTCAGCAGATTGCCATGAATTCTGGGGCGGTATGAACACAACAAAAAGCTTGTGGAAAGAGACACTCACCTCCGGGGATACAGACAAGTCAGCAGACTCCAGGGAACGAGTACTACAAGTCTTCCCAGCGCCATTCTACGGCATCCTCCTACAGGAACAGCAATGCCAACGAAGACGCCATCGGTAAGTACACCTGCCTAGCACACAATAGAGGGAAGGGGAGAGTCACACACGCACCCGCCACACACACAGCTGGCATGGACTGCAACTCTCACACACACAATATAACACTTGTACCGATACAAACAGAGACATTCACAGAGACACACACATACACCACACACAACCAACACACACACACCACGTCCAACACACACATCACACACGCACACACCCAGGCAAAAACATCACAGTGGAACCTCACATACACCCACACACAGCAATCCCACTCAAAAGGCCACAACACGTTATGCAGGCATCATAATCCTGTAACAGACAGGGCCAGCAAGCAAAACAAAATGTCAATGCACGCTGCATGGAATAGAAAACGTTCAACACAACCAATTCTGTACATACAGACATCCATGCAAAGGGAATATACACACATCATGGACACACAACCTCCACACGTACATCATAAAAACATCATAAAACACAACCACACAAATACCACAACGAAGTATACACAAACATACCAATTCAAATCCATAACAATACTTACACTGCCCAAGTCATGGATCCAGCCAATGCAGCCATACAGACTGTGGGCAAAACAGAAGTTGTGGCAGGATCTGGGAGTGAGGATGCAGTGCTGGCAGGTGTGAGTGGCGGTGTGACTGTAAGGCAGGAGGTGGTGGGGAGACAGGGGAGGCAGTGGCTGCTGTTGCGTCTGCTTCTGAGTGTTGAGTGTGTGAATGCCTGTGGTGTGTCTTCTGGTGCCTGTGTGTGTCTTTGCATTCCTTGTCTGTTGCTTTGGATGAATGCCTGTTTGAATGTGTGGGTTGGATGCCGAGGTGAGAGGGTTCTGGGACTGGGCACAGGCAGTTGGAGGGAGGACGGAAGTAGTAGGGACACTAGCTGACATCAATAAGGAGGCCAGAGCCTGAAACAATCTCTGTAGGCCAGCCAAGGCACAGTAAATGCCTTCCAGGCAGGCATTTGTCAGTTGCATCTGGGCTGCCAGGCCCTGGATGGAATTCACATTGGTTGATTGCTGCACAGAGATGGATCTCAGGAGGTCAATAGCCTCTGTATTGAGGGCAGCAGGGCTGACTGGGGCAGGGGCTCAGGTACCTGCAGCAAAGGAGACGCCCACCCACCTGGGTGAGCAGGCACAGGCTCCTTGGCGGGGAGCTACTGGGAGGTTAGTGCTGGTAGGGAGGGGTGGAGGACAAGGCTGTTGTTGGGCTGGTTCCAGAAGGGTCCGCCACCGCCAGGGATATTCCATCGGAGGAGGAATCATAGTCAGATGTTGCAGTTCCTGTTTCCTCCATGGTGCCCCCGCCCTCCAACCCACTGGTCCCCTCGGTGTCTGTACTCTTGGCATCCCCACTTGTTGGTGCCCCTACTCCTTCGCCTGCTGATGTTAATCAACACATGGGAAGAAGAGAACAAGGAGGGAGGGTGGGAGAGCATGAAAGGGAGCATAGGATCAATATCTACACATCAAGCACATGTCAACACAGTTTTAGCTATAAGCATAGCAATTACAGGTATGCAACAGCTACTACATTACCATATTCATCAACACTCCCAAATAGCTACCCAGAAGTAAGTGAGCACAACCATCACATTTCAACAGCACAACTCAGGATCTGCTGCATACTGGCATGCCTCTATGAATCCAGATTAGAGCTATACTAAGGGAATCCCTGAGTAACAACCTTGTAATGTGATGCCAACCTGTGTATGCCCTCACAGAACCAACCTTTCATGATCAGAACTGTACATGGCAGTCACTTTTCCCCAGTCCAATCCCAGATAGTACAACTTTACACATGCCTGGCATCTTTAGGTATACCCACTACCAATCTAACATGCCTACACACCTTTTACACAAATATCCTAGCTACATTCCCTATCATATGTACACTAGACATCTACCTTGGTCCATCACACACACCCTTTCCATTCAGAGTGAAATGACACAAGAACTACACTCTTTAACTCATCCCCTTGTGGCTTCTCTGTTGCCCCCAAGCACCATCCAACTCTGGGTACGTCACTGCCAGTGTACGGGCCACTAGGAGGGTCAGGGTTCGATGGGTACCCATTCATCATTGGGATGCCATCCCCAACTGGGCCTTTGCGATCTTCCGGACTCAGTGTCTCAGGTTCTCCCACTGCTTTCTGCAGTGGGTGCTCAGCCGGCTATAGACCCCCAGGGTCCACACTTCTTTGGCAATGGTTTTCCACATTGATTTTTTCTAATGGGCAATCACCTGGATGGGAGACACAGTAAGAAGGGCACAGTCATGTAGACACATTATGCAGAAATATAATAGGACCACAAACAGTATACGCACACTTCCATTCACGACAGGACACATGCGCTTCCTTTTCAGCATGCAAGTCCGATGCATCACCCTCCACAGTGTATGCAGCACACACATACTATCATCCACACACAACCATGTTGCTACAAACACACCAATATGCAACATACCTGCTGTTCTGGAGCCCCATCCAGCTTTGTGTCCAGGGGTAGGACCTCATCCCCACGTTTTTGGAGTTCTTCCTGTGTGAAGGTGTGTGCCCTCTCCCCTGTTACATGCACCATTAAGGTGTGTGCCCTCTCCCCTGTTACAAACACCATTGTGGCTTCCAGGAGCAGGACACAGCAGCACACGCAGTGGAGGTCTGGTTGGCTGGAGAGTCAAGTGAGAGAGCATGTAGAAAATGGCAGTCAAGCCCGTGGCAGTCTGCGCCATCACCGCCAGCGGTCATCATCATTGGCTCCCATTTCCCTACAGACAACAATGTTAACCAAAGAGGAGTTGCACAGTTGTTGCAACCGCCTACCGCCATGAAGACATACACTGGCGGAATGAGCTCACTGTAATTTTCCTCTGCATGCAGGACAGGCAGCAGCCATTTTACACATCTATTGTCCAGTTTACAGTCACACATGTCTGTCACAGCTTGTACAGGCAATGTACATGCCAAGCAGAAATAGTGGCAGTTATATCTAGTCAGTTGTACCTTCAGAGTAATTAGGAATATGTTGCTGACTCATGAATAGCCTATGATTGTGTAGTAGGTGAAAGGGTGACTGTATGTTAAATAATGCCTGAGACCAGATGCCACTAATATATGGTGTATGTGATCCAGATGACATCAGTGGGTTGTCACGTTGTTGGAACAGTCTCTCATCAAATATCCAAGTATGATTCAGGAACCTGTTTTCAGGTGTGATAACTGTTGGTGATATATTGTCACACATGTGTTGTTTCCTAAACCTAGATACCGACCATTGTGGAGGCAGACACATGCATCTGTGTACCGACCCCTGGTTGACCTTTCCGCCATGGAAGACAGACACATCATACTCACCTATCGTCTCAACCATGCAACTATCATGGAACTATGTAGCCAGTTGGAGTCAGATCTGCTGCCAACCATAAGACAACCTACAGCCATTCCTCATACTGTGTAGGAGCTATCCGACCTCCACTTTTTGGCCTCTGGGTCTTTCCAAGGGACTGTGGGATTGTCAGCACGTATGTCTCAACCTATGGTCAGTAATGTGTTGTGGAAAGACGTGTCTGCCCTGCTGAAACATGTTGACAGCTACATTAACTTTCTCCATCCTGAAGATTTCCCCCATGTGAAGGCTGAAGTCTATGCAATGGGGCATATCCCTCATGTGATAGGGGCCATAGATGGTAACCATATTGCAGTGGTACCACACAGGGACAACAAGCAAGTGAATAACAATAGGAAGAGCTATCACTCAATTGTTCTGATGGTCTATTTAGCAGACCTATATATCTCACAGGTGACAGCTGAGTTTCCTGGCTCTGTACATGATTCCCACATCCCCAGGAACAGCTGTGCACCCCACATATGATGACACACCTACAGAAGGAGAGAGACTTCCTCGTTGGTGAGTATGATGTATGCGTACACTCACTGTGACCACAGCAAGCCTACACTTTCCACTCTGAACATAGCAGGACTGTAATAATTGTTTCCACTATCCACAGATGATTCAGGGTATCCTAATCTGTCCTGGCTACTGGTACTGGTGGGGAATCCAAGGGCCGGGCGGAGAAACAGTACAATGAGGCTCATGAGAGGATGAGAAGGGTCATTGAGGAGACATTCGGTCTTCTGAAGGCGAGGTTCCAGTGTTTGCACATGTCTGGAAGTTCCCAGCTCTACTCACCTCAGACATGTGCCAGATTGTCGTAGCCTGCTGCATGCTGCACAATTTGAAGCTGAGGAGTCATGTGCCATTGCTGGAAGTGGAGGGTATAGATGACATACCAGTAGAGGTAGAGGGAGCAATGGACAGTGACGAAGATGAGGACAAGAATGATGTCACAGAAACTCAGCTCATCCAGCAATACTTCCAGTGACATTCTGGTGGGTTTTCTGTCTCAATATCCCACATATCATGCTGAACAACAGTATGGCTGTTATTTGGAATCTATCTGTGATGTGAGCAGTGTCATGTCTGAGTTAAGTACAGCAGTACATTGTACCTGATAGGTAGGTATTAAGCGGCTGAAGTATCACTGCCATTGCTATTGTCAGTCTGTATGAATTGATTTCACTAACTATCCAAATCCTTTATGTGCTAAATAGTATGTGAATTATTTGGAAGTGACAATGGACTGTACCTCCTTCACAGCTGTCCTCATACATCACCTCATGGTACAGTTTACCCAAATTTCATTTCTCAGTTTTGCCATAATATCAGTGGAGGATAGCACACCGTTAATTGTGATAGACAGCATTTCACTTATGTGTCATGTCTCCAAGACAGGAATTGTGTGATGTGTTCAGTATTGTAAATAAAAAATCATCTTTGCGTTGTTGTTATAGGTATGTCATTTGACACTTACTATTGCAGGTGCATGTGGTATTGCTTTGGTATGGTGATCTATCATAACAGATTGTTTGTTGACACCTTTACACAGGAGAACAGTTGCTGGATGCTGAGTTCCCTTCCCTCTCTGCTATCTGTGGACCCAGTGATGTGTTGACATTGACAACGAGCTCTAAATTTCTGCACAACAGTTGAACACTACACAACATCAGTGTTTGCTCATTGTCATTTATTGAACACACAAAACCAACTGTTGAGTAATAGTATATTTATTGTGTTTCCAATAGGATTGGTTGGTGCTAAAGAGTGGGGCGATGTTGTACGAAATCAACAGGTTGTTAGTCCAGGCATTCTGTAGCACAGCTCCAGTTTCCAGGAGTGATGGGTAATGGGGATATGGCAATATTCAGTCTCCAAGGTGTCTCTGTGTCACACCAGGTAGACAGCTCCGGAGAGGCTTATTTTCTGGCACTGGGGGTTAGTCTTGGCTCCAGTCCCTGCAGGATGATCTGTGTCCACGTTTGCAGGGGGGTTCCTCATCTACCATGGCAGGGTCACCTGTAGCTTGTGAGTCCTCAGGCAGAGCCACCATCCCAGGAGCTGCAGCAGATGTAGAGGGCTGCTCAGGAATGTGGCTACTGGTAGCAGCCTGGTGCTGGGTGGGGCACTCACGCAGGATGGATATTCATTTTACCATGAACCCTTTGATGGAGGCCATGGTGGCATTGTGTTCCTGCCACTGCTGCATGTCCTCCTGGTGGTACTGGGTTTGCAGCCTTTGGTGTTTCCCCAACATGGTGACTAACTGGCCCATCTTGTCCTAGGAATGGTGGAATGCTCCCAGGACTTGTGCAATGGGCTGCAGGGCAAGTGGCTCCCTGGGTTGCCCCACCCCTTTTGCTCCACAGATGCCATCCTACTGGACCCAGCCCCCTGTGCCTGTGTCCCTGGCACAGTGTGCCCACTTCCCCTCACACCAGAACCTACATCGTCTTGAGTGGTGGGTGCTGACTCAGGCCCCTGTACAGGTGGGCACACAATTGGTTGGCGTGGCCTGGGGACACTGGTTTGGGGGTTTGGGTCGTTGGGCGACTGCTGTTGTGGCTGCTACAGTAGTTGGGGGCTCTATCGTGGTCTGGGTGAGGCTAGTGGAGGGAGACTGCCCAAAGGTGCCGGATGGGCCAGGGAGGTCATCCAGTCCCAGACATCCTTTATCGCTGTCATCATTGGGGTCTTCCTCTGGTGGAGGACTGGGTGCTTGTGGCACCTGCTGACGGGTGACATTATCAGCGGTACATGTGGATGACAGGGATTGTTATTGACATCTACCACATCTGTTTGACATAGGCTGCTAAGTGAGTGTTATTTGGCATGCTGCAGTCTGCAGCACTACCTAGGTGAGGGGATGTGTACATTGTTAGGTTGATTAAGAGTGATGCATTGTGGGATTCGTAGTGCTTTCATGCTGAACATACATTAGGTGCATTTGTGAGTGCAGACGTTTGGACTGGTGTTGGTGGGGTTGGGTGGGCATGCAGGGGATGGGGACACATATGATTCAGGTGTACTGACTACAAGATGACTGTAGGTGACTTACCATTCTCCAGTCCTCCGGGGATTCCACTGAGACCCTCAGGATGCAGGATTGCCAAAAGCTTCTCCTCCCATGATGTCAGCTCAAAGGGAACTTGGGGGGGCCCACCGCAAGTCTTCATGATCGCAATTTGGAGCCTGGATGCCATGGATTTGACCTTTCCCCTCAGGTCGTTCCACCTCTTTCATATGTCATGCCTTGTGTGCAGATGCCTTCCCACTGAGTTCACTTTGTCGATGATCTCCTGCCACATCTCCAACTTCCTGGCTATGGATGTCTGCTGGATCTGTGCACCAAATACCTGTGGCTCTACCCTGATGATTTCGTCCATCAATGTCCGCAACTCATGTTCTGTGCCTTTGTGGGGACATGGTGATGGTGTCACAAAGTCACAATTTGTCACCAGAATCTTATAGATCATCTGGATGTGACAGCAACTAATGACTTTCCTGTCATAGACACAGCAGACAGGCTTATCTCCCTACTTGATAGGGTTTACAAATTAAATATTGAAATACAAGGGGGGATAGAGTACACTATTGAAGTAATATTTTGGAAAAATGTAAACTGTGATAGTCTACTAGGAGAAAAAGATTGCCCACCTGAATTTGTTGGTAAGCTACAATTTGGGGAAGATATATTTTTGCCTCCTTTCTCAGTCCTGGTTCCAGATGCGTAAAGGAAGCCTATGCTGCTGATTAGGCTCTGGCGCAGGCTCCCGCTGTGTACCCCAAACATGTGGAATGGGATGAAGAATCCCCTTGCCAGGCAATAACAATTAGATCTTCACCACAGCCTCAACCCCAATATCCTATCAGACATGAGGAAAAAGCTCCAGTGAGAGAGATTCTCACACACCTTGAGTACCAGGGAATAATTAAACCCTGTGTATCTTCAATGAATAACCTGTTGTTGCTCGTTACCAAACCAGATCATTCATAAAGAATAGTCTTAGATTATAGACATTTAAATGTCACAACCGCACTCATGCAATACAAAACACACGTAGCTCTAATTAACAACATAGTGGGGAAAAATTATCAAATGCCAAAATCTAGCACCTGAAAGTTGTGAGATCTGAGTGCTTTTAGCGCATTAGGCTTGCATTAGGCTTGCACTGTTGCTTTTGCTGAATACCTCAGGGCTGTAAGAACAGACCTGGGTTATTTTCAGCTTGTGTAACATCAATATTCCATGAAATTAAGGCGTTGTCTTACATAGATGATATTTACCTCACAGATGATGACCTCATCATACATCTGGCCAGAGTGGATTGGATTGTATTAGGATTCACCGCCAGGACTACAAAGTCGATTTCAGGAAAACAAAGAATGCTCTCTTAAGTGTCCTGTTTCTGATATGCAAACAATCAGATAAAGGCAAGAGCCTGGTCATGCACTTTCTAGAAAGATTCACTCAACTTCAACCTCCAAATTCCATGAAGAAATTGCAGTCATTGCTAGGTTTCTTGAACTTTGGCAGAACATATACACCTGATTATGCACAATGCATAAAACCACTATATGACTTAATTTTTCCAGATTTTTCAAGTATACACTGGACAATAGAACACACACACATTCTAAGAGAACTTCATCACGATATGCTAGGGGAAACATCACTTACAACGTGGGACGCAATGCATTTACCACTCTGCCATTACCAAGCATATGCGTTTAGCACACATGCCTTTAGCATCTATGTCTTTACTACGCATATGTGTGGTAAAGCAGAGAAAGTGGTCTAGCTGTCCGGATTGAACAGGAAGGAGCAGAGAGCAGAGGAGAGAGAGGTAAGTGGGGTTGGGGCTGGGTTTGGGGGGGCGGTTGGGGTAGTTTATGGGAAAGGACAAGGTTGGTGGTCAGGGTAGTTTTTAGGAGAGGGTTGGTTAGGTTTTAGGGTTTAGTGCAGGAGGTCAGGGTAGTTTTAGGACAGGGTGGGGAAGGTTTTAGGGTTCAGGGTGGGGGATCAGATCAGGGTAGTTTTTAGGACAGGGCCGAGTAAGTTTTAGGGTTCAGGGCAGGGCCGGAGGGGCAGGGTAGTTTTTAGGACAAAGTGGGGTAGGTTTTAGAGTTCAGGGGTGGGGTCAGGGTAGTTTTTAAGACAGGTCAGGGTTACTTTCAGGGGTCAGGGTGGGGGGTCAGGGTAGTTTTAAGGACAGGGTGGGGTAGGTTTTCGGGTTCAGGGAGGGGTGGGGTCATTTTTAGGACAGGTCGGGGTACATTTTAAGGTTCACGGTGGGGCTGGGAAGTCAGGGTAGTTTTAGGACAGGGTGGGGTCGGTTTTAGGGTTCAGGGTGGGGCAGGGAGTTGGGGTAGTTTTAGTACAGGATAGGGTAGGTTTTAAGGTTTTGTGCGAGAGGGGGGAATCATGGTAGTTTTTAGGACAGGGGTAGGTTTTAGGGTTCAGGGCAGGGTCAGGGTGTTTTTTAGGACAGGGAAAGTTTACTTTTAGGGCTCACGCTGGGGGCATTGAGGTAGTTTTTAGGACAGGGCAAAGTAGGTGTTGTGGTTCAGGGCTGGGATTGGGGTAGTTTTTATTACAGGGAGGGGTAGGTTTTAGGACTCAGGGTGGGTCAAGGGTCAGGGTAGTTTTTAGGACAGAGCGGGGGAGGTTTTAGGGTTCGGGTGGGGAGTCAGGGTAGTTTTTAGGACAGGGTGGAGTAGGTTTTAGGGTTCAGGGTGGGTTCGTTTAGGGTACAGCGCAGGGGTAGAGGTAGTCTTTAGGACAGGGTGGGGTAGTTTTCAGGGCTCAGGACGGGGGGATGGTTAGTTTTGAGGACAGGGCGGGTAGGTTTTAGGGCTCAGGTCAGACGGGGTCATTTCGTTTTTAGGACAGGGCGGGGTGGATTGCAGAGTATTGTATAAGGTGTGAGGGGGCAGGGCAGGGGACAATTTACTACACATGTTCCTTTACCAAACATACTTTTACAGCAAAATTCTTTGTAAAGGCATCCGCGATAAAGGCATGCGTGGTAAAGACGTGATCGTTGTTGAGACTGCATTCTTAAGGCATGTGTGATTCCATCATACTACCCATGCTAGAAGCAAAACATTTACACACACGTGGCAACATAACAAACTTGGTGTTAGAAATTGGGTCTCTGGTTGGCAGAGGTTTGCACCTTTGTCCAAGTAGGGTCCACAATCCTAGTCAGGGTAAGTCACGACACAATCCAAATTATCCTGTGCTCATCCTCTGGTAGGATGACACAGAGCAGGCAGGCTTAAATTAGAATGCAATGTGTAAAATATTTGTGCAATAACTCATAGTGTAGCACAGTGAAAACACTACACCAGTTTAAGAGAATAGATAATATTTATATGAATAAAATAAGCTAAAAATTACAAACATCCAATATGAACAAGTCGAGATATAACTTTTTAAAGGTTTAAAAGAGTCCCAATCCTTAAGAATCAGTTGTTGTATCCTTGTAACACACAGTACCTAGGATGCATGAAAAAAATACGATGCACCGGGGCCGCACAGGAGGCGATATGTTAAAAAATAAGGCGCTGCGTTGTATTTCCTGGTGCAGCACAGACAATGCGTTGTTCCTTTCCACACTGCAAGGAGGTGTCAATTTTCAGGAGCACAGCCTTGGTTCCTCACTGCGATGTGGGGATATTTTGATTCCCAGGGACGATGCATTAAAAATCCTTGATGCGCTGGTAAGAAGGAGCAAGCACTGCATTGATCCTGTAGGCGATGCAGTGAATTTTCAGCCGCAAAGCAGGTGCTGTGTCGATTTCTGCAGGCGTTGAGTCGATTTTCCAATGCATTGGGATTTTCTTCTTTTTGGTGAAGTCTTTGTGGCCCTGAGACTTCAGAAGAGGAGGTAAACTCAATCTAATCCCTTGGAGAGCAGTTGTGGGAAAGGAAGAGTCTTTTCTCACAAGACACCTTAAACAATATTGTGTCATCTGCAATTGATATCATTCAGAAGGACATGTCCTTTTTACAACATGGACAAAGCCAGGTGCGTTCTATCATGCATTTAAGTTAGACACTGCAGGTTCTCAAAAGTGTCCACATGCCCTGGAAGCATGTTAATGTTGCTAAATTATTTGCTGCTTTTAATTTGTCCAGACATCGATAAATCATGGGTAAAAAAGAAGCGAGTTACATTATGCTTAACACTGAGAAATTTGAAAAGTTGGTCTTCCACTGTAGTTGAAATCCCCTTGCCAGTATGGCTAATACATGAAGTCATACATGTGCCCAAATACACCTTTAGTTTCATGAAATGCTTAAAGCATTTTGGTGTAGGCAGGTTTGAGCAGCTAGGAGGCAGCTACACACATGAGATGTGAGAGTTGCTTTTCGGTTACAAATGTATGAACAGCAAAACAGAGGTCTTTCTTAGCGGAACAGAATGTGAGACTACTGTCAGTTATTCTATGACTTGTAAGCAGGTGTCCTTGCACGGTCTTTGCAATGCGGAGGTCGTGAATTTGGCATGCAGTCTAAAGGGTACTCTTGTCTCTTTGATTCGTTCAGTATTTCCGATACTTTCTAATGGAAGTTTTGTGGTTATGAATGATTAAGGTTGTTGCTGAATGAAGCTGGGATTTCAGTTACTCAAATTTTCATCTTGTTGCAGCCATGTTCTATTCACTCCCCACACAAGAGATAAAAGTGGCTGACTTTTGGTCCTATATTGCTACTTTTAATGTAAACTTTGGCAGGCTTCACAGAATAAAGGTGCTATTATTCCAAAAACATGTGGCCCTGACATCGGCCAGAGAGACGTACGACCCCCAGTTAGCTAGATCATCAGCTGAGATACAATCCCTTTTAAATACCAACTTCCCAAAGCATTTTGGTGAATTGGTCAGCAGAATATTCAACACATCAAATACTGCAGGGATTGCACACTTCTTTGAGACTGTCTGTTCTGGATTTATTAGCACCTTACAGACTGTGTTTGGAGTAATACCTGCAGCCATACAATCACTCTTTTTGAGTGTCTTTTGGCGGATTCCCTATAACTTTGGTTTTAATTAGCAGAATTCTGCTGCTGCTATTTTTGAGACGCAGTGCCTGTTCTCTCTCTGCAAAATGGAGTGATTGCGCTACCACCAACCCAGCTGTGTTGTGAACCACTGATGCAGTATCTTGGAGCTTCCTTAGTTGAGGAGCTGAAGCTTGATTGGTCTTTTCATGTGTCCAGCCAGTCTTCCATTACATGGGGTGCCTGTTTGAATGTGCACCTGTGGTGTGCCTTGCTGTGCAGTCTGCACCTCTTGTGGACAGGATCTCGATGAAGGTTCATTCACGGACATGCCCCTTAAGACTGAGGTTGATTCATGAGGCATCCTTTGAGCCACCACTTGTGGATTTGCTGGCTCAAATGACATCTGGCACAATGGACAGTGCTACCTAAGCAGTTCAGTCTGCACTGGAGAATTCTACACACTGCTGCTCCGTGGATTCTTCTGGCACAACCTTGATCAACTTGCCACTTGCTCAACTAAAGTCCTTCCTGGTCTCAATCTCCTTTGATGATATCAGAGATTTTTTGCAAGGACATGATTATTCTTAAAATTTGAAAATTGGGTTTTTGCCCAAAAGTAAAATGTGATACCAAATTGTCATTTAATGTGGCCTGTCTGTTGGCCTGCTTTGCTTGTCAATTTAGAGAGTTATTTCTTAAGTATGTTTTCAGCCTTGCTGTTAGAGTTTTTACACTTTTTAGAGCATTTGTAACATTGGGGTTTGGAGTTTGTACCCTTGTTCCAGCAATAAAGGATGGTATCATGGGTCCATTTTAGTTAGTCGCTTGGGCACAGAGATAGCTTAGGCTTGTGGCCTGTGTCCTTTACGTAGTAATCATGCTCTGTATTTCTGTATTCAATTTTATTTGTGTTATTATAGTTTCTTTTACTGGCAGTGTTTTAGCTTAATTATCAGTTGCTATTTTGCGAAAGCAACATTATCAGTGCAATGGATGACATATTTTTCTCTAGAATCACAATAACAGAATGCGATGCACACAGAATAGTATTTTGTATTGCCGGCCCCAAGACTGCGTAAACAGTCCAGTGCTTAGGTACATACCCGTGTCAGACTTCTGTGCATGAACATAAACATATTCACTATAAAAACATCTTGTAGGGCAAAGGACATTAGAGGGGGATTCTAGACAGAATTTCTATCCATGCTACATGCTGATTTTCTTTAGACCTCAGCCTTTGTGTCTCCATGGAGCATTATCTGGGGACTGGCGGCCTGACCCTGTACCAAGGTAATAGGGGTGGGGTGTGCTTCTCATAAACACCCTGTGGACAGATTCGCTTACATCACCAAGTTCTTGCTTAGGGGCTAGAGATTAGGCTATTGGGTAGGAATTGTATATTCATGTTATGACAATATGTTAGGGTTGTTTACATTCACATCTCTAATTTTCAGATCACTGCAGCTCAATCATTTTATCGTAGATTGCAGTCCTTTCAATAAATGTATTGGAAGCTGTTCTGCATCTCCTTTCTTGCCTATGTCTGTGTAAAAGACTTGTATGTGGAGAGAAAAGGGTAAGACTTGTTTCTACCACGATTTCCCTGAGGGGTCTTTGGGGTCCATACAAGGCCACAAATAATCTCTACTAGTTAGGTTTTGTTGAGGTACTGCTACAGAGCCGGGAGGGTTGGTCTGACAGCTGCCATCTGGTGCAGGAGTGACTCAGTTGCCTACAATGCTGAAGTGCTGCCACCCCAAATCCAGCAGTCTCGCTCCTTTGCGAGAATCCGATTGACAAAAGACTTTGTTGTGGCTGATGACATTGACAAGTGGTTCAGGGGTATGAGGTGCCACTGAGGATGCACTGGATCCCTGAGAGAAATTGTGGGGCAGGCCTGTGGAAGTATTTTTCAGTGGAGGAGTGGGACTCCTTATTGGCCTTAGAAGAAGTAGGTAGGATGATACACCCTGCCATGAAGGACACCCTGACCAGGAGGTGTTAGAAATGTGGTCTCTAGTTGGCAGTCAGTTTGCACCCTGTCCAAGTAGGGACCCTTATTCTAGTCAGGATAAAAGCGATATCCACTCAGATAACGCCTGCTCACCCCCTTTGTGGCTTGGCACAAGCAGTCAGGCTTATCTCAGAAGCAATGTGTAAAGCATCTGCACATGACACACAGTAATACAGTGAAAACACTACAAAAGGACACCACTCCAGTTTTAGAAAAATAGCCAATATTTATCTGTGTAAAACAAGACCAAATGAAAAAAAAAAAAACATACAGTGCTAAAGATATTAATTTTGTAAGATTTATCTTACAAATACAGTTCTTTGAAGTTGATAGCTCCACCTGTGGCTATCACGGCGTTGTGATCAACAAAATCAACAGTTCAGGCTGGCTGCAAACTCGCGGGCCAGCTACGATGTTCGGAAGACTTCCAAACAGTATCTTGGATTTGCAGGGTGTCGTGATCCTCGCAGTGAGCTCCGGAGAGCGGCGTCGCTAGCATCGCAGAGTCGGTTCCGGAGTCGGTGCAGGAGTCGTTGAGCCCTTGAAGTCAAACGCTTGCTGATCACACTCTGGTCTGATGAAGTCAGGAGCGCTGGAGTGGATGGCATCGGGGCTGCGGGAAGATGCGACGTGCAGTGCCCACAGGTCTCGGTTCAGGCAGCGGCTCAGTGATGGCATCCAGCGGCGTCGGTGAGACCAGGGCTGTGGTGTGAAGCGGGGTGGTGCGACGTGCAAAGTCACCAGGTCACGGTGCAGGCAGCATCGTTGTCGTTGCTGAAGCACTGTCATCGGTAGGCCCAAGCCAGTGGTGTGGGTTGGGACGGTGCTTCATGAACCTCACGAGCGGTGTCCACAGGCCACGGGGCAGAAAGGGATGCCTGGTGTCGACACTGGAGTCGATGGTGCTGGCATCGGTGAACCGGGGCTGCGGTGTGGGACAGGACAGTGCTTTGTGTACCTCACGAGCTGTGTCCACAGGCCACAGTGCAGGCAGCAGTGAAGGTGTCAACAGGACCGGTGTCGTTGGGGATGCCAAGGCTGAGGTGTGAGCAGGTGATGCTGGAGTGTGGGGCTCACAGGTCACGGTGCGAGCAGCGGCTGGGTGAAGTCATCCAATGACGGCATTGGTGAGACCAGGGTCACGGTGTGAAGCGGGGCAGTGCGGGTCCGTGGGGCATCAGCAGGTCAGAGTGCAGGCCAGCGGCGTCGTTGCTGGAGTCGCAGTGTTTTTTCTCCTTGAACAGCACAAGACACACCATTCCTAGTGCTGTAGGAAGAGGAAACTGAAGTTTTCACTATCCCTGAGACTTCCAACAGGAGGCAAGCTCTACTCAAAGCCCTTGGAGAACTTCCTTAAGCAGGGCACAGAGCAAAGTTCACCCTTTGCACTCTTGTCAGACAGAAGCAGCAACTGCAGGCCAGTCCAGCACAGCAACACAGCAAAGGGACCGTACTCCTGCTCCAGCTCTTCTCCTGATTCTAAAAGTCTGGATTTTTCAAACTCACAAAGGCTGGACCATTGCCTGGCAAGCCAGGACTTCCTGGGGAGCACACATGCCCCCCATCAGGTCAGAGCCTACCCTCTGAACCTGACCATCCAACCCAGAGTCACCACCCTTGGGCTGAACCACTGCCTGCAAGCCAGGACTTCCTGCAGAGCACACCACCCCCCACAAGAGAAACAACTTCCCTAAGGGCCACATGAGAGTGTGGTTGGCGCTGGTCTTCTGTCCTCTGCCCACCTTGCAGAGCCTGCATCCACCCCAGCCCAGAAATGGTATCACCAAGGTCATTCCTGGGGGGCTTTGACCTCAGAGCTGACCCCTGACCTTCCAGGTTCTCCACTGGGTTCCACAACCCCCTCTCAACCTTCTGTCTGGACCTCTGCACCCCCTCATGGGAAGTGGTACTGCCAGACACCAGAACTGGTAGGACGCTGGCTACAGCCGCCGCTCCACCCCAAATTCTCCTGACATTATGGGGTCTCCCTCAGCAGATGGCCCTATGGTACAGGCTAGGCTCCCTTTTTGGAATTCTCTCATGGAACCCGCCAGGACCTGGGGCTGGGTCTTGGGCACTCTGGGACTCAGACCACCCCCATTCCCTCTTCTCTGAGACTGGACAAGGGATCCCTCACCCACCCCACTACACTGGGACCTAGTTGGGATACTGCAATCCTTTTCCACCTCACCTGGTTGGAATATACCTAGACCACTCCCATCAGGAGCACCCCCAAATGCCTCTTCAGACCCTGCCTCACCCAGAGGTCTGCCTCCAGTGCAAGTTCCCTGGGGTCAGAGAATTCACACTCCATCTGGTATTGGCATAGCTCTCGAAAACAAGGGCTGGACATATGCTCTCCAGCAATCACATCACACAGCCTCTCACATGTGTTAACCGAACTACCCTTCGCCCAACCATCCAGTGATTCAGCCTTGAGCAAGTACCCCACATCACCCTCCTGAGAGTGGTGAGACAGCACCTGACTGTCCCTGTCACTCAACCCACACTCTTTAGTGTCCACAACAAAGACCTCTACCTGGGGGGAACCCCTCTCCCTGTAACTCTCACCTAGGGCCAGTAGAGTGTCCCTCCCACTACAAGGAATATGACTCCTCATACCAATTCCACAATCCACCTCACAGACCCTGTGCACCTCTGGAGCTACCTCATACCCCATAACCTCCTCCTGAGTATTAGCACCTTACTTCAAGTCAGCACCAAGTCTCTGGGCATTTGCACTTCTTCAGTACTGGACATAACATTTTAGCTGCTACCATCTGAACTGGATTCAGCCCTCATTGCTTCCAGCTTCAGCTCTTCACAGCTCAGTTTATGAGCTGCAGACATTCCTTTTTCCTTGGCTAAGGCTCTCTCAGCCTCAGCTCTCTTGAGCTGTTATCCATCTCTCTTATCCACTGCTCCTGAGCTAGGAGCCATCCTTCTCTTGCTGGTTTCCCATTCAGGGCCACTGTCCTCCTCCTCAGAGTAGTCCTCCTTCTCAGAATTATTTGGTAGTGTTGCCTGCCAGCGTTTCAACTCATAAAAAAACAGGGCTGACTCAAGATCCTTCTTTCTGGACCTCTACTTTACAGCCAGTTCTCTTTCCTTGCAAAAAACTTTCAGCTCCCTCATTGTTTAGATGAATAGGTGCCAGAAGTTGACTTCCATTCTGCCAAGGGCTCACAGGTGCAACCCCTAATCAGAGTCAATTATCAATAATATATACAGGAGGACACCAGAGAACAAAAATGAAAAACAGTCTGTGGTCACTTAATGGTCTGCGATATGGTAGTGGTGTACACCAATCACTGTACGTCAAGTACAAATGCAAGTCCTATCCTCACCAGTGACAACCAGTGTTAGAAATGGGGTCTCTAGTTGGCAGTCGGTTTGCACCCTGTCCAAGTAGGGAACCTTATTCTAGTCAGGATAAGGGAGATACCCACTCAAGTAACCCCTGCTCACCCCCTTGGTAGCTTGGCACGAGCAGTCAAGCTTATCTCAGAAGCAATGTGTAAAGCATTTGCACATGATGCACAGTAATACAGTGAAAACACAAAAGGACACCACATCAGTTTTAGAAAAATAGCCAATATTTACCTGTGTAAAACAAGACCAAACAATAAAAATCTGCTTAAGATATGAATTTG